>NC_059473.1:900000-1193002 GCF_018139145.2 Gymnogyps californianus | reverse complement strand
CCTGAAGGCGGGTGAGTTTATCGCACGGGGGGAAATTCTCGTCGTGGCCTCTCTCCTCCTCCTGCGGAGCTCGCCGGGAACTTCAGCACCAACTCCAGCCGCGCCGACAACACGCGCTCGCCGCCCGCGCCTCGTCTTCCGAGGGGAAAAAACCACGCGGAAGCGAACCACACCTTGCCCTTCACGGCTGAAGTCAGCTGCGAGCGGCGAGCTGAGCGGGCAGGACCTTTGAACTGATGATCTTCATCGTGTCCAGTAGCCACGTCGCTGATTTTACTGAGTTCTCCCCGATTTCTCCTTCCCTGAGCCTTTTGACTGTGCTGCCTGATGCTCCAAAAGCTCCGTCAGAGACGCGTTGGGTCGGAGGGTCCGGTCCCGGGCTGTGCTCAGTCAGACCTGGGGTGCATCTAACCCGCGAGCCCCCTTCAGTGGGTGATTTGGGGGGGAATATAAAGCACCCAGCGTGGGCAGGGTGCTTCCCCCCCCCTCGGGGAAAAGCCTCTTGCGGAGACGAGCGTGCCTGAGCCATTTGGAGTGAGGACACCCTCGCCTCGGGGGATGCAGCACCCGCACGGCGGCACCCCAGGGGGTCCCCCGGGGTGTCCCCCCCACCCACCCACCACCCACACCCCCCACCCCCGGCCTTGAGGACCTACAGCAGGCGACAGGGGGCGCCCCACCACCGTTTTTAACCGGCGGGACAGCGGGCCGGCCCCTCCCGGCGGGGGGGGGGGGCACCGCCGGTCCCCTCGGTTTTAGGGGTACCCCCCCCCCTCCTCTTTCCCCCGGCGAGGGCAGCCCCTTCCTCGGGTTATACCCCAACCAACCCCCAAATCCCCTAAACAGGGACAGAAAATAGCTGGGGTGGGAGGGAGGCGGGCTGCCACTGTCGCGGCGGCTATCGCGATAGGAGCGCGCCCTCCTGGAGGCGATGGGGTGGTTTGGCGATGACTCCTGAGGGTGCTGGAGCCCGGGGGAGAGCCCTGCGGGAGGTTTAGGGTTCCTCCCAGTTGCGGGAGCCCCCCCCCCCCCGGTGAGGTGAAATCTTGCTCTCCGGTGGGTTTGTGTGAATATTTGAAAACTATCGCCAGCCTTCGCCGAGAGATGCGGGGTTCCCCCCACTCCCCGGGAGCGATAAATATAAACGAATAAATAAATAAATAGATAGATAAATAAATAAATAAATAAATAAATCCCGTGGTTTCTGGGGTTTGGTTTTTTTGTTGTTTTTGGGTGGTTTGGTTTTTTTTTTTTTTGGAAGGTGGGTAGCTATAGGTGGGGATTTATGAAACAGGCAAAAACAAATCCCCGGGCGCGGTGGAGGCGGCCAGGGCCGTGCGCCGTACCTCGGCGCCGGGAAAGGAGGGGGGGGGGTTGGGGGGGGGGGGGAGCAAGCAGGGATGCTGCCGGGGGAGGCACGGCCCCAGCCCGGGGAGGGGGTGTGGAGGTGGAGGGAAGCCCCCCCCCGCTCCCTCCTGCCGGGGAAAGAACCGCGCTCGGTCCCCCTCCGCCGGCTGGAGCCCGCCGGGAGCCGACGTGCCCCTCCACGCCGATGGGGCGGGCGGCGGAGCCGGGTGGGTTTTGGAAGCGGGTGATTTTTGTCGTCCGTCTGTCCGTCCTTCCTTCCTTCTTTCCCCCCCCCCATTCCGAGCCTACCGGGGCGTTTCGGTAGCGGGAGAGGCGGCGGCGTTACCCCGACGGCGCCCACCGGGACCCCGCATCGCCCGGCCCGGCGCCGGGGGAGCCCCCGGGCCCCCGACGGAGCTTCTCCCGCGCCGCCCGCCGCGCTCCCCCCCCCCCCCCTTCCTCCTCCTCCTCCTCCTCCTCCTCCCTTGCCCTCCTTGTTTGTTTTAGTTACGAATTTGTTGTAGGTACCTGAGCCGGAGCCCGGGGAAGAGCCAGAGCGGCGGCTACCGGGCCCGCCGATGGGGCAGAACCGGGGCACGGCCGGGCGGGCGGCAGCCTGAGCCCCGGGACCGGGGGCTCCACCGAGCAACCGCGGGGAGAAAAGGTGCGTGGGGCTGGGGTGGGAGCTGCCTCCCGTGGGGGCTGCGGGGGGGGGTGGTGGTGGTGGTGTGAAAAACAGCTCCCGTCGGGAGTGCTGGGGGGGTGGTGATGGAAATGGGCTCCCACAGAATCCCCCTGCAAAGTCGGGGGGAAGCCGGGTACGGGGTGGGGGGGTGGGGGGGGGAGAGGGGGGGTGGGTGTTCGTCCCGGCGCTGCGGGGTGCTGCCGGGCCCCCCGTGTTGGGCGGCGGGGTGCGGATAGGTGCGCGGGGGGCCGCGGAGGAGCCTCTCCCGCCTAGGTGTGAGCTGATTATTCAAATGGGCAGCCGAGGACCTGGGGATTGGAGGCTCGCCCGGCCGCTCCGTGCTATATCACTCGGGCACCCACGTCACTGCAGCACTTGTCCTCCTCTTCCTCCTCCTCCTCTTCTTCCTCCCTCCTCCCTCCTCCTCCTCCGGCTCCTCCATCGCCTCCGGGCGACTCTTCGCTGCGAAGCACTGCGAAAACCCACCCAAGGAGCAGCAGCGAAAAAAAAAACCACCCCAGCCCCAGCGCCGCTCGATCTCCCCCCCCCACACCCCCCCTTCCTCCCTCCCTCCTCTTCCTCCTCCTCCAGAGGCTCCGACGGAGGGGAGGGAGGACTGGGGACTTTTTTTTTTTTTTTTTTTTTTTGGGGGGGGGGTTGCTCTCTGTCGTCGTTTGTTGTGGCTGTTAAATTTTAAACTGCCATGCACTCCACTTCCAGTATGCTGGGAGCGGTGAAAATGGAAGGCCATGAGCACACGGACTGGAGCAACTACTACGGGGAGCCCGAGGTAAGGAAGGGAACCGGGGCTCCGCCGAACACCCCCCCACACACCCCCCCCCGCCCCGGCCCGCCCCGGTCCCGGCCCGGGGGGGGTCTCCTCGCCGTGCCAGCCCCGGGATAAGATTAACTTTGGCATCAAATACTGAGCCGGGGCTGGCTGCCTGCTGCGGGCAGGGCTGCGCCGGGAGCGGGCAGGGGCGCGGCGGCAGCGCGGGGTGGCGGGGGTCCCGGGGGGGGGGGGGGGGGGGCAGCGGGGTGCTACCGGGCGGCCGTTCGCTATTTTTTCCCTCTCTCTCTCCCCCCTCCTCTCCCCCCCGCCATGCCCCCCCCCCCCCCCGCGGGTATTTTTCTCGCTCCGGGGAGGGATGTCCCTTCCCCTTACTTCCAACTCCCCTTTCCAGGACGGATCCGCCGATCCTGCTGCCATCCCGTCTCTTTTTTAATCTCTCTCCCCCCCCCCCCCCCACACCTATTTGGTTTTCATTAACGAGAAAAACAACCCCCCCCCCCCCCCCCCCCGCCCCGGGATTTAACCCTTCCCGCCCCGCGGGGGCACGCAGCCCCGGGGCTGCAGAGGCTCTTGCCGGCGGCGATCCGGGCTGGGCTGGGGGTGTCCCCCCACCGCTCCCCGCTGGCCGGGTTGCCCTTGTCCCCGACGGGGCTACCCACCTGCCTCCTCCCCGTCCCCCCCCCCCCCCAAATCTCCCTCCTCTCTCTCGCTTGCCCCCGCAGAGCTACTCCTCGGTGAGCAACATGAACGCGGGGCTGGGCATGAACAGCATGAACACGTACATGACCATGTCGGCCATGAGCACCACGGCCAACATGACGGCTGCCACCTCCATGAACATGTCCTACGCCAACACGGGCATGAGCCCCTCGCTCACCGGCATGTCCCCGGGCGCGGGGACCATGCCCGGCATGGGCTCGGCCGGCGTGGCGGGGATGGGCGCCCACCTGAGCCCCAGCATGAGCCCCATGGGGGGCCAAGCGGGCTCCATGAACGCCCTGGCCCCCTACACCAACATGAACTCCATGAGCCCCATCTACGGGCAATCCAACCTCAACCGCTCCCGGGACCCCAAGACCTACCGGCGGAGCTACACGCACGCCAAACCGCCCTACTCCTACATCTCCCTCATCACCATGGCCATCCAGCAGTCGCCCAACAAGATGCTGACGCTGAGCGAGATCTACCAGTGGATCATGGACCTCTTCCCCTTCTACCGCCAGAACCAGCAGCGCTGGCAGAACAGCATCCGCCACTCGCTCTCCTTCAACGACTGCTTCCTCAAGGTGCCCCGCTCCCCGGACAAGCCGGGCAAAGGCTCCTTCTGGACGCTGCACCCCGATTCGGGCAACATGTTTGAGAACGGCTGCTACCTGCGCCGCCAGAAGCGCTTCAAGTGCGAGAAGCAGCTGGCCGCCAAGGACAGCGGCGGGGCGGGCGGCGGGGCGGGCGGCGGGGGCAAGAAGGGGCCCGGGCAACCCCCCAGCCAACCCTTGGGGGAAGGCAGCTCCTCGGGGGGTTCCGAGGGCTCGGCCGGCGCCGAGTCCCCGGCCAGTGCCTCGCCGTGCCAGGACCACAAGCGCGCCCTGGCCGACCTGAAGGGCACGCCGGGGCTGAGCCCTGGGGAACCAGCGGCCTCGCCGGCCCAGCACCTCCTGGCCCCCCCGCACGCCGGCCTGCCCCACGACGCCCACCTCAAGCCCGAGCACCACTACGCCTTCAACCACCCCTTCTCCATCAACAACCTGATGTCCTCCTCCGAGCAGCAGCACCACCATCCCCACCACCACCACCACCACCACCACAAAATGGACCTGAAGGCCTACGAGCAGGTGATGCACTACTCGGGCTACGCCTCGCCCATGCCCGGCAGCCTGGCCATGGGGCCCGTAACGAACAAAAACGGCTTAGAGTCCTCCCCTTTAGCCGGAGAGACTTCTTACTACCAAGGTGTGTATTCCCGGCCCATCATGAACTCCTCCTAAAAAGGGGCGAGGGGAAAACCTCCCCTGGCGAGGGGGGAAAGCCCCCGTACCCCCGCGCAGCCCCCTAGCAAAGCGATGGACTATGAACGCTGTCGAGCACGGTACATATACATATATATATATATCTATTTTTTTTTTTTTTTTTCCGTTGGCTCCAGATGTTTGCATCCGTTCGGGAAACAGCAGCCTTGTGTCTCGCAAGCATCTCGGCCCGCGCCAAGGGCAGGCGTGTTGGTCATCATCCCCCCCCCCCCTCACCCCCGGCCCAAAGCCACCCGTGCCGGGGCGGGGGCTGCGATTCCCTTGGTTTGCCTTGCGGGGTGGTTTGTTTTGGTGGGGAGGGGTGGGTTGGGGGCGAGGGGAAGGGGGAGAGGGGGGGTTTCTGTTGGGCTTATTTTTTTTTTTCGTTGTCGTCGTCGCAAGGAGGTATAAATATATCTATTTTTTTGTGTGGAAGTGACGGGGCGGGGGGGGGAACCCACAAACAAAACGAAACCCTCCTTCAGTGTGAAACCCATGCTAGTTTTGAATCCGAGGACCAAAAGTCTTGTAATGTTGTAAAAAGGGGGAAAAGGGGGGGGGGGGGGGGGAAGAGAAAAAAAACCTACGAAAAAAGATTAAAAAAAAAAAAAAAGTCAGGATAGATCGTTGTAATTGAAACAAACGCTTGATGTTACCGGGAGAGTAAACTACTTGGATCCGATTAATTTATCGTTTCTGTATGCTTTATTTATGGCTTATAAATGTGTATTCTGGTAGCGACTAGCCAGATTTTCACAGAACTATATTAAAAGTGTTATTGGCGGTTTTTTTCCCCCCCTGCATCTCTGTTCCGCCGGGACTCACCCGTCTCCTCCACCACCCCGGCTCGGCCCGACCCGCCGGAGCTTCCCCCCCCCCTCCATCCCCGGCCGTGCCGCCCCGACGGTACCGGGGTTCCCCGCCGGTTTCCCTCGGAGGGGCTCGGCCCGATGCCCGGGGTGGGGGGATGCGGAGAGGGGAGGACCGGCTCCCCCCCCCGAAAAGCCTGGGGGTCGGGAGGGGGACCCCTTTTCTCTCGGAGGAGCGAAGCCCCCCGCACGGGACCCGGGACGTCGCCGCGGGACCCCTCGCCCCGCAATCACCGGGCAGCGTTAATTGAGGGAAAGAATTGGGGCTCGGAGAGGCAGCGCATCCCTGCCTTTCCCCGGGGCGGGCCGGGCCGGGGGGGGGACACGCACACGACACACACACCAGACACCCCGCTACCTCCGCGGGGGGATAAACCGGCGGTGAAAAAACGGAAAGCTTTTTATTTTGCCTTTTAAACACCTCCCGGCCGCTCCGAGCCTCACGCCCCGGCGGCGGAACCCTCCGGCCGCCCCACCGACACCCCCGGGCAGTCTGGCTGGGCTTATTTTCATTTATTCCCCCCCTCCCCCGTAAATACCCTGCCCGTCTTCCCAACCACTTGTTGTTTTTCCCACGCGTTTACGGCAGTCATAGATGTTGCTTTCCGAAATAACATTCAAATCCTTCTTAAAATTCCGCATTGTCCGCGGGAAGAGAAAAGGGGAGAAGGGGAGGTGGGGGGGGACACACCAAAAAAACCCTCCCAAAAAAAATAACAAAACAGGGATCCAGCCAGAAATCTGTCCGTCTCTATACGGCAAGGACACACACGTTGTGAACCAAGGCATGCAATGTGTTTCATTAGCACATAAAAGGCTCCCGCGGGGAAGGAGCACGGGCGAGGGGGTGCCGTCGGTTTGGGGAGAGGGGCGGCGGGCTGTGCCCCTGCCGCCCCCCGCCTCCCGCCGTTCCCCCCCCCCCCCCCCTCGGGCCGCTAGCTCCGCGCCGCTCCAGCCCCGGCCCCGCCGGGCGGGCACCGGCCCGACGAGGTGCCGTTTGGATGCCCGCTCCAGAAGCAGGTCTTCCCCCCACCCCTTCATTTCATTTCATTTCATTTCATTTCATTTCATTTCATTTCATTTTTATTATTTTATTTTATTATTTTATTTTATTTTATTTTATCTTATTTTATCTTATTTTATCTTATTTTATCGTATCTTATCTTATTTTATCTTATTTTCCCCTTCCTCTGGCCTAGTTCACGCTGAAATGCAAGGATGGGGACTTGGGGGGCGGGGGGGGGGGGGGGAGGAATATAATTCCCCGCGCTAGACGTTATTTCTTTTTCTTTACACCCCCTGGCATTTTTCTCTCCCCACACAACTCGCCCGGCCCCCAGCCTTACTGCAAGTGCATTCTGCTCCTGCCGGTTTAAGGAACCGTGATCTGTGAATAAACAAAGTCAGTAAACAAAACAAAAAAAAAAAAAAAGGAAAAAAAAAGGGGGGGGGGAGAAATCTAGATCCAAATTCCAGGAGGGTAAACTTTCAACACCACGTCATACTTCAGCAAATTTACACAGATATTATATTGCGTCCCTTTCCTTCCCCCCCCACCCCCCCCCCCGCCTCCTTTTGAGCCATTGTGCTTAACTGAATTTTATAAAGCTGATCGATATCTTGGTAAAATATTCATTTTTAAACTAGCGGGCAGCGAAATCTTTGCTTTGTGCTAAAGTCAACAGTAGCACAGTTTCAGCTCCCATAAATGCCGGGATGCTTCCAGCTCCCGCAGAGCCGGGGCGCGGCGGGCCGGGCCGGCGGCCGGGGCGCAGGTAGGTGACACCCGCCGCTCCTTCTCCCTGCTTCTCCTTCTATTTTAACTCCCACCTTCGGCTTCTCTTCCATCCCTCCCTCCTCCTCCTCCTCCTCCTCCTCTTCCTCCTCCTCCTCCTCCTCCCCAGCTCGCCTTAGAACCGGCGAGGGAAGCGACCCGACCGGGGATGCGGCGGGGACCGGGAGGTGCGGGGGGGATGGATGCTCCCCGCCGCCTCACCCCCGGGTTTTGGGGGGTGTGTGTGTGTGTGTCCTGACCCCGCCGCCCCTCTCCCAACCGAGGAGCCGTTTTTAGTAGGGAAAAGCGGGGTGCCGAGCAGGGGAGGGGAGAAAAGGGGGGTTATTTGGGGGTGCGGGGCGGGGGCCGGGGCCGGGCCGGCTCGGAGCGCCGTTCCTGCCCGTTTCAGCACCAAAACCCCTCGGCGAGGGGGTGAGTCGTTGTGGCTGGGTCGGAGGAGGGTGGGAGAGGGACGGGGACGTGCGGGGCCAGGCTCCCGCCCTCCTCCCGCTCCTCCGAGCAGGACACTTGGTTTTTCACCTTTTTTTTTTTTTTTTTTTGTCTTTTATTTCTCCCCCCCCCCTCGCTTCCCCCCCCCGTTGTCCTCCCCGGCTCCGTGGCACTCTTTTGTTCCGGGCTGGGGAGCGACCACGCCGTGTCCGCTCCCCGTGGAGGGGGCATTTCTCCCGTGTCCGTGACACCGGGAAAGCGCCGCTGCCGGTGCCGCTGCCGGTGCCGGCGGGCAGGGCACGGCCCGGTTGCCTGCATCCGCACGGGCAAAAAAAGAAGGGGGAAAAAACAAATCCCCCCGCCCCAATTTCCCCTCGACACAGGGGAAAACGGGAGTTTCGGCGGGGACGGCGGCCCTTCCCGAGGCTCGCCCGCTCTGTACCCCCGTGCCGGACACGGACACGAGTGGCATCACCCACGTTGGGAAGGAGCGGGGGAGGCGGCCGCCGGGATGCTTCCCACCGGGGGGCTGTAGGGCTCCGGCCGCTGGCATCCGAGCCCGGGAAGGCGAGGGCAGGCGCGGGTGGGTGCGTGTCCGTGTGCGTGTGCGTGTGCGTGTGTCCCCGGCCCCGCGCTGCTGTGACAGGTTACATCTCCCCGGCAAGAAGGGGAAGGCGCACGGCGGCTAATGGGCTCTCAATAATTCATACCAGCCCGGCCCGCTCGTAATGCACCTCGGCGCGCTCGCCAATTACTTGTCATTAAACGCCTGTCGCCCGCGCGGGGAGGGGGACGCGAGTGGGGAAAGGCCCGGCCCTCTGTCCCCGCGGCATCCTGGAGCATCCCTCCCCGGGGGGGGTTGGGGGGTGCCGCTCTGCCCCGGCCCGAACGAGATGGGGACAGAGAGGTTTAGCCCCGCGTTCCCGGTCACCGCCAGCACCGGGGCTGGCCGATGTCCCCCGTTCCCGGTACACCGGTCCCTGCGGGGTGGGGGGGGGAAAGGGGGGGGCACTGCCTTTCTGCCCGCGACCCCTGGTTATTTTTTTCCCTATTCCTGCAGCCGAGCATCCCCAGCCTCCTCAAGCCCCCGGTTATTTATATCTTTATTTCTAATTTTTTTTTTTCCTCCCCCCTCGACTTCCTATCCGCGAGGAAGGGGGGGGGGGGGGGAAGGCACTTTTTTTAATTGTTCGGGCCCCTAATGACATGCAGCGACGGCTCAAAAGACGTCAAAGCACAAAGAAGATGGCACAGCCAGCAGTTTGATGGGGAAGCCCCGCGCTGCCGGGTTGGGCAAAGGAGGGCTCGCTGCCCGCACCCTAAACGTGTCGTGTGTCCCCGTCCCCCCCCCCCCGAACCTGCCTCTTCCCCGGGATAACGGCGGTGCGGGCAGCCGCCGGCCCTGCCTGCCTTGCCCTGCCCTGCCCTGCCCTGCCCTGCCCTGCCCGCCGGCAGGATTGTAGGCAAAAGTGCGTTTATTGATGATCTTCTTTAAAAAAAAACAAAACAAAACAACAACAAACCAAACCAAACAAACAGCCAAACCAAAACAAAACCCACAAAAAAACAAAACAACAAACCAAAACACAACACCGGACAACTCGGGGGTGAGATGAGTCTAATTATTGCTGGTTCTAAAAAGGGCTGGAACACCCAAGTAGGGCTTAACTCGTCTCCTGGGAAACTGATGGAGACCTATTTTACAAGCTGTAATTCTGCTTTAGACTATTGCAGGCTAAAGGCAGTTCACACTATCCTCTTTCTTCTAGAAATAGTCCTAATCCTCATATTTCGGCCGGGTAAAGTCCGCTTCTGCTCCGCACTAGATTAATCCAGAAACCACATAAAACCAGGTAGGGAAGAGGATGGAAAAGGGGAGGAGGAAAAAAAAAAATCGTTCCAAGTTTGTTACCTCTGCCCTGCCTAACCTTCAAAAGAGTAAATATTAAAGGATGATGCAGAGTCTGCCGGCTCCTTATTTACGGGACGGCTTCGTCGCCAATGGAGCTAAAAACGGGGCTTTGGGGCCGGCGGGTTTCGGGAGGAGAGGAGTTTGGGTTTATTTTTTCGCTCTCTCGCTGCGGTCGTTTTTCAGGCTCGGGCTCCCACGGTGGCGAGCGAAATATTTATCCTTTGCCGACGGAGCCGGGGAAGCGGCGAGGGGGGGCGGCGGGGAGCGGCCGGGGAAGGGGGGGGGAGAGGTGAATTTGGTAGGTGGTTATTTTTATTGGGAAAAACAAAACAAAACAAAACAAAACAACACAAAACAAAACAAAAAAAAAAAAAAAACCCCAAACAAAACAAAACAAAAAAAAACACGAAGAAAGGGGGGGAAAAAAAAAAACCCAAACCAACAAACGAGTCCGCTCGCAGCCCCGGCCGGGCACCGCAATCAAGGGTTTTTTTCCCCAATTATTCTTTAAGGAGTACTTGTGTCCCGGGGAGGGGGGGGTGGGGGGGTGTCGGGCTGTCCCCAGAGACACAGGGTCTGCGGAGCACCCCTCTAAACCCGGGGCTCGGCTCTAAACAACGAGGGGAGGCTTTTTTTTGGCCGTCGGAGGGGTTTGACCCGCCATCCTGCCGAGGGCACCGGGGAGGCAAACGGCAAACGGCCCCCCCATAGCAGGGCAGGGGGGAGATGCCCGGGCAGAGCCGGGGGGCGGGGGGTGTGTGTGGGTGCGAATCGGGTCCGTGAGGACGGGAAAAGCTGCATGGAGCCGGGACGTCGTTTTGGGCGGGTGGAGGGATGGAGAGAGGGAGGGAGGGAGGGATGGAGGGAGAGAGAGATGCAGGGATCCATGTAGAGAGGGAGGGATGGAGGGATGGAAGGATGGATGGATGCAGGGATCGATGTAGGGATTGGCGGATGGATGGGTAGATGGACAGAGGAATGGATGGATGGATGGATGGATGGATGGATGGATGCAGGGATCGATGTAGGGATTGGTGGATGGATGGATGGGTAGATGGACAGAGGAATGGATGGATGGATGGATGGATGGATGGATAGATGGATGGATGGATGGATGGATGGACGGGGGATTGGTTTAACGGAGGGATGGATGGAAAGACGGACAGCGGTTTGTTCCGCCGCTGCTGCCCGCAGGACGGTGTGTTCGTTCCACCCCCCCCGCCCCCGAGGCCGTAGGGCTGCGGGGAGGGGGCGGGCGAGCCTGGCAGCGGCAGGGGCAAGGCTAACGAAAAAGAGCCCCCGAACGGGTTTGGGAAGCCGGCGGGAGGGCGCGGGGCTCGGCCGCCGGCGGGGCAGCGGCTCGGGGCGGCGCGGCGCCGGCGGGGGGGGGGGGGAGACGGTGGGGGGGGGGACCGGCTCCGCCGGGCCGTTATGTTTGCAGGTGCAGCCGGGCGCGAAATTGGACGTAAAAAAAAAAAAGAAAAAAAGAAAAAGGAAAAAGTTTTTAAAAAACGCAAATGACGCGGAGGCGGCTCCGCGGGGGCGGGGGGGGGGGGGGAGCCGCTGGAGCGGGGCCGGGGAGGGGGCGCCTGCTCCCACCCCACCCCGCCCGGAGCGGGAAGGGGCGGGGGGGGGGGAATGTGTGTGTGTGTGCGTGTTTCGTTTGCACACGCGTGTGCGCTGGTGTGCAGGGCAGCGTCCCGCAGCAGGGCTGCCGCAGCCCGCCGGGCACGGCGGCTCCGGCCCGGCCAGGGCGCGGAGAGCGAGGGCAGGGGACAGCCCTTCTGCCGGTTGTTTCGCCACGGGCCCTTCTCTTCCCTTTTCTTCCCCGTTCTTTCATTGTGCTTCCCTTTCTTTCCCTCTCCTTTCCTTTCCTTTCTTTCTCTTTTTTTCCATTTCCCCCCCTTTCCCTTTCTTTTCCTTTCTTTCCCTTTCCTTTTCTCTTTTCTTTTCTTATGATTTCTTTCCCCCTTTTTCCCCATTTCTTTTCCTTTCTTTTCCTTTCTTCCCCCCTGTTCAGTTTCTTTCCCTTTTTCCTTTTTCTTTCCCTTTTTCCCTTTTCTTTCCCTTTCTTTCCCTTTTTTCCCTTTCTTTCCTTTTTTTCCCATTCTTCCCCCTTTTTTTCAGTTTCTTCCCCTTTCCCCCCTTTCTTTCCCTTTTTTCCCTTTCTTTTCTTTCCCCCCCTTTCCTTCCCTTCCCCCCCCCCGCTGCCAACAGCTCACCTCTCCTCACAACCCACCTCACTCCCGCTCCACCCTCTCCGCTTCCCCCCCCTCAGCCACGGAGCCCCTTTCCAGGGGAGAGGGGCTGTTTCCCCAAGCAGGGCAGGGGAAAGGCACGGAGCAGCCGGCCAGCCGGGTGAGGCTGTGGGCAGCCCCGCTGCCACGGGGATGGGCACTGGGTGAGGACCACAGCAGCGGGTCCCTCCTGCTGCGCCCCCACATCCCAGGGGCTGGGGTTTTTTTTTATAAACCACGGGGGCAGAAAAGCCCTCGACATACTGCGGGCAGCACGGATTTCTGCAGCCAGATCCTTGCTGCTGGGACACCTCTACCTGTCCAAACCATCCGTCACTGCCACCCACGTAAGGCCAGAGCAAGGTGCTCACCCCTGGCTGGGGAAAGAGTGGCTTTCTACAGGTTTTTGACTCACACAAGCAGTAAAAAGAATAAGCCTCATCCCTCCGCAGCTGGAAAACAGCTACCGAGTGCCAGCAGCACCGAGGAGCGTAAATGTGCTGATTTTACTTCCCACCCCGGTACCGAAGGCATTCGTATTGAAGGATTTCGGAGGCCTTGAAATGCTTTGCTTGTCGCCGGCAGCCTTCTGAAGCGGCGGCGCGGTGCTTCTCACTGCTGCCTGCACTTGCACTCCCCTTCGCTCGCCTTTATTTATTTTAATAACGGCACAAGGAATCAGTGTCAGGGGCAGCTGGGGCAAACTTCTGGGCTTCACCGCGCGCGCTGCTGCCGCGTACGCATCTCCTATTAAAGCCACAGATTCCCATCTCCGATTGCCTCTTTGTGTCTGTACTCGTGTGCGATACCTGTGTCACGCTCCAGTAATTCCTGCCGGGAATGGGCAGAAGCGTTATCCTGGCCTGGAGGAAGGTGCAGAAGGTGCTTTGCCAGGATGGATCCTTTTAGGCTTCAAGGAAGCGTGCGGGTGGGGGGGAAATCATAACAGCACCTTGAGAAAGTTGAGGACTTAATTAATTTGTGGAGCTCTTTGGGGGATGCACGCTGGTGCTACGCTAAGAGCGAGCTCGGGAAGGGCTCTGGAGAGGAGAACAAACTCCGACAGCCAAAAATACCCCCAAAAGTGATGATTAAACCCCTTCCTATGCCAAAGCTTTTCTACCTTGGAGCTTCCCCCCGGCCCCGCCGCCGCCTTCCTCCGCACCACGTAACTCGTTGTACCTGCCGTGGCTATTTCTATCCCTAGTGGCAAGAAAAGGGGTGTCCCACGGGAAGGGATGGATGGACGGGTGGGTGAGCCCGTTTTCTTCACGAGAGGTTTGCAGTGGCGTAGCTGCCTTCCCGCCCTCCATCGCTCCCGAGCTGACGGCCCTGGGAGATGGCGGGGGGGGGGAGACATGACACAAAACCCCAACGGCCCTGGGCAGGGGGGGAGGAAGGCAGCGGGATGGGGGGCAGAAGGTGAGGCTCGTTTCAAAAGGGGTTGCCAGGACTTTCTGTCACCCCTGGGTCCAATCTGAGACATCATTAGCAAACTAATAAAATAGCTGCAGATGTTGAGCCAACGGCGGAGCATGTTTCTCGGGAGCATCCTGACAAACTCTTTGGTTTGGAAAGTCACCAGCTCGCCCCTGGTTTTCTCTTTGTTTCATCTCCTTTTCCCCCCCTCCTCCCCCATCGCTTCCCTCCTGTCTGGATTTTTAGGGGGAGAAGAAGGAAAAAGGCCGGGAAGGGCCTTTTGCACAAGGCAAAGCAAAAATCCGATGCCCGACCTGGAGAAATGCCCACGTCCGACCCCACGGCACGGCTGCCAGAGCCGGGAGATGTGTGGAGACCCTCAAAGAAATAAAATCAGCGGGAGGCAGGTGCTTCCCTGCCCGTCGGCCTGAGCGGGGCCGCTCTCCCCTGGCACGAGGGTGCTAGGAGGAGGAATACATCAACCAGGGTGACAGGCTCTGCCGCTGCAGAAACGGGGTTTCCGCAGAAATAAAGAACCCTCCGTGCCCAGGAGGGGGTTGTATCTGCTGAAGTGCCTCTTAACCTTTTCTATATCCTGTTACTAAAGGGGAAAAAAAAAAAAACCAAACAACCCACGAGGAGTTCCTGCCTCTTCACCTAACCATAAAAAAAAAAGAAAAAGAAGAAAAAAAAGAGAGGCTGCTATTACCCAGCTCTCCGAGACGTTGGGTTCCATGAAACCAGACGGGCTTTGTCGTAGCAAAAAGCCAAATGCCGGTCAGGTCCTGGGAGAGGGAGAGGGGAGGAGAAGGGGCGAGCCGAGGGAGAAGTCACCCGAACTGCGGCGACAGGCCGGGGGGCTCGGCCGGGGCTCTCCAGGCTCTGGGTTATAACACCGCAGGGACGGGTATTTTAGCTGCTGTTAACGCAGCAACTGCTGGGTTCGTTGGGGGTGCTGAGGCTGCTTGAGCAAAATCTGTGCTCACGGATGCATTTTTTAAAAATCGGGAGCGTTTTCCTTGCGCTGCCCTACGCCCTCTGCTCCCACGCCCCAGAAACGTTACTCTGGTTTGCCCATCAACCCAATTTAGTAGAGCTGATTCCCCACCCGACAGCAATACGCTTCCCTCGGATGAAACTGGGGATAGTTTGGGTCAGGAATGGCTCCTGCTGAGGCGAGGCAAGGGCGAGCCACCTCGGTGCGCAAGCGGCCGATGCAATGGGATGCTATCTCCATTTGCAGGCAAGGCCATGAGGAATGAGCGAGGGGGCTGGGATGTGGCAGGGTTTGGGGTGCAGCAGGGTTTGGGATGCAGCAGGGTTTGGGATGCAGCAGGGCTTGGGATGCAGCAGGGCTTGGGATGCAGCAGGGTTTGGGATGCAGCAGGGTTGAGATGCGGCAGGGTTTGGGATGTGGCAGGGTTTGGGATGCAGCAGGGCTTGGGATGCAGCAGGGTTTGGGATGCAGCAGGGTTTGAGATGCGGCAGGGTTTGGGATGTGGCAGGGTTTGGGGTGCAGCAGGGTTTGGGATGCAGCAGGGTTTGGGATGCAGCAGGGCTTTGGGATGCAGCAGGGTTTGGGATGCAGCAGGGTTTGAGATGCGGCAGGGTTTGGGATGTGGCAGGGTTTGGGATGCAGCAGGGTTTGGGGTGTGGCAGGGTTTGGGATGCAGCAGGGCTTGGGATGCAGCAGGGCTTGGGATGCAGCAAGGTTTGGGATGCGGCAGGGTTCGGGGTGCAGCAGGGTTGGGATGCGGCAGGTTGGGATGCGGCAGGGTTTGGGATGCAGCAGGGTTTGGGATGCAGCAGGGTTTGGGATGCAGCAGGGTTTGGGATGCGGCAGGGTTCGGGGTGCAGCAGGGTTTGGGATGCGGCAGGGTTCGGGATGCCGAAATGCCCTGGGGTTTCAGGGCTTCCTGCGGGATGCGGGGGATCTGTCTCCACTCTCCCGCCTCTGTCGCCTTCCTTTTTATCTGCTCCACCCTACAAAGGGCCCTGCAAGCGTGTCCGGGCTCTGCTCAGATGTCCAGCCTGCAGCGAGGACGCTCCGAGTCTCTGCTGCCTGGGAGCCGGAGAGGGACGAGAGATGGGTCTGTGCTACAGCAGGGAGCAAAGAGAGCGCCGGCATATTTTTCCCCGAGTTACTTATTAACCACTGTTGATTTGACAGGATCAATATTTCAAGCGAGGGAGTAAACACTTAAGAAGCACCACTCTGCTTTGCTCTCTTTTCCTTTGCAAAATGATTTATTTTCGAAAATGCATCTGCCTGGAAAGGAGGCAGCGCCTGGAGCCCAGTGGCTTTTATCTGCGGGATATGCAAAGCACATTTATTTCGTCTTTTATCTCTCATATTGCATGTTGATCCCATACATATAGATTGATTTTGTTCAGGTAGATAATGAAAAGTCAAGTGGAAAATTTACACAAAGGCACTCAGGATCTCGACTTTCTATTGGTATATAAATTGGTTTATTACTTCATTCCCTTAAACAGGGACTTTCACACTGGGGAACACTTTAAAATATATCATGTTTAAACACAAAACCATTTACCTTTCATGTGTTTTTTTTCCATCAGTAATTTCCTCGCCACTTTTGTTAATTACCAAAGATATTTGTGTTTAAACAAGGGCTCGCTCCTTCTCGATCCCGCCAGCAATTCATCTTCCTCCTCTCGTTCCCGTCGCCCGAAAAGTCCTAACGGGAGATTTCCGAGCCGCCGGCCGTGCCCGCCGCGCCGACATGTCGAGTGCCGGGGCTGACAATGCCTCGGGAGCTTTTATTAATTCCCTATAAGCGGCTTTCATTTCGCCACCCTCGCCCGGTGTCAGGCGCGCCGCCTTGGCTGGGAATAGAGGGCACTGTATGTGAGAGCACAGCTTGGAACACAAAAAAAAAAAAAAACCCCAACAAAAAACCAACCCAAAACCCACCAAAAAACCTAGAGGAAACATTATTAATAAACATCTTCTGGACATTTGGTGGCTGGTATAGGCTGCTCCAGCTTAAAGCAATTAATTCAGGATACTGACATAAACTCTCCAGCTCTTTGACAGCTTGGAGCTGAAATAAAAATGCTAGTTCTCCAGGGAAAAGGAGAGGATAGTTGGCTCTTTTCTGGACTGTTTGCTTATAGGCCCAGAGAGCAATCTTCCTCGCAGAATGAAATGCAAGGACACAAACAATGTACCAGGGAGAGAATAGGAGATGGGAATGAACAGTTTGAACTATTTGCTCAGCAGAAGGGCAGCCACAATGCTCGGCCAATGGCTTTCCCATGCATCAACCCGGCTTCTTAGCCCCTTTTGTTGTTCAGCCTCTTCCTCCGGCCAGATAAGAGCACAGCTGCGGCGTCGCGGCTAAGTCAGGCCTTCTACTTATCCACCCAAATCTCGCCTCGCCTTTACTGTATTTCCCCCCGCGAAACGCCCTCCCCGGTGTATCGGACGCCGTATTCGCCCCCGGGGCCACTCGCCAACGCTTGGGGGCAATTCATCCCCCCCCCAGCAGCTTGCTTTTGCTTCTTCTTCGGGGATGGCTAGGAAAACCTTTGCCGCCTTTGCCACTATGTCCCCTTGTCCCCTGCTCAGGTCTCCCTTCTCCCACCGAGTCGTGCCAGGCTGCCCGGGCTGGGCGAGCAACCCAGGCGCCGGCGGTGCACCCTTGCACGCCTTTCCTTGCGTGTGCCCCTGCCCGTCCCCACGCACACGCGCGTGTGCCATCGCGTCCTCGTTCAGAGCGAGCGGTCCCAGCCGCAGAAGCGCCACGCTCCAAAAAGATAAAAGGACGTTGCCCGCCATCGTGGGCTGGAGACGCCGAGCTGCGAAACGCGGTATTTCGTCTTTCTTTAAGGCACCGCCAGCCACGAGCGTTTTACCATGCAGAAGCGTGCGTTGTCCTTGCAACGCAGCGGTGGGAGCCGTCTCCTGCGGCCTGGATGTCAGCGATGGCAAGCGTTGATGGCAATACCCTTGCAGGGGCAGCTCCTGCTGCACTCAGGCAGCCGCCTCCGTTCCCCTTCCCTCCCTGCGCCCGGCGTCCCTGAAGATCACCCTCCCTCCTCTAATCCGCCCGGGCCGCCACTTGTTTTGCTTTAACGATGTCATTGCCGATCGGGCAGGCAAAGGCTGTAATTAAAAATAAATACGTAGCAAGGTCGGACGCTACGGCGCAGGCTGGTCTTACTGCCCGAGCTAAGCGCTGATGCCGGTGGGGATGCTTTGCTATTTTTACTCTTTGTCCTACCCCAGGCTGTTGGTTTTGGGAGCCGGGCTGCGCCGCGCGGCTCTGTTGTAGTAAGGTTTATTTAGCTTGAAAGGGTTTTACGAGGTGAAAAGGCAAAAAGGCTGAGGACTAAAGAAAATGCCTGCCCGGCTGAGATCACGTTCAGCGTTTGTAGTCACAGAGCACACCTGCAGGAAACACCGGGTTTAAAATCTGAGAAACCGACGGGGCTTTTTTTTTGTGGCTCCTTTTTTTTTTTTTTTTTTCCTCTTTCCCCCCTTTTCCCCCTTCTTCCCTGGTGGGTGGTCAGGAGGACGGGCTGAAAGGCAGGAGGGCTCCTATTGTCTCTGCGCTGCCTTAAGAGCTGACCCCACGTGTCCCTGAAGTCGCCGAGCACCTGGCTGTCCCCGGGGATGCTGCAGCACCCCGACGAGCCCTGCATCCGTGGGGCGAAGCCGTCGCAAGCAAACGACAGCGGTCCAGAGGTGTCCGGCCATGCAGTCCCTCAAGGAAAGAGTTTTTATGACTTCACAGCGGCAGTATTTTTATGCCCGAGCGGTATCTCATCACCCCTCGCAGTTGGGGTACTCTATTTTATTTAATCCTATTCGTATTTCAGAGCATATCTCAAGTGGGAAGGGACCCATAAGGATCATCGAGTCCAACTTGATTTCCAGTTTTGAAGGCATAGCGCTAAAGCAAAACTGATGGCGTTCATTTTAGGGCGCCCAGGCTCCGCCGTTTCGCCGACAGCTCGAGCCTCAGACCCGACAGCGATGGAGCAGCCCCTCAAGTCCCTCAAACGGGACAAACCTGCCCAAACCAAGCCCAACCCGCCACCCGAAAGGGTGAGGAATAAACCCGGAGCAGCCTTACAAGCAGCCAAAGCCGAGTAATCCCAGCGGCTCGCAGCCAGGCAGCACCCCTGCTCCTGCCAAACCGGGGCCGGCATCTCGCCCATCTCGGGGCATCGATCTGCTCCCGGCCCAGACGGGTTAATTAATGAGACATTAAAGAGGCGGAATGACACTTCCCACCACTCACTTACGGTGCTAATTTCCAAACCACTCCGCCATAGACAAAGAGAAAGTGCGGTTAGTGCAGAGTAATTTGCGCTGTGTTCCTGGCGAATGAATTTAGGGGAGCAAATATAGTTATGCAGGATTTAAATTAAAGTTGACACTAATGTAAATACAGCAATGCAACTGCATGTTTAAGAAATATGATGAGGCTACGGTTTTAATCAGGCCCTTTTAACTCAGGTGGCATTTTAAATCCTTGCCATTTAAATTGGATAAAATCCATAAGCTGGGAGAAGGAGCATCAGAGAGAAAGTCCGCGGGCTCGGCTGCGGAGCGTGGACCGGCTCTGCCCCAGCTCCTTCCCGAGGGATGCCCTGGGTGCAGGAGGGGTACCTGGGCTCAAGGGACAGTCGTGCAACGGCTTGGAGGGGAGATCCACCGCAGGGTAGTGCCAAGAAACCCTGTGTCTGGCTCAGGAGACCTCCTCGCCTGGAAAGGGGTGGGGAGAGCATCCCCACGGCCCCGCTGGAGACTTCCCGACCTGCCTAGACGCCTGCTCTGAAACTCGACAGCTCTCTGACCTTCCTACATCCATCGCATTGACACCTCATGGTAGCACAGGCGCTCCCCGCCCCTCCCTGAGTCACTCAGAATCAGAAATAAACCCAATAATCAAACCCCAGAGCTTCTCTAACCGGAGCCAACGCTACTTCTCTCCCCTTCGTGCCTGTGCAGCACAAATTTGGGGAGGGGGGGGGGTGTGCGTCTGTCGATGCCTGCCAAATTTCCCCTGCTGCTTTTGAAGGCTCTGCTTCCAGCCTAAATCATAGACTTGGGGCTTTGGGAGGGTGCGCGGGGGGGGGGGGGGGGGGAAAGAAAAAAGAAAGAAAAAAAGCAAAGAGGAAAGAGCGGAGCCCGCCTCACCTACTTCAAAGCGGGGTGATCCTGAACGGGAGCATGGGTGCTCCGCAATAACAATAGGCACTAACTGCAACACGGCAGGAGCTACTTAACAGGAGCTTTGTAACCTGGCAAGACCCAGAGTCATTTCTGTTACAGTTACCGGAACAATATATTTGGCGCTTGAATTCTTCTGTCTTTTTTTCAAAGCGAATATAATGCCTCTGGCAGGAACACGCTGCCAGCATGGCTCTGCTGCGGGTTTCTCTGCCACGAGATAAGGTGCCTTGGCGTAAGGCACCATCTCCGCCACCGCCCCAGCGGTGCCAGGGCTCGCTCACCCGCCAAACCGGGGCGGCCGCATCCCGACTGGGTGCTGGGACCTGTCCCCGGTCCCCGCGGACCCCTCGCCCCGGGGTTGGGGGGGACAGGCTTCGCCGAGCCGGGGCAGAGCCGCGCTGGGGCACGTCGTTTCTTTCCTCGGGTCGCCTCGCTCCTGGAGGGCTCGTCCCTGGGGCTCCGGCAGAACCTGCGGACGTGATGGGGGGGGTGGAAACCGGTGGGAGAAGCAAGCCATGATGAAGAGGATGTACTGAGAGAGCATCAACCGTTCTTCGCATCAAGCCATCCCATGCGTCCTGTTTGCAGACGGTGCTGGGACAGGGCCGGAGCAAGCACATATCGCTTCGCCTCTGCCCATTTTCCCCAAGAAGCGTGGCTGGGATGAGTGGTAGAGAAGACGGGGGAGAAAAGACATATATTTGATATCTTGTCAGATATTTTCCTTTTTTCGTTTTTTCAGCGGCTGTTGGTGTTAGCCAAACCACAGATGCTTCATGCAGCGATTAAACGAGCCGAGCTGGCTGACCCAGAACAGCGGCCCATGATGTGTGTCGATACACGTGCACGTAGTTTGGTTAAGCTTCATTCTCCTCTTCCCTACTATAAATTGAAGCCTTTAGCTGAGAAGGGGAAGCAGCCCGTGCCACGGCTGAGCCGGGCCAGAGCTCCTCATCACCCAGCCCCTTGCACCCAGGGGCTGGCGGCCACAGGTACCAGCCATTTCGGAGGAGTCAAACAAATCCCCCTGACAAAATGCAAACGAAGTCAAGTTGAGGTCCATATTGAGGGGGTTCTGCTCCAATATCAAAATAATAATAATAGTAGTAATAAAAACAACAATAACAATATAATAATGATAATGATGATGATATAATAATAATAATAATAATATCAACTAACCTTTGGGGAAAAATAAATCTTTTTCTCGGGATTTTTGGACAGCCTACATTTAATTACTGGCTGCCTCCACGCATCAGGGTGCCTGGACCGGAGGCACCGCTGGGCTTGTGTGAAGTTTAGGCACCCTAGATCTGGCCCGAGGTGTTGGGGGGGGGGTTGCGGAGCAAATATCCCGGGGGATCAGGACGGTCACGGATCTCCTCCGTGCACGACTGTGCAACACAGGAAATATCCAGCACGGCGTGTGATCAGGCTTGTGTTATCCCAGGTAGGTCCTGCCTGGCAGGGATGCCTCCCAGAAGACACCTCCAGCTCCTGGCCCCGTCCCAGCCTCCAGAAATCTGCCTGCCTGCCTGCCTGCTGCCTCTGGCAGAGCCCGCTGGCCCGGCCCTGCAAAGGATTTCATATTCCTGTAGCTGTCCTAATCCCCCGGTGTGACTCAGCATTGTTAAGACACCTAAGAGAGTAATAAAAAGTGTTATAATGCCATTAATTATCCCCACCACCACCACCAAGGTATCCCGGCTACAGAAAAAAGAGAGATTGCAAGCGTCCAATTCGAGGAAAAACACCGAGAACGATTCTAAAGGAAGGGGGAAAACTCCCCCGAAAAGTGAGGGGAAAAACCGTCTCAGGCGGCGGGGCGATGGGCTCCGGCTCTCCCGGGAAGGAAGAGGGGTCCTGGGTGGGGGGATTTTACCCCGCGGCCATCCCCCAGCCTCTTGCCTGCGCACAGATGCCTATGTCCACAAACCCCGCTAAGGACTTAATGAGCTTCCAGACGGCTATTGTCTTGACAAATCTGATTGAAACCGGCCAAGGAGTTCAAGGGTTAGGAGGGGAGGGACGCACAGACAGGGCGACACCAGGAACCCCGTCTGGGTGGAAATCAAAATAGATGGGGCTCTTACATAGGTGCGAGCCGCCGAGACCTTTGGAGTGATGATAATTGATGCCGAAGAGCACCCGAGTGGCCCTGACACGCCATTCTTTAGTGTTTTAATTTCTGGTGGGCGACACGGGGAAGGAAGAAGCAGAGAAGGTGGTGAAGAAGCAGAGAAGTTGATGTGATCTGCCCTGACGTTGCCGCCCAAGCCTCCCCGCGTAGAGCCAGCGAGCCCTTTCGCTTGCAGAACCGCTGGGGAAATAAGAAAGAGGTTGCGCGGTGATGCGGTTTGCAGAGCCAGTTTTTGGTCCCGTGGTTTTTCCCAGCTTTTAGGGAGAATTGTTTCCACGGGACGGGCCCCCCGGGTAAAAGGCGGAGGAGCAGCTACCTGGGGAGGACGAACAGCCCTTGTCGAAAGGCTGGGGCAAAGTCCAGATTGCTCAACGCGTTTTGGGCGCTCCTTGGACCTTGCCTAATGCGTTTGGAAGGGGGAAGGCGAAGCGGAGGGCGGAGCTGCCACCCCCAACTTGCTTCTGCTGCGAAAGCCGGGGAGCCCCCGGGCCAGCGGACCCCGCTCTGCTCGTCTCTGGCCAGCCACGCTGGGTGGGTTTGTTTTTTTTTTTAACATCTTGAGACCGTCAGGAATGTTTTCCATGCACGAGTGTAGTGCATTCAAAATCCTGAAACCACCTTCATCTCAGCAAGACCAACAAAGATAAGAAATGGCGTTTAAGTTGGCTGAAATTAGCAACTGCATCTGCCGCACAATGCCCCGGCTGCCATTACCTGTGACCGGGGAATGGCACTAGCAAAGTATGCTGGCAATGTTTAACAAACCATCCGTCTTTTACCTGGTCCTACTCAACAGAAACCTTTGTTTGAACCACGGGCCTATTCGGTCATGCTGCTGTCTGCTTATCGGGAAGATTAATCCCCTAGGTATCACTGTATTAATTTTAAAACCAGCCTTTTTTATTCCGAGTCCTCCGCTGAGGCGGCAGGAGGGCGAGGAGGCATTTCTGCCGCTGCCGGGGAAGCCGGGCTCCGTCTTTGCCCGCTGCCAGCGTGACTCAGCCCCGTTACCTGCACCCACGCTAAAAACCAAACGCCACGCGGCGAATCCCGACTCCCTCCCGCTCCGCCTGATGTCCTCATCGGCCTTTTTTTTGGGGGGGGTGGGGGGAGAGGGAGGCTGCACGTCCCGTGTCAGCTCCTGCATCACCCCAGTGCGATGGCTCGTGGCGGGGATGCTGCGGCGGGAGCATCTCTGCGCGTCCCCGACGGGTACCCGAAGAGCGAGGGGGCACGAGGCCAGCCCTGCTGCGGGGAGCGAGCCGGGCGAAGGTGGCTGTCGGGAAGGCGGCCACGGCGGGGGGCCGGGCCCCGAATTCCTGGCGGAGTGCTGTGCACACACGCCTTATCTCGCCCGGCCGTGTTTGCGCAGCAGGGAGCCAGCCACCCCGGCGGGGAGGGAGGGAGGGAGGGAGGACGGCCGGCACCCGCAGGAGCCCCCCAGCTCCAGTCCCTTCCATCCCCGCGTGCCAAGCGGCGGGGGGGGGGGTTCTCTAAGCTATTTCGTGTGCTGCTGTAGGCTTTTTCACAAGATGTTGGTATCTCCTGGTGCTTAACCACCCTTGATGGACCTGCTCCCCGTGACTTGCCTCGTTGCAAGCGTTACAGAAGGTCGTTCGGAGCTCTCCGGTCACAGCCACATCTCGTGGCGCTGAGATCCACGCAAGCACCGAGCACCGCGTTATTTCAGAACCTAGCACCCGACTGTTCTATTTGCACTGCCCAGTTCTCATGACAGAGAGGGGTGGCAGGTCACAAGCGTCACCTAGAGATGCCCCAGCATGCACACACCGGCTCCGCACCCTCTCGAGCCTGTGAAACATCCCCTCTGCAAGGGGCCTGCCGTGAAAATGTTGGTGCTAAAGACGACTGATGCCTGCCTGGGTTTCCTGAAAGCGAGCCAAGCCCTTTCTTCCCAGACCCAGCGGGGTGAAGGTGAGGGGACAACACGGGATCTGGAGGTCCCAGCAGGCGGGTGGGAATCAGCTCAGGGTGCTGTGGGATGGAGGGGGCCGCTGTGGCTGCATGGCTCCCCCTGTTACCGAAGCCCCCTGATCTCAGCGATGTCAGATACGTCCCCTCCCAGTGCAGAAAGGAGCTTAAAGCCTTTATTTGAGCAAAACCAGGGCATTCCTGCAGCACGCCTGTGCCGCTCGCCCTCTCCTCTCTCTTGGCTGTAATGAGCGCCGTGGGAAATGTCCAGCTCCTTGTTAATAATAGAAGATAGGAAAGCAAACACGCCTGGCCTGCTGACCCACTCAGATGTACCTGCTGGGCACTCATCTGAGCACGTGGCTCCTTCTGCCCTGCCTTGCCGTGGGGGCAAAGACGCTTTTCTTCCCCATTAATTGAGCCGGAGGGTGCTCGGGACTACCTGCGCGTGCGATGGGCTGCAGCGGCCGCTGCCCGGCCACCCCTGCCCTCTTGAAGCAGCCCCTGTAATTGCATATTTACCCATCGGAGGCTCTCATTATCTCATTATCATGAGAGGTTAACCGAGCGGCCCTGGGTCACCGAGAAGGTCACTAACAACGCTAGGAAGGGTTCAGATTCATTCGTTGGCTCGGCATCATTTTGGCGCTGCGGGACCGATCCTGAGGATGCTGCGGACACCTCCCTTTCCCGAGCTGGGCAGGACATCCCCTCTCCCTTGCATGCCCCAGGCTTGCTCTGGCAGGTTGGATGCAGCGTACTGTGCATGGGCGAGCAGGGGGGGCAAGCTGAGCACCCTCACGTCCTTTCCCTTTGCACCCCAAACTCGCATGAAATAACCGTGCATTCACTGCAAACAGCTGGACGATTGCAACTGAGCCCCCAGCTGCAGGAACCAGGCTTTTCATTCCTCCAGTCAAAATGAAGCAGCTAATAGGGGTGACACGGCTTTTCCATGCAACATGCCATCGCCGGGCAGCGGCTGCCTCTTCTGCCCGGGTGTTTGCATTGCCTTCAGCTATTATCCGCCCTCGCAAGGTAATGCAGGGACTAATAAATAGCCCGTCAGCACCGAGCGCGAGACTTGAGCTTGGAAAGAGCGCCTAGAAAGACAAGGATTTCCACCCCGCAGCAGGAGAAGCGGCCCCTTCCCCTTCCCCTGCCTAAGCTAACTCTTCTGCTATGTCAAATAGCAGGCAGGCGGAAACCCTGCCTACACTGGCAAGGGACAGAGGCTTCCCTGTTTGGATTTGAGATGGGGATTTCTGTGGCTGAAAGTACCTTTGTTATTTTTCCAGGAAAGCTTCCTTTTTGGCTGGCTTCACCTCTGCATAGGATGCACACGGCAAATTGACTGCAGCGACGAAGAAGGAAAAATATTTAAACAAGCAATTATGAATGAGCTTTGGTTGCTAACTCGGAGAGCAGTTTCCTACGTCTGTGTTAAAATGTAAGTGATTTACCCTAGAAGTCCAATCGCAGCCTCAGGAGTTCATTAAGAACGCCTCTTAGATTAGAGCTTTGTGGCCGGAGAGGACCATAATTAGTCTGCTGTGCTCATTAATCACTTGTGCTACTAGAAAGCTGTGCTCCGCTTCCAGCGTGGCTACGCCTGGGAGCAGGGCCTGCCGACCGGTTCCCATTTATCTTCTCCCCACCAGATTAAAGAACCTTTTAGCACCCTGGATTTTCTCCCCGGGGGGCTGATCCTACGCCACAGCCAACTCATTTCTCAACGTTCCCGAGCGGCTTGACGGCGAGCCCTGGTCCCTGCCTGCAACGCACATTGGCCTCTTGTTCCAGCCTTGCATTAACCTCCCGGCTCTCCCCTGCAGCAGAGCCCAGCTCTGCATCCTCAGCTGGAAGACGTAGCCAGCTCCAAGCTAAAGCCTACGGAAAGCCACCAAAATCTTTCCTCTAGCTCTTTGAAAGCTTTAACTCAGAGCAGAGCAAGCTGCAGTTAATTTGCTCCATTAACCGAGCAAAGCAAGAGCGTCAAACCAACCACCGCTGCCAGCTTTGGGCAGGAGGACGTGGGGAAGCTACGGGCTGGCCAGGCAGAGGTCCAGAGGCCCCTTCCCACCTCCACGGTGCTGGGATTTGGCGGAAGGGAGTGTAAACACCGGCCAGCCCTCCCCACCCTCCCCTTGGCCAGTCCTGGGGAGCCCCACCCTACAAAGAGGGCCCAGGCATCCTCACCCACCTGGGATGCAGCAGGAGCAGCAGGAGGAGGAGGAGGAGGAGGAGCAGGAGGAGGTGGTACCTGTGTGGTGGCTCCAAGGCGGGGAGATGGGACCCGTGAGTAGCAGCAAGCACCGGGTTCTGGTTTCGTCCTCCGTGGCAGGGCTCTCCCTCCTACTCCGTGAGGTGTAGCACCATGGCCTGACTTTAAAACCCTCACGTTTGCTTGGCTGTTTTTAAAAAGTTAAAGTAAAGGAGTGAACAAGCACAAGGGGCTAAAGCTGGGGGTGCAGGGACCGTGGCTTTGCGTGTGCTAAACTTCGTCGTTGTGGCCAACGAGCCCTTGGCTGTGACGTGAGCGTGCAGGCATTTCTCAAGGACAGAAGAGCCCTCTGAGACCTGGCCTCACGGGTGTGTGCACGGCTGGTTTTATTGCCTCCGAGGGGTGCAAGCTGGCTCTCAGCTACGCAGGAGTATTTTTAAGTTGCGTCCTTTGTTATAGCTGTGCTGCTAGACCCTCGTTGCAAAGCAGCTGTACCGACTTGGATGTTTCGAAAGGCAAGGTGGAGATCAAAGCTTTCGGTGGCCTTGGGGCTGCAATGTTTACCTGGTTTTTAGGAAATCGGGCTGCGGACCGTGGTGCTGCCCTGGGCTGGCTTTGAGCTCAGGACGCGGTCCCACGTGTTTGACACAAACTGTGGCATACAGGCTCTCACACCAGGGTTACTTCAATCTGAAGTATGTGTGCAAGACACTATAGGTACATGTGTAGGACACTATAGGTACGTGTGTTTAGAAAGGGATTGGTTAAATTTGCAGGGGCTATTGCATACAAAATGTCTCCTCTCTCTCAGCCATTGGGGTCTCTAGGCGTGAGGACGAGCACTCGGGGAAAAATATCACTGCGTGTATCCTGTCCTTCTAATCTTCTCTAGACGTCTATTATTTACTACTGAAAGGCCAGGTGTGGACTGTTTGTTCCTCTGGTCTGACCAGACTGGGTGATGCTTACGTTCTTACACGCGTTCTTCCTTCACCTAAGCCTACCAGTCCCCCTCGGAGCCCACTGGTACATCCAACACCTCCATCACCCACAGAATTAAGGGTGCGGGTGCCTCATCACACGAGGTGTTTCGTCCCATGAGGCACTGGAGACCTAAGCCAGCGGCGGGCTGCTCTCTGCATGTTGGTGACCTTGGCCACCTCTCCAGACACAGCTCAGTCCCATAGGAAGCCTGTGGTACCAAGGCTTCCAGGCTCCTTCAGCGCCCTTGGGAATTTTATCTCCGTGAGTCACCATTAGCTGGCCTTTACAAATCTATGACATTTAAGGGAGTTTCCTCTTTGATCTGAAAAAAAAAAAAAACCAAACCAACTGGCACAAGGAGCTGGTGGCCCGGCCCCACATTCCTCTGGTGGCTTTGGGGCACGCCAAGTTCACGAGGAACGTGGTGGCAGGGCTCCCTGGGCCAAGAACTGCTCGAGAAGAAACTTCTCGGCTGCCTTGCACCTCCCGAGTGCAGCTCCTGCGTCTCCTCTTGCCAGGAGGATGGTTTGCAACCCCGGTTGCCTTTTCAACAGTTCAGCCACGGGCATCCCAGGGTGGGCAACACGTAAACCCATGGAGCAAACGGAGAAACCCACTGTATTTTCCCAACGTGCTCCATCTGGCCTCCATAGACAGCCCCAAGAAGGATGCAGGTAGCATGTCTCAGCAACAGGGGACCAAAAAGCTAAGGAACCATTTAATTGCTCGTTAGATTTGGCATTTGACACGCTTTCCATCTGCAGGGGTGCGAGGGGAAAACCTCACTTGCATGAAGTCCTTAAAGGTACTTGAGTGTCCGAACCTGGATGTCGCTGCAGAGGGAAAAGGGGCACTCATCCGTGCTCTGGCTGAGCAAGGGCTTGTCCTACCTGCCGGTGGCTAAATGCAATATCAGGGCTCTCTTACATGCGGCTGCACTTAATAAGAAGCATTTGTTCCTTTAACGTCGGCGTGGCCGTTGCGTCGGTGGTTGCCAGCTGCAGAATCAGTAAGGCATCGGGGGCGAAAGCTTTCCGGCTGGGAGCATGGGGGGTTTCAGTTGGATTTCCACATCTGGGGGGTATAAATGGA
Organism: Gymnogyps californianus; assembly: GCF_018139145.2. Classification (NCBI taxonomy): domain Eukaryota; kingdom Metazoa; phylum Chordata; class Aves; order Accipitriformes; family Cathartidae; genus Gymnogyps; species Gymnogyps californianus. The sequence continues at coordinate 1,164,930 of NC_059473.1, read as the reverse complement.
GGGACAAAGGACTGAGAAGACCCTTGGCGTGGTTCTGCCTCCGTCACCATGTGGGTTTGGCAGGCTCGGCTTTCGGGGCGGGTGAGCAAAGCGTTCTGTCAGGGTTTGACGGAGTCAAGGGAAAAGTTCAAGCACCTTGAAGTTTGACTGTGATTCTCGTTTAAGCTGGCACAAATCACTTTCCCCCAGCAGCTTTATGGGGGCCTGGGGACCTACCTGTCCTTTACGCTGCGGAATGGGGGTTTCTGTTCAAAACTGGCACAAACAAATGCATTTTATTTGCTAAGTCGGAGAAAGCAGAACCGGCCACCGGTGCCTTTATCAGCGCACCCGGGAAGGGAGACCATTCGCTCTCCTCTTAAACCGTGTCCTCAAGAGGTGAGGTCCTAAAACCCGTGTCGTCCTTCCCCCCCCCAGCCCCAACACCTGGAAGAATCAGGCCCTTGGCAAACCATTTGGAAAAAGAAATGCAATGCAGAAAATATTCAAGGCCCTTGGTGACACCGGGGGGGGGGGGGGGGAGGGAGGGAGGAGAGGAGCGGAGCGAGGCAGTCTGCATTCCTCCCCATCCATACATTATTCGCGAGGGATTATTTGCTCAGCCCCAAAGCGCACGCACACACACACACACACAAAATTGACAGCTGCTAAGAAATACAAAGCGCTGTATTCAGATGACCAATATGGAGCGGCGGAGCTGGCTGACATCTCAAACGTGCTAGCCCCGTGTGTTATCCCAAAGGAAAGATGAAAGAGTCCGAGGTGGGAGCAGAGGAAGCTGCAGGCTTGCTGGTGTAAAATCAGGGGGAGCTCTTCTGCAGGGGCTTGGACCTGCTGGGAGCCCGACCCAGCTGGGAAAGGGGTTATATAGACGTGCAGGGGTGTATGGACACACACACACAGGCGTAGGCAGAGGGAGCCGAGGGCAGGTGAAAGGAAATCTGCAGCCGGCGGGCGGGCAATGAAACGGGGAGGCGTGAGCCAGGCTGTTCATTAGTACCTGGGTATGGCTGCCGCTGACCTGATGGCAAATATGAAATATCAAAGCGCTTGTCAGCACTCCTGAATGGGACAAAGAAAAGGCGCATTAATGATTAACTCCGCTAAAAGCTCAGGCTTTTTTATTCCCATGGCGCTTGGACTATCTCGCTGCCATGTGACATGCTTGGGCCATTTTCTAGCAGATTGGGGAAAGCTAGTGAGCAAACACAGGTGCTTTCGAGTCAGCAGTGCTGTCAGGGACAACCACAAACAACACCAGCTATGCCTGCCTAAATTAGCTCCTGTGTTTGCCTCCATTTTTCCTTCCTGGAGATTTTACTTTCTAAGTCCAGCGTCTTTCGCTCCTGTCTTCGACTATTCACAGGCAGCGTTAAAAGAGAGCGAGACAGAGAAAAGAAAAGAGAAGAAAAGGGAAAACACACAGAAAGGCTCTTCTTTGAACCCGCAACGCTGCGTGGGGACCGAAGGCAAAAGACCCGAGTAAACTAATTAAAACTACTCGGGTCTTTAACTGCAAAAACAAAACGCATTTATTGTGCTCAAGTGGAATTATTTTAGTGATCCTCAGCAAACACCAAGTCCTGCAAACATGCGCGGGGTGCTGCAGTTGTGGTTTCTAATAAGCCTGGAGCAGCACGTCGCCGGGAGGGGAGAAGGGGAGAAGGGAAGGGGTCCGGGCTGGGCAGCCGCCGGGCGCCGGGGTGGGTTTTTTTGGGGGGGGTGTGGGTATTTGCCATCGCTTGCTGGGAGTTACCCCTCGGCCTGTGTGTGTGACCTCCCCGTGCCGCCGTTCAGAGTGAAGGTCCCTCTAGTGGTATTATTTGTTTTAATTTATTCCTTCCATAGCGCAAATCCGACAGACTTTCTTTTCCTGTTCAAATATTTATATATGTGTGTTATTGCACTATGCTTAGACTGCTTGCAATCACAGTGGGGCAATAAAGAACAGACTATCAGCGTGCAATGATAAAGGTACTTTGAGTAAACAGCAGAAAATGAAATAAAGTTATAAAAAAGAAGGCCTGGGATGGTATAAATGTCTACAAATAATCACGATATCAGCCTGCCTGATATTCAAGCAATTAACAACAACAGGGGTGAAATTGTACCCGAGCTGCGCTATTGAATTTAAATGCTCTGCCTCCTCTTCAGGCCCTTGAAGGAGGAGTAAAGCGTCCTGCCTTTCCAAAGGAGGGATTTGCAGCCTTTCAGGGGCCGGGTAATCCCGACGGCAGCCTCCCTTGACTCCTGCCAGCTAACGGCAGGAGAAGGGCTATAATAATTCACGCCGTCCCGGGCTCCGCGGACCCCCGATGCGATGCCAGGGCCGGTGGCGCAGCTGGAGCTCCCTCAATTTTATCGTTGCGGAGAAAACACCCCAAAAATGGGACGACTCCCCCAAAGGGAGGAGGAGGAGGAGGATTCATAAGCGGCAAGGTCCAAGAGTTTCCTTTGGGCTGGCGTCGAGGCCGTGCTGCAAACGCGCAGTGAGCCTGGCAAGGTCCCACGTGCCAGCCAAGCATCCGTGAGACCAGCCGCAGCCCGGGGCAAGCGTGGGGTAGCTCAAGGCTGGTAGCATCCGTTGCCTTAGATCAAGCGACTTAAGGATAAAGCAGATTAAAGTTGTATAAGTGAGAAGTTCGCGTGGTTCAGCTACTGGATGGCGTCAGCAGAGTCACCGCGCGTCTGCCAACCTGCCCTTGCAATAGCGCGGCGGGGTCAAACGCCCGACGGCACCGAGCAAGACGACAGTTCGGTCAGAAAGTGAATTTCTGCGAGCAGCGAAAAACGCAGGATTTTGAAACCGGTGTCCAGAGTTTGTACCAAGGACAACGATTGCAGATGCAGCATAGTTCACTTAGGGGGGAAATTAAAATCTGTGTATTTAGTGAGATTATGCTTGAACTGGTACCAATTTATTTTGCCAAATTGAGCTGCAGCCAATTTCTCTCCCATGTGATGGTGGATAAATATCATTAAATAGGAAAAGATGAAGGCGATTGATGCCCTTGCATTAGCAGGAACTAACATCGTGTGCTCGAGAACGAAAGGACAAAATTGTGGAGATTTGGATGCAGATCATCCAAATGAGACAGATTAAGCATGAGGGGCCGAGGGAGAACGGGATCGGAAAGCGCGATGCTGGGAAGAGCGGGGGAACTGCTCGGGTCGCGTTTGCCGAAGGAGTTAGAAATGGTGACCGGGAAAACTCTGTCCTCCGTGCATGGGTGTCAGCCCCTTCGAGACACCCCGGATCTCAGGGTCTAGGAAAGCCAGGGGTGCCGGCGGTGTGTCCCACCTCTGGACATTGGAAACTTTGGGGGAGACCAGAGCCCGAGCCCAGGGCCATCCGTGATGGGGTCTTCTGCCAACAGCTTCCCCCTGCAAGCCGTCCCAGCCTGGAAGTCGAGCTAGGGCTTCACATGAAGGAGAAGCTTAAAAGCAATTTGCTTCTCGAACCAAAATCTTTTGGTGTTGGAGCTTTGTTTTCCAGCGGGGAAAAAAAAAAAAAAAATTAAAAGAATCTACAGGAGTGGTTTGTCACAACTTCTGGCTTTTGAGTTCTTTGCACATTTTTTTGAAGAGCTAAATATTCCTTAGCTTGGGAAATTTTGTTGTTTCTAATGAGATCGTGGATGCTTGCTTAATGAGAGCAATGATGTCTGGCATTTTATGAATTGCAGTAAGTTTTTGGGTTGATGATAGAATTCATAGACATGAGGTTTACAAATAGTATCACAGCGGGGGGGGGGGGGCAAAAAAACCCAAACAACCCAAACACTTCCTTTTATCCACTACAGACTCGCTTCCACCCAGTGTCAGTGAACGCCCCCCTGTTTCTGTGTTTGGAGAGGCCAAAGATAAATCTCTGGCTTGCCATCTGTAACAGATGCACAGGTAGAGTTTAACCCTTCCTTTGCCCCCTCTCCAAGCTAAACAGTTGGAGTCCCAGATGTTTTTTTTTCCTTTTCCCCCTAGTTAGGAATTTTTTCCTATAGATTATTTTTTTTTTTAAATTCCTCTTTATTCTGGCAGCAGTTAAACTGGTTTTGGCGACTACCTATCGAACACGTGCTCCTCCACCTTTCCCTGCGCGGCGTAACGCCAGAAGCCTGCGTGCCGCGGACCTCATCTATCCCGTTGCCCACGCCGCAGCTCGCCGCCGACGCGTGCCGCCGGTACCGAACTTCGCGGCAACGCGCTGGTCACCCATCAGCAGGCTGAGATGTGCCCATCCGTTCGCTTTCTTCATTCTTCTGCCAAGCGCTTTCTAATCCGCGACGTGACTCTGTCCTAATCCTATCGCGACCTCACTCGTGTGCGCTTTTGACGGCGCCGGGTGCCAGGTTCTCTTCCCCTCTGTAAATCCTCGGCTTGATCAGACGGATTCTGAAAGCTCGTTGACTAGATTTCCCTTTGACCCGCCGCTTTTGGCTTACAGGAGAGGAAAAGTCTTGTAATGGAGAAAAGCTTGGGTCTGGGGCTGCTCTAGCATAGGGTCATCGCTTGGATCTTTCATAAAACCATTTTAGCGATCGCTTCCTACGAAAGTTTGCGGGTTAGTGTTTCCCAGCGTCACGCAAAGACAAAGCAGATCCCAATTCTCCTTCTTGTAGAACAGTCGCCGATATGATTTTAAATATCACCGCTTTCTTCTTGGGCTCCCTGTGACTTTGGATCCTCTGAGTGAGTGGGAGTTTCTTGCCTTTGGCCCATGATAGTTTATATGCTCGTGGGCGCTCAGGGAGCTTGGTCTCCGTCCCCAGGCGGAGTCCGTGGCGAGATTCCCGGGGGCTTTCTGGGTTTGAACCCATCTCTACCTGGCTCGTTTGGGACAAGGGTGACTACTTTGCAAAGCTGGCCCTCAGGAGGGCACGGAGAGGTAACGCAAACCATCCTCCAGCAAAACTGGGCTTCGTCTCCGGTACAGGCGGAGCTGGGGGAGCGTGTGGCTGGCTTCCACTTCCCAGCACATGTGAAAGGACGTGCCTGTGTGTGTCGGTACCTGCACGAGCTGGGTGCAGCTCCTGCAGCACCCACCACCTCTTGCAGGGCTCGAGACCCGGGAGGGTGAAGAGGGTGACGCCGAGCTGCGGGGTGGGGTGGGGTGGGGTGGGGGGACGATGCTGCGCATCCCCGCGACCACGGCGGGGGATGTTCTGCCTCATCCCGGGATCCGTGCCCCAGGGAAGGCACGGAGAAACTGGAGAGGAGAATCCAAAGGCAGGCAGGGATGGGCACAGCTTGCAAGGCGAGCTGCGAGGAGGCACGCCGAGCTCTGCAACCCACACAGGGTTGTTGCGGTCCGGCTGAAGGACCCCTCCGGGGAAAAGTCACCCTGGGTATTGCAACATATTGCAAAGGTCTCGTCAGCAGCCTTTTGGGAAATAACCGTGACCCAGAGTGCTCTCCTCGCCTGAGCTGTTCAGCAGCGCGGCAAAGCAGAGGGTTTTGGGGTGTTGTTGCAGATGTAGCGAGTTATTTTTTTGCTGCTCTATAAAAAAAAAAAAAAAAGGACGGGGAGGGGGAAGGAAGTGATACTGTTGCAATCAGCATGGTGTGTGATAAAGATTTATTACAGGTAGAAAGCAAATAAAGGTATGGTAGGAACTTCTTTATTACCCGTATCATGATTGCTTATGTGATCAGTGACCTGGAATACATTCAAATTCATGTTAAATAAAAGCCTAATAGAATTTCTTTTTTTTTTTCCCCCCCTCCCGCCTTATGGTGACATGTGGGCAGCAGAAAGAGCAGCCAATTGCCGTGTTTACCCACTTCCTGCTATTCTGGAAAGTCAACAGTTTTTTAAAGGCTTAGGCTGGCTCTGAATTAAGAAACTTGCACTGGTTTAACTAAGGTCATCGGTGGACAAGTGGGATGGAACCGTGGGGGTGGTTTTTTGGTTTTTTTTTATTAAGAAGTTGCTGTGCCAGGCTCACCCCCCCCCCCCCTCAGCTCCCACCATGCAGGCTGGTCCCCCCGCCTTTCTCCCAGCCCTTTTCTCCCTGGTTGGAGAGGAGGGCATCGCCACGGGCAGGCAGCCGAGGGCTGAAACGGTCCCCCCACCCCGATGACTGGCAGACGCCGTGTTCATCACCTCCTCAAAGCGGTCCCAAAACCCATCCGGGTGTTTTTTTGGTTCGCGTGGCAGCCCGCACGAGGTGCGAGGCGGACCTGCTGCCGCCCCGTTCCCAGGCGGACATCCCTAGGTGCACCGAGCCTTCTGCTCCGGGCTGAGACCTCAGGCACGCCACCGCTCTGCGGGCGAGACCTGGTGGTTGCACCTCCAGGAGGTAACCCACGGGCTCAGATAAGGGCTTGGAAGGTCTTATCTGCTCACCGCTTTCAGACCTTTCTTCTCTTGGTGGTTCATCCATTACTCGTTAACAGGGTACCCGCGCGAGGCTGGCTTGCTTTGTGCGGTATCTTTAACCTCCTACAAGTAAATACCCTTTGTACACATGTATCTCGCTCCCTGATAATGTATTGTATTCCTTCCACCACCAAAAGCCCTGGTGGCATGAGGAGAAACAGTCCATTTAGATAAAAAGCAATTAGCACCTCCCAGGTTGGCGCGGTATATATTGTTAAAGAAAAGGGCCCTCGCAGGAGGCTGGCGAAATTCCTCCTGGCTGGAAAGAAGAAAGGAAGGAGGGGGAAAAAAAGAACAAAAAAAAAAAAAAAAGCCGAGGTTATTTCAAAGGAAACCTCTCCTACAGAGTTGGAGATGCTGGGTATTTTTTTTTTCTGAAAATCAGGCAACAAACCCATCTTTTCTTGCAGCTTTAGGCCAGGAGTTAGGTTTTGATAAACAAGTTGTTGTGGTCTCTTGAGAATGGAAGAAAAGTTAGTAATAAGCTCAAAAAAAACCCTCCAAAACACCAAAATTCCTGTCTTTCACTTGCTTCCCTGCGGCGTGGTCCTGGTGCACCCTCCTGGCCAGCCGGCTGCTGCCCCGGGCAGGGTTGGGGTGGGTGGCAGGAGGGGTTTGGGGGTTGCAGCCCGGGGACTCGGCCCAGCAAAACGTTTTGATTTATGCTATGGCCCCCTCCCCTCGGCTATACCGTTGTACATGATGGGCTTTAACAACACAGCGCGAAGCAGTTCCTGCAAGTCTCTAGGAAGAGCCATGTATCTTCATTTATATGTTAATTTGCATTAAATAAATGTCACTATAAACAACTTGTATCTCGGGAGAAGGCGGGAAACATATGGGCGTTTGCCAACCAGGGGTTATTAATTTTACACTTTCCATCTGGAGCCTATAAAGGGTCCATTCTCAGAAACCATAAAGATCCAAGGTCGCCGGAGAGCGCGGGGAAGGCCGCCGGCAGGGCTCGGCCGTGTGCGATGCGAGAGAGCCATAAAGCCTTTGTTCCGCCTCCGAGGTGCACGTGCCCACGTACGAGCGCTTCGTTAAAGCCCGCGCGCATGCCGGGGCATGCTCTCCTCCCCGTACGAACCCACCCCGTCCCCGTAAACCCGAGGAGCAGCTGGTGCCTGTGCTGGGAGGAGGCACAAAAAGAGGTGGGGGGGGGGACCAGAGAGAAAGCGGGGTGCTTCCCCCGGCGATGCTGGGAACATGGGATGCTGCCACAAAGCCTCCCCGGGTGTGGAGAGGAGGGGTAGATGTCCCGTGGCTTGCAGAGGTCCAGCCCGCGTGGCCGTGGGTCGGTGGAGCAGGGCGCTCGGAAGGCGTGGGTGGTGGGTAAGCGGCGGGGTGAAGCGTTTCGTGCAGGGAAAAGTTACAAGGCTGGCCCCAAAAGATCACCCCTTTCCGTCTGCACGTCACATTCCTCGAGAGCTGCTGCAGGGAAGAAATAAAGAGTCCCAAGGAAGGTAAACGGGCCCGTCCCCAGCATCCCGGGGCTGGGGGCACGGGGCTGTACCCTGCCAGGGATTGGGGACGCCGGTCTGTGCCGGCCACCCCCGGGAGGTCAGCAGAGCTGGCGGTGGTGCGGTCGCACCTGCCTAAAAACAGGCTGACGGCGAACGAAAGCGCTGGCGAACGCTTTTAAACGCCGCGGCGGCGTTGCCACGTACGGGCTGCCCGCTTTTCAGATGCTTGTGCGAGCGGCCCCTTGTCCGCCCCTCCGGCTCCTCCTAACCTGTCGTCCTCTTGCTTTCCGTGGTTCTTGTTCCCTTTCTCCTCCTTTTGTCGCAGCCCTTGTTTGCTTTTCTCACCGCCTGCCCCTCTCCCTTCTCACCCCCGCGTTTATTGGATTTCTCTCCTCTTTCTTGTTTCTCCCCGGTTCCTTCCTTCACCCGCTCTCCTGAGCAGGCAACAAAACTCGATGGTGTTGGCGCCGGTTCTATGAACTTTTGACCCTCCCAGGCGACGTTTGAGCGATTTTTTTGAGATGTGGTTGCATAAATGCGCCTCTACCCCCCCCCCCCCGGCACCGGGATCCCAAACAGCTTCCCAAACATCTTCCCGGGTGGCCCGTGGTGCTGGGGTTCCAAACCAGGCTTGGCAATCGCATCCCAGCGGGACCCGAGAGCTGCAGAGAGGGGAGCAAGGAGTGACCCCAATATTGCTTGCAGATACCTACGCGAGGGCCAGAAACACGTTAGCAATGAGTTTGTCGGTCTCAAAGGCAAAGGCAACCCAAAACCGAGCAGATGAAGCCGTACCGAAGCGCCTTCACTGGCAACAGGCTGCTATTTTTTAATTTTTTTTATTATTATTTTAAATTCCCTCCCAGTCTCCTGGTTTTTCCAAATCTCCAGGTGTTGCAGCCAGGAGGTATTATTCCCCAAACCAAGAGGCCTCTTGTTAAAACAAACAAACAAAGAAACCAAAAGCCCCTTAAGTTTGTTATCACGGGAGAAAATGTCAAAAAGTACCCAGACCCTTCTGGGCACCCAGGTTTTATTATAAAAAGTGAGCGAGGGGCTGGATTTTTTAAAGGGCGTCTCGAGTTTTAGCGGGGTCCGCGGCAGCGCCTGGGTATTCTGGAAATGCTCCCTGGAGACTGGCCATCTCGGCATGTAAATATCTTTTAAAATTGGTTCCCTAGGAGCCTTGAAAGTCGCCAGGACTTATGCTCCTAAGTCATTTAGGCGAGCCGAAAACGTCAACCCGGAGCTCAAAGTAGAGCCCCATTTGTTTGGGGTGGGTTTTGTTTGGTTTTTGGGTTTTTTTTTTTTGATTGAAAGTTGATTTACTTGCTGTTTGGGGAAAGGAAAACTAGTTTAGTGTTGTTTTGAAGAGCATTTTGAGAGGGAGAGTCACCGGGTGGTTATTTCTCAAGAAGGCTGTTTCGGAGGTGGCCCCGTGCAATCATTTTCTAGCCTGCAAAAGGGGAAAAGGATGCAAATAACCTTTTTTTTTTTTTTTTCTCTTCTGCGGCTGAAATAAATCCAGCCCCTGAAACCAAGGGGATGGCGGGGTCCGAAGCGTACCGAGGGTGGTGGCTGGTGCTGAGGCCGGCTGCCCCAAGGCTGCCGGCGCGTTGCTTCACCCTGCGGCAGGCTTTGTGTGCCGAGAGCTGGTGCGCCCTGGCTGCAGGTATCCCATCCCCGCCTCCCTCACCTGCCGTGATAAAAAAAAAAACCTTCCCAGGGGAGTTTCTCCCACCCAGTTAAATACAACCACGCCAGCTGCCTGGAAGCCCCTGATTTCCAAACACACATCTTTTTTTTTTCCTTTTTTTTTTTTCCCCCCAGACATCATAAGGCTAGCCAGCCTCTTGCCGGGTATTTCCATACCGCTCCCGGCTCCGTCCTGCCCCGTTCCCAGTCCGAGCTGTCCCGTAACAAATCTATTCAGGGAGGCCTCTGAAAAGGGAGAAAGAAATGCCATCCATTCAGCAGCCCCTGCTCCTTCTGACACCCTCTGTCTCCCCATCCAGTTCATAAAGGACTTTCTGTCGGTTCGCAGCAACCGGGCAGCAGGAATGCCGCCGGCCGATCATGGTTTATGTCGTCTACAAAACGCCAACAGTATGGGGATCAGATGACCCTGGACGTGTTTATTGTAGTAGGGGAAATTAGCAATAAATAAAGGCAAGTGGGCAGAAGAAAACTGGGACCCTCTGGGACTCTTGTGTCTATAGGGTCAGAATCAAAAGAAGGCTTGATTTGCTCCTATAATTTAACCCAGCCCCTGGGCTCCTTTATCAGAGCAAGGACAAGGACATGCTAATCTGAGTGCCATAATTTAACGGAGATATACTGTACTTACACTGTGCATTTAGAGTCGGCTGGATGGTCCCGCGGGGCCCCTGGTCCCGGCCGAGCCGGCGTTTCACGTGAAGCTGGCTGCGGCGGGCTTGTCCTGCCATCCGAAAGCCGCGGATTTTGGTGCTTTGAGGCTGTTTAACGCCCGCCTGGGGTTTCTGGCTGGGGCCGCCTGAGCACAGGGTTTTAGGGCATGGTTTTTTTCATTGGGATGCTGATTTTTCCCCACCCTGTCCCTGCAGCATGGTGAAACGTGGGAGCCGGGCGTTGCTACCTCATCTCCAGGCTGTGGGTCCCCTCATCCGACCCCGCTGTGGGATTGGGCTCAGACACGTAGGCATCGCGGGGGGTTATGAGCCCTTCTCTTCTTTCGCACCCCCAGCACTCACCCCGTCCCATCCCGGCAGAGGGGAAGCATCCCTGCAGAGCCCGGTCCTGCTCCGTCCCCTCCATCCCACTAAACGGACAGACACTGGTCACCTTCCCCTCCGGGCCCTTATTTAGGAGGTTAATGGGATTACCCAGCGGCTAAGTGGTGAGTGCATGGGTAAATGCAGTGCTGGATGAGGTCCCGAAGGCCCTGTGCTCCCGGGAAGGACAGGGAAAATGCCCCTCTGCAAAGTGCCACTACCAAGTCCTGCTCCTGGGCCTGCTGGCGGCTTCATGCCGGGCTGGCAGACTGGGATTTTGACCTGCATCGGCTTGGGAGAGGTGTTTTTCCCTCCCTTCAAAGCTACCCACTTGGCTTGTTCCTAAGATACTTTCCCCTTCACCAAGGTTTGGGGGTTTTTTTGGCTCCGGCAGCCCGCGGGTGCATGGGGGCAGGTCCAGGGGCTGGGGGCGAGACCCGGTGCATTCCCATCGGCTTCAACATCGGCACCCCGGCGGCTTCCAAAGGGTTCCTGGCCAAAAACCTGGCCGTGGCTGGAAGTCCCCTTGCTATCTCGCTGCAGTGACCCATGTGCATGGGCGGCCTGGGTCTGCAATGCCGGCACCACCCCGCATCCCGCTGCCTCAGGAATGATGGAGCCGCCGGGAAAATGCCTTCCCGGGTGCCTGCTCCTGCACCTTTCCCCGCCAAGGGGGTGGTGGGGAGCAATTAGAGACCTTGCTGAGGGGTAAAAGCCTCGTTACGTAAAAGAAAACGTTAAACCGGGTGATAATGGAGGAAATTAATAATGCCCAGAAGACGTTAAAGGTAAATATAATTGTAATGTAAACATAATGGCTTTAAATATTGGCCTTTATGTGACAGCTGCTCTCTAAGCACCTGCTTTAGGCTCTTACTCACAACGGTAATTTACAGGCAGCAGCTTTTGTTGCGTGGCACAAAAAAGAAAAAAGAAACTTCCCCATATTCCTATTGTCTTGGCTTTTTTTCCCCTTCCATTGCCTGGCACGGGAGGTATTATGGACGGCGCTTCGTCCCCGACCCGGTGAGACACGTTAACGCTGTTATGATCCCGATGCCGGACCACAGACCGCTAAAGGGACGCATAAAAATAACCCCCCCCCCCCCCTTCCTCGGGAGCAGCTGGTGTTTGCTTTCCGGGCAGCCAGGTTTTTCGGAGCCAAGAAGCGCGTGGGGCTGGGGGCAGTGGCTCGGGGGGTGCAGGAGCTGCGGGTCCCCCCAGCCTGGGGGGGGGACGGACACGGACCCTGCAACACCAGCTATCTCTTGGCTTGAAATATTCCTGCCTAGGCATCGTTTGGCCGGCTAAATACGGGATGGCAGGGGTGAGGTGGAGGGATGGAAACAGCTTTGAGTTAAGTGCCGTGAGCTAAAAGCGCTGGTTTTCTGCTTTTACACAAAAAGCTGAGCTTTCTTTTTTGAATATAGAATTGCGTATTTGGGAATGGCAACATCCCTGGTTTGGTTTTTTTTTTCCCCCTATGGATGTTTACATGCACGTGACAGGGAGGAGATGCCGGGCTTCATCTGGCACCGCAGCCGGCGGCACCACCCACGCCGGGCACGTTTATGGCCCTGGGGCCGGTGGCCTCCGGGCACAAGGGGCTGCCCCGGGAAGGGTGGGAGAAGGCTCCGGCCCCGGCGAGTCCATGGTACGGCCGGTAACCGGGTCTGCCCTCGCCGCCTTACCCTGCTGTGTCCTCCCCCGGGGGGTTCCTCACTCCCTTTTTTTTTTTTTCTTTTTATTTGCAATAAGTGTTTTCAGTTTTTCGTCGGGCCCCCGCGGCATTCAGCTCGGCGATGCGCGGCGCAAGAGTTGCGGGAGCGCCCGTGACTAGAGAAATTATCGCAGCTCTCAGTTTTTTGCACGCTTTGCTTGTTTTAAAATGCCACTTTCCAGAGTCGTGTCATTCTGCAACGAGCCTCTCGCATTCACCCGAGGAAAAGTAGGCTTTATCCCCCTCCCTTATTTTTTTTTTTTTTTAAGAGCCTCAAAACCCAGGAGGGCAGTAAAAATTACACCCATCCAGGGTTTTTTTAATTATGTCCTCTTAAAGGTCATTCCATCACTGGGTATTAGTTCCGTGGAGTCCTTTCTGAACGTTGGTTGTTAGCGGCAAAGCATTTCCAAAGCGAATTCGACTCTCGGGAGCGGGACGGGGCGGTGGGTGCCCAGCAGGAAGGTCCCCCCCGCACCCTGGCAGCTTTTTCACAGCGATTAGAAGTTTCGCCTCCCTACGGGGCTGCGATTTCTCATTTCGCAGAAGTACTGCAAGAGCCGACGGGTTTGCATCGCGCCAGGTTTGAGGGCTGGAATATTCCCCCAGCCGTAGTGATATCGGGGGGGGGCACAGCAAACTTTTACCTTAAAAGAGCTGTGGGGATGGATAAGAGATGTGCCCGAGCTTTGTATTTACTTTAAGATTAGCGAAGAATTGGCTAGAACAGCGTGTTTTCTGTTGACTGCGAAAGCAAGCATGGCCCTGGCCCGGACTGAACCCGGCAGCGGGACGAGCCCCACGCCGGCAGCGTGCAGGCAGGATCCCTGCCTGCAGCTGGGTGCAGGTTAAACCCGGCAGGAACCCCGCTTTCCGGGTGGGATGGCAAAGGCTGCAGCAGCGGTGTGGCTAACGCGAGCCAAACCTGTGCTGGGCTGCTGAGCCCACCGGTGCTGGGAGGGTGGCCGGGAGACCCGCTCGGCTCTTTGCTACTCCAGGACGTTTTTAAAAGGTAATAAACGTACAAACATGGGAGGGAAAGAGCACTCGGGTAGCGTGGCTTAGGCTCATGATAGAAAATTCAAACAATATTAGACTCAAAAAGTCAACATTAGACACACTTCTACTAAGGACCTACAAACAAACAGAGTTCCTCTGTACACACATTAACAAACACAGCTCGGATGATGATGATGGCTGCTTTCACCTTTTCACTGCCTCCGTCTTCTACCCGGGCGTTGTGGTGGTTATCGGTGGCTCCCGGCACCGGGGAGGCCCGCGTTGCGGAGGGCTCTTGCTGCTCGTGCTCCTCCACCCATCCACCTCTCGCCTGCTTGTTGAGCCTCCTCGGGGAGCACAGCCCTGGGGTCAGCACGTCCTCGGAAAGTTTTTTGTCCCTCCGGGTCAGGAAAAGTCAAGAAAAGTTTGCGCAGGGCGAGCTGAAGAGCTGGGAGCATCCGCACGAACCCCGCGGCAGAGCCCGGAGCGGTGCAGGCTCCCTTCTCCGCTTGCTCGGCAGATTTTGGACCTTGCTGTTGGCCGGGTGCTGCTGCTGCTGCTGCTGCTGCTGCTGCTGGGGTTTGCTCTGCGCTAAGGACAAGGAGTAAGAGCTGAGGGGCTGGGCAGAGGCTTCCCCAACCCCGGCCCGTGCTGCACCCTTGGTTGCAGAGCGGCTGGGTGGGTTGCAGGTAGATGTTCGTGGTGAGACGGGAGGGCTGGACCCGCAGGCAGACGGACAGACAGCTAACCCTGGCTATGCCTGCCTCCAGCATCACTGTGCTTCGGCGAAAGCCACGATTGCTACTAACAGATACGAAGTGCCTCGGGCACAGCTTGAGGTCTGATTTTCCATGGCTTAGCAGCCGGCCTTGGGGCTGGGTGTTTCTAACGCCTGGAGGGAGATCAAGCCTCTCCTTCCCGAAGACGAACCGCTCATCTTCGCCCAGGCCCCACGGCTTAAGGAATGAAGTGGGAGTCGATCTCCTTTGAAAATCTGCCCTTAAATATTGAACTGAATAACGAGCCCTGCATTTGGGGAAAAGGAAGAGCAAAGGGAGCCCTTGGGCTCTGCTGCCGCCGTCTCCTCTCCCGTGTTTCGCCCCGAAGATCGGGGTGGGGGGGGAAGCGAAGGGAAAGCCTCCCTCCTAAAGAGCATCCTAATTGTCATTGCCCCCACGCGAGACAGTCGATAGCACCATGCAGGCACATCCAGGGCGGCTGCCGCTCCTCCGAGTCCCCGGTAATGCAATGCTCTTCCCCAGGATCAAGGTATTAAGGTTTAGGTTATTTGTATTGATTTTATGTGCTGCCATGCTGTGTCAGTCATGCTCATATTTGTGGTTCACAAATTCCTCCTTTAAATGTCACAGCCATTTCATCTCCCTCTGCCATCAATACTTCCAGCCACGGGGGCTGTTTATTAACCCCCAGCGCCGGTGTCGGCTCCTCGCGTACCGCGTACCGCGCTTCTCCTTTCCAGACCCCTTTTTTTTTATTAGCAAAAGAAAAAAAAAAAAGGAAAACCAGAGTTACTTCCCCAGAGAAGGAAAAGCCCTCCCGAAAGCGCGGCCGTCTCCCCGCCGTTGCTCTGTACAATTTTTGGGCCCTCTAGTGGTTAATGCCATTTTTGGATGAATTTTCAGCATTTCCCTGGTGCCGCGGTCGTGGCGGCGCGGGCGGCGGCTGTGGCTTCCTCCTGGCAAAGCCGGGACTGTGTTTGGATAATGTGATTGCTGAGCAAGCGAATAGAAAGAAAAAGGCAGAGACGGCTTCATCGGGAGCCCGCCTTGCCCAGGGATTCCCCGGGAAAAGCGGGAGCAGGTCTGGTACGTCATCCACCCCGGAGCTTGAGCTATCCGAACGCACGGCCCTCTCTGTTAAGTGAAGCCCCAAAGATATTGGGATAATGACTTTATTTATTAGTCGGCGTCCTGTTTTCTTTGCGATCCTTTAACAAACAGGCAGAGGAAATAAAAACAGCAAACATGTTTTCCCCTATTCCTCTGCAAGCGCTTACTTAAGCTTTTATTATATTTGGCCATGGGACGTTTGGTAAACTTACTGATGATATCAGAGAATGATTTTACAAACAGTAAAAGTTACACTATTGACACCTCCAAATTCGGGAGTATTGACATTGTGTTAGGTGCACACTTGCTCAGCGAGATTAACAAACATTACTCGAAAGGCTATAGCCAAATCCACCGTGGTTGTTTATAAAACCTTTACAACTCATCAGCTTCTACTAACACACTGGCACTGTTCAATTACCATCACTTTTAGAGAGCCTTAGCAAAACACCCAGTGCCCATGTAAATAGACAAATCTGAAAACTAGCTGGTCTGTTGGCTTACATACTGTAGGTAATGTTTTCTTTTGCTCAAATTTGTTCTAGAAACTAATCACGCTCTGATAAAGCCATCTGCAAATATGAGAAAGATTGACATCCACATGTCAAAGTTTACACAGCCTGACCAAGTGTACATATGGTGCGGGCGATGCGAGGGCCCCGCTGCGCCGAGTTTCGCGGGGCCGTGCCGGCAGGGATGCCGCTTCGGGGACCGAGCCCCCCGCCCAGGCGCCGCTCACCGCGGCCCGAAACGCGACGCCTTCCCGGGGACGGGGGTTAAAACCGAATATATTCCAACGCAAACAGCGGCTCCTGGCTAAGCCCGCTTGGGATGGAGATGCTCTGCTGCATCCCCAGCTCCCCCGAGGCATCAGGGATGCGGATCCGGGATGCTCCCGCACCGGGATGTTCCCGCGCGGGGCTCCAGCAACCGCCTGAAATTATCTTCCACGTCCCAGTTAGAGCAACTTTACCACGTCCCCCTTCTCCAGGAGGGAAATAAAGCTCTCCTCTCCCAGGGTTTTGCCCCGGGGGCGCGGGTGCAGGAGCCTGCCCGGAGCTGGTCCGTTGGCGGGGTGCCTCGAGGCGTAAAGGCAAAGGGGCATCGGCAGGACGCCGAGCTGGTAATGCCGCGGTGGGGCTGGGGGCGAGCGGCTGCGCCCGCGCCGCCGCCGGCTGCCGTGCAATGCTTTCTGCACAGCAACGGCCAAAAAATAAATAAAAAAAAAAAAGCTGGAAAAAGCTCCGAGGTGAAGCTTAGCGAAAGGTTTTGACACAAGACTTGTTATCCCGCTGAGGAGCGATCATTAGACTTGGTCCAAAGCACAGATTTCCGTTTGGCTTTCGGTTGCTAAACACGGCTTTTGTTGACTCCTAAACAAGGCCAGCGCTCGAGATTTGGAGCCGACCCCAGCGGCTGGCACCCGGGCCCTGAAAACCCAAGTACAGAAGGAGAAAATAAATCACTAACGTTTCACTTAATCGTATTGCTAAAGAAAGGATTTAATGGACTTCCCGTCCTTCTTTTAATCAAATAAAATACCCTGCCCGCACGGGGCCGAGCCTGGACATTTGCCTCGCCAGCGCGGCGAGGGAGCCAACTTGGAGTGTGTGCCGGGGCGGAGGGGGAGCCGGATAAAACCCCGGGGCCGGCCGCCCTGGGCTCAAATCCTCCTTTTTCAGGCCCCGTGGGCCTGGGGCAGGACCCCGAAGCGAGAGGTTGGGGACCACAGCCGCCGGAGCCGCCACCGCGATGCTCGGCCCACCCGCCGCCTCTGCTGACGCTGCTCGGGGAGCCGCGCTGCCCTCGGGAGACGGGGTTCGCTATTGCTCGCCTTCGCTGCTCTTGGCGTTATCTGCGTGTTGTGACGGAGCCAGGCTGGGATGGAGAAAAGAGGATTTTTTGGAGCTGAGGGGGAAAACATCACCTCCAGCACAGCGATGCTCCAGGCAGGGCTGCTCTCCTGCGCTCTCCTGGGGCACTTTTTTGCGGGTTCCCGGAGCAGAAAGGCCCCAGGTAGCATGGCTCTCGGGGTCCCCTGGGTGCTGAGCCAGAAGGTTGGAGTCCTGGGTGCCCCTTTTGTCCTAAGTGGCTGTCACAGCCGTGGTTGGCTTTTTCCATCAGTCCTGGTTTCGCCTCTGTATTTCCGAGCTAACCGTTTTCTCAGCCTCTCGGGTAGACAGACAGACAGACAGAACTTAAAGCAAAATTCATACCCTTTCCCTCTCCCTCTGCTCCCGCCACGGCTGAAGGATGCCCAGGGCTGGCCCTGCCCGGACTGCTGCTGCCTGCAGGCAGCTCTCCGTTGGGAAGGGGCAGCTATGCCATCCAGCCTTTCCTTATATCCCGGTGGAAAGCCAGGCCTGATTTGCCCGGGCTTCGTTACGCTAACGGGGCTGTCTACCTTGGAACGCTGGGGTAAACCCCAACTGCTCCAGGGTTGCTCCGTGCCGGGAGGCTGCTGCAAAGGGGACCTTGTCCGAGGGGAAAAGTCAGCCTCCAGAAGGACCTTTAATGGAATAAATAATTAAATGGATAAATCCAGGCTCGCTTTTAATAGGGGCTCGAGCTGCAGGTCCATACGTGCTAGCATTAGGTGTTTAAGGCGACTTGTTTGAAAGCACATCAGCATCAATCATTGTCTGCTGCTACTTGAAAAACAACGCTGATAGACTAGCGGGGAGCAAAGCTTTCTGCCTGCCTCCGCAGCATGCTGCAATTCAATTAGTCATGGTCAGAGGGTGGCATTATTATTCATACATTACTGATTGTTCCCAAAGTAAACAGCGCGAGGATGGGGTCTGTGATCCTCTCCGTGCCCTTAGCCAGGACACAAAGGGAAATGCGATGCAGACCCTGGGGTGGGACGTTGTTTGCAAACTTCACAGTCAGATCGTGCTGGTTTTCATCCTCCTCGCAGATAAGTGTCGGTGTATGCATACAAAAAAGCCCCGAGATATTTTACCCCAGCCAATTCCATGACGGTTTCTTTCAGCACTGATAACTTTTTTTAAAAAAAAAAAAAAAAAAAAAAAAAGCCACATGCTAATTTTAGATAGGATGGATAGCTTAAACTATGCAAATACAAACCCTGTCACCACAGAATATAATAATGATCGACAGCTTAGCAATTAGCAGTAAATAACCGCACCACGCAACACAGCAATATCATTTGCATGCTCGCAAAATAGCCACCCGAAGCCGTAATGGCCCCTGAAGCCATCTGTTTATTGGCGGTACGGCGGCGAAAGCCAAAACAGGCACGACGCGAAGACTGACCGAAGTGCTGGGGACCAACTTCTGTCCTTCCTCGCTCTTGGGGCTGCAAGGGGACCTGTGCTCCCCTCTGCAGCCGCCGGAGAAACCTTCCCCTGGAAGAAACACAAGGAAGAGGGCTCCTGACAAGATCGCTAATTGCTTTACACCTTTCCGTCTGTCCCTGTCGTGTGACCCCCCGCTCTTCGCCCCCCTGCTTAGTTTATCACCTCTGCTAATGGTGCAAATTAACACCCGGGCTGATTTCCTCGGCTTGCCCGCCATTTAATAAAGCGAATGCAAAGCTGTGGGGAAGGGGGTGAGCGTCGCCGGCGAAGCAGAGGCAAGCTTGCGAGAGGTCGTAGCACCGGCGAAGGCAAAACTCCTTCGCCGTCCGCTTTCCTAGGGGTGCTGCGGAGCAGAATATGTGGAAATACGTGGAAATGCGGTGGGCAGATGCGGAATAATCAGTCGCTCTCGGGAAAGTCTTGTACTAACGCGGAGGGTTAGGCGTAGGTTGGTGCCCTGGTCTGGCACAGCACGGAGGCGTGCGCCGGTCTCAAGCGTATGATAAAGTGTTTAAGGGCACGAGTACCCGCCGAGTGAAGCTGCATTACGAGGACTAGAGTGGAAATAAATACAGTCACAATTAATGTGAACATCACCTACGCAGGTACTTCTATATGTATTGGAAAACCTGTTTCCAAACGTTCAAGCTTAGCTTGATTGAAGGCCTGACTATAGATTTCCAGCATTGAAAAATGTAGCATGTCTCACGCTAGGTGAATGCAGAAGGGTTTTATACGCCATTAAACATAACAAACTTGCAACCTCCTCCTTAATCTTTGTGCTTCAGAAGCAGTAATGAAATATTTTGCCCGAATAGTCTTTTCTTTTGGGGCAGGGGGCTGGAAATGCAGGTGGTCTTTCTTCTTCTCATCAAAAAATTCAAAATAAATTGTACGAAAGTATAGAAAATTCGGCTTCTCCCTGGAACCAGCTCCTGCCTCCTCCCGCGATGGGGATGCTCTCCCCGGCGCGGCTTCTCCGTCGCTCCCCGGCAAACCCCTCCTCCGGCCCGCTAATATATTTGCACAAAACTTGAAGGAGCGCGATCGACGTGAGAGCCCTACTGCCTCCGGAGTTATTATGGGGACTGATGATGGGCGGCCGCCCTGCGAATCAGCGCGTTCCCTCCATTTCCTTGGGGAAGCCGGCTGGCCGCCGTAAAAACGTCGCTCTTTTCACAACTGCCACCCCGGGCGCTTGACGAAATTCAGGCGCGAGGGAGGAAGGTCTCTTTGGGCAGGGTGAGGGCGAAGACGAGCTTCCTACCGCAGCCGCCCAAGGAGCGTAGATGGAGTGAAGAAGTTGTGGTTACCTATAGGTAACTGTCTTCCAGGCTCAATAGCAGAGATACTGAGGTGGCCGCACCGTTTCTGGGAGACACGTGGCACATAGCTTACACAAAACGAATCCTACCCGAAGGAAAATAACCACCTGATATGCCAACAAACTCTAATTTTCCTTTCCCTTTTTTTTTTTTTAAAAAAAAAGAGGCCATCTTCGCCATCTCATTGATATTCTTCCCCTGCCTTACTCCTCTTCCAAAGGACCAACCCAAACGTAGCGCGGGAGCAGCCGCAAACCTCCCGAAATGACAGATGCAATGCCGGGTGTCAGTCAGCGGCGTTATTTTGCATAGCGGTACTGTTCTGGCCCCTTGACAGCTTGATTTAAGGCCGCCTTCGCTTGTCGTGTTGACATGACAACTGCGGGATATGTCGTAAATATCCCAGGAGTGGACAGGAATTGTGGGGCTGGGATTGTACGGGCGGTATTGTACGTACGGCATGTGGCTGAGCCCTCGGCCCGTCCCGGCGGCCGAGCAGGGGTTTGCTGTGGTTTTGTTTGGAAAAGAAAGAAATAAGAAAGAAAGGTTAAAAAAAAAAAAAATTTAAAAAGAGTAGACTTTATTTTTGGTTGATTTTGTAACTCTCTGTGGTTGTGGGATCACTCATGGCCATCAAGGACCCAGCTGGCTGAAAGCTGTCAATCAACCAGTGGTTTTCTTAAAGACTCAGAGGTATCTATTCCCCCTCCCCAAGGCTGAGCTGCTGCAGAAGTAAAGCCAAGGCTTTTCAAGACTTGAAGTGGAGGACAGGCTTTTAAATCTGAGCAGGCAGGATGGTGAGAAGGAGCGTTATCAGAGTGAAGTCTCGACCTAAAGCCCGTCAAAGCCAGGGCAGGGTCTTAGCGAGCGCCGGGCAGGGTCCTGCTGGTTACAAGAGCCTTTGGAACCAAGTTTTGGGGCACGTTGGACCACACGGCATCCCCCGGCAATCCCGAATCCCGTTGACGTTATTGGCCTGTTTCTGGCCTCGGTGACCGTGGAGCATCGGCGGGGTGGCTCCCACCACGGCCACCCCATCCAGCACGCTGGAGCAGCCGCATCCCGGCAGACCGTGAGCGGAAGATGGAGACGAGGAGGTCCCGGAGGCACAGAGACCAGTGCCTGGCGCTGCTCTGCCCAGTTACATGGCATCCGAACAGCTTGGCGGTACCTGGCAACAAAGATTATAAATAAAATGGCACAATTGGTACAAAACACAGTTTTCCAAAGAGACAGTGTCTGAGCATTGAGATGTACCGGAGCACCAGAATTTAATGATTTCCCGGACTTCTGACACCATTCTGGGGTAAAACAGAGCAATCCGTGCTGGGAGAAATGCCTCAGTCATCATCTTCAAACCTATACGCTCCGATTGAACCCGTTTAAAGCCCTTTTCTCAAGCTAGCATCCACGGAGGGTGACATTTCCATTCTGTTTTTTTCTCTTAGGTTTGGAGTTTATAAAGCGGCACACATGCGTATTGAGTTTTGTTTCAAATTGAAATGAGACATTACTGAAACAAAGGAAAAGTTTCCTCTCCTCTCCCCCCATTCTTTTCCGCTATTATATGCAGTAAGACAAATGATGGGGAAAAGCTCCTTCCCACTTTTTCCTTTTCTTTTTTTCCCTTTGTAATTTTGAAAAAAGACCCCAACTTGAAAGGAAGATGAGCCAGAGCAGCAAGGGAACAAAAACCATCAGCAACTCCATCGCTGGGGTTTTAAAACGTTTAAATGCACCAGGGTTACGAGGGAACAATCTCTGTCATTTCCAAAGTTTCCCTGAGCTGGAGGAGCTGCGGAAAGGAAAAGAGGCGAAGGGAAAAAAAGGGGGGAAATAATGACAATTCCTAAATATGAAACACCAACTGCGAAAAGTGAATTTAGACTCAAAGTTCAGATTCATTTTTGGGACAATTCATTCAGAGGAAGGCATGTGCCGCCTTGGGCTCTGCAACTGCTCCCCTGGGGCTGAGCCGACGCTGAGCCCCTCTCCCAGGGCACGGGGGCCCTGCGTCCCCCAGCCCCTCAGCCCAGTTCTTCATGGTCTCGACCTGGAACGGAGCCTGACGACTCCCTAACCTTGATCCGGTCAACGATGGGCATGAATTTACCGGGAGCTTTATTGCTACCCCTAACTTCCCTATCGATAGCCCCAAAGAGCTTGACGTTGTCAAAGCACCCAGGCACCTAAAATCCTCCCCCCCCCCATACCAGTTCCCACCCCTGCAGCACAGGGGTGGGAGGCCCGGTGGGTGCCACAAGCATCACCCCTAAGGTCCTTCCCAGCCCACCCCACCTGCGGCAGCGACCCGAGGCAGATGCTCCGGGGACAGCGGTCAGAAGAGGGTGAGCACGTGAGGTTCCCTTCCCAAATATTCCTCCAGCCTTCAGAAAGGACCTCTCAGGCCAGAAGCGGTGTGTAAATATTTAGTAACTCTCCCTCCCCTTGCAGTCCTGATTTATTCCAACCTCTTCTAAAGTTGCTGCTGCTGCAGGCTGGCCCTCTTGAAGCAAGCCCTGATGCCGTGAGTGCCAGAGCTCCCGTCCTGTTTTTGCATGACCTACCCTTGATGTGGTGCATCACCTCTGAGCGCGTACTGCCTGGAACTTTCAGCGTGGAGAGCTGTTTGCATGGGCGGGTGGGTTTGATACCCGGGTCATTTCATAAATCTTAGCTGAATACGGTTATTAACGAGCGAACTGTAAATGCGATGGGGAAGAGCATCTGATCCCGCCGCCAGCTAAAGCATCACCTCTGCACGGGGCTGGATGGTGGTGCACGGAGCCGCTGAAGGCAAGGGCCAGGAGAAACCCCAGAAAGGACCTTTTGTATCGGCCAGGGCACATCCCACCGCCTGGTATGCGAGCGGCTCGGCAGTACTTCCAAGCAGAAATCATAAATGCAACACTAGTCCTTCCTTTCCTTCCCGGATGCTGGGAGAAAAGTCTTGATTAGTTTTTGTTTGCCTGTTTGCTTGGGCTTGTTTGTTTGTTGATGTGTGTGGTGTATTTGTAGGTGTGTGCAGGCTTTATTGACGGAACGCTAAGCCGATGCATAAGTGGGGTTATAGGGAGGCACCGAGGAGGAGAAGCAAGCTGCCTGGATTGATAGAGATGGCATTTACATTCTCCGTTCAATCTGCATCAGCGAGGAGGGTCACTGCAATATTAGTTTTGACTGAGATGTACTTTGTGGAGCTCCGAGGAAGCCACAGGCACGGGGCTGGCAGAGGGAAACCCTTCAGCCTCCCCCTAAACCCGGCCAGAACCACCACCAGATTGACCTGACATGTCTCATCCCGCGGGCTGGTGGGAGGGAGAAGGGGAAAGCCGCGGGCGATGGGCTCGTAGGGGAACCTCTGCTGCTGGGAGCAGCCGTGGGGCTGCCCGAGACAATCCTTGTCACTGCCATCGCCATCGCTAGTGCCATCATTGCCATCGCCATCGCCATCATTGCCATCGCCATCGCCGTAGGAGTGCCAGGAGAGCCGGGGCGGCTCAGCGGGCACGTCGCCTCCGCTCCGGGGGACAAGTGCTGTGCCGGGAAGCTTGGCTCGGCCTCCCAGCCCAGTTGCCCGCGCCCCTGCCACGTCGGTGGGGGCTCCAAGCTGTGCTTCAAGAACACTTATCGAGTTTCAGGGCCCAGAAGGTAAATAAAAGGCACTTTTTTTTTTTTTTTTTTTTTTTTAAGATTTCGTACTCACCGAACCAGTCTGGGGCTTTTTTCCTTTGAGGTTTGACTCGAGGTTTTTAATCACTACGCGTAGGGAAAGGAAGGTGAGGCAAGAGGGGAAAAAGGTGACTTGAATTGTCACCTGCCTCCTCGCCCCGGTGGGACAGCCGGCAGCAGGGGGGTGCACCCAGGAAGGGTGCTCCCCAGCCCCGGCTTTCCCTGGGCAAACGGCTCCTTTCCCTCTCTGCCCCCAACACGTGGAAAACAAGATATTTCTGCACAGTTTGTGATTTGGCTACTTCCACCGTTGGCTATCTCAACCCGAGATTGGCAGCAGGGCTCTGGCTCCCAAACAGCCCGGGAAAACCAGCTCCGAAACGGTGCCCAGCCCCAAAAATCAAACCTGCAAACCGAAAATAACGCCGGAAGGCTCGAAGGTGAAAACAAGGCAAGTCAACGTAAATTCACCCCTCCTGATTTACGTCAGCTCGGCCCTTGCGCAACAAATATAAAATAAATATCCCCTGCGTGCCACTAGCTCTTACACAGGCACGCGCGTGGGCGAGCGTGGGGCTCGCAGCCTCCGCACGAACGGGCAACATCTGCGGCTGCCCCCAGACAGACAGACAGACAGACAGACAGATAGTCTGACGTGAATTATTTAACACAAAGTGCCGTGACCTCTATTAACAAAGGGAGATGCTTCCAGACCTGCGGGCAGCACCATGGGAAGCAGCTGGATCCAAATCAATCTAATTGAAGACGGGCCTGAATTTATTATAGGAGCCGGTGGCAAGCATCCTGTTGCGGATGCTGAGGCGGAGCGGGAATAGATGCCGGTACAGTATGCTCCGGTTTAGCTCCGCTGGAAAGATCACGGCCGTATATCGTGCTTAAGCGAAAGCTCAGCAGCCGAGCGCGTCCGGACGCGCGCGCGCTGAAAGGGGGGATTGCTTCGTGCCGGGGTGCTTCGGAAAAATAAAATTATCTTGAAATTTCCTGATTTTTTTTTTTTCCCCCCCTTCTTTTCCTTTTTTCTTTCCCCTTCCCCTTCCTCTGCAATCAAAAGAAAGAACTGAAAGAAACGTGCACTTCAAGGCTTTAAATCTGAAACTTCCTAATCCCCTGAAGTCCACACTAGACTTCTTGCCTCCATGGAAACCCCAAAGCATTCATCCAAGTGATTGGCCTCCAATGAATTTTAGATAAGACAGAATGGAACGGAATTGATGTGATTTTAATGCAGAAGAAAGCGGTGGAAGGGAGGTCCACTTGGTTCATATTTGAATAAAGCAAACATGACAGACAAAAGGCTGACAGCTGTAAATGACATTGTCAGTACAAAAATTATCAGCCAGTTTACAATCTGTTTGCTTATGTTGAACAAACAGAATGTGTGTGGCATCCCTTGGCTTCATGAATGGCAGAAATACTTGCAGGCTCCAGAGAGAGGCAGATATCTGTTCCCTCCCAGCCCTCCCACTATAAGATATCCATTTGACAGCCGCGCTGAAAAGGAAAATTCTCCCCTCTTCCCCCCCCCCCCGCCCCCCCCTTCTCCTCCTGCTTTTTTTCTTTACATTTTTTTAGTCCTCTCTCTTTTTTTTTTTTTAAAAAAGCCCTTCTCTTTTTTTCTCTCTCTCTCCTCTTTCTTCGCCTTAGTTGTGGGGGGGGTGGGTGTGTTTTTTTGCTTTGTTTTTTGTTTTTTTGGGGGGGGGGGGTTGTTTTGTTGGAGGGAGGGGAGGGCTGCAGCTGGGCACAGCCCGCGCCGGTGCGGCAGCGGTGCTGGATGAAGCCGTTGAGGCGGCTCCGGCATTCCAGGCACCAAACCTGCCGTTACCTAGCGAAAGCCGGGGCCGAACATGCCTCCGTTTTCTTTTCTGCCTTTCTTTCTTTTCCTGCCCGGCGCGGGAGGCAGATCCCGGGAGCGCCTTTTCGGGGACGACACTCTTGCGGCATTGTCCGGGCTGCCGCCGCCCGGGCCTTGGCTTCAAACCCTTTTGCTCTTTCATTCCTCGGACCAGCCAAAATGTTAGCACCCCCCAAAATGGTAGCTGCGACAAAAAAAAAAAAAAAACAACCAACCCCAAAACCAACACCTTTTTTTCTTTGAGTACAGGCTTAATAAAGTAGTGATCCTCCTCCTCTGAAAGCGCGGGTCTGAGGCACACGTGAGACGAGTTGTGGGGTCTCAGCTTCGCGCCGTGGGGCATTCGGGGCACAGAAGCCATCCCCCTTGGTTCATAAACCCCATATTTATGTGCATATTGAGCTCAGGTGCTAAATATCGTCTTTATTTCCCCCCCCCCCCCCCCCCGTCTGGCGGATTTCTACTGTCACCCTACATCCTTGGTCGTGTTTTTTTGCCGCCTCTTATTTCACGGGCAGACTTTGCAGAAGTTCTTGCCCAAGGCCCTTACCCCCAGCCCGTCCCCGTGGCGTCGGGCCGCCGTCGCCCCACGCACCTTGCGATTCCTGGAAACGAGCTGCCTACCACCAGCACGTAATCCTTCGCTAAAAAACGACGGGACCCGAAAGCCCACCTTCGGCTTTCCTATTTGCCCTGCCAAGCCTGCCCCTTTTATTCCGCCCTGACCTGAGCCTTAAAGATAGAAGGAAACCCGATGGCTGGGTGCGGTGAATCAAGTCCCCTTCTTTTATGTAAATGTAAGGGGGGGGGGGAAGGGAAAAAAAAGAAAAAAAAGCTGTTTAGCGGCACTTGGCTTGTTTGATCAGAAGGAAAAAATAATGACAGGTGAGTACGGTCTGTGTGGGGCAGATAAAGGGACTAGAATAACACCGGGAGAATACGGCAATTGCTTTCCGGGCAGCCGAGCATCCAAACACAGGGTGCTCGTATGAAAAGTTTATCCAATTATGGCAAACCGGATGACGCTCGTTATGTTGTGTTACTCTTTTCATTTTAATCTAAATTGCCGTTTCTTTCTCTCTGATATGGCAATCGGTCATAAAGGGTTGACCACCATTAAAGCTGTTTGATTTGGAACCCTGTAGTGTTTGACTAAGAGGGTAAATGCAAATTTGATGACAGAATAAGGATAAATTTACATATCAGCTTCGGCTCACATGGAGAGAGTAAACATTCTGTTTATCTCAAGTGTCACTTTATGATTTCAGTAGAATATAAAACTGACCTTGGTCCAGACATTGCAAAAGACCTGAATGAAATATATTGTTGTCTAAATACAATTTACTCAAGTAGAAGTTGTCAGCAAACCCGGCGTAACTCAGCAAACAGGGTTAGACAGCAGGGTCGCCGGGACAAAATTGTTCCGACCGACTCCGAAATGAAAATCTCCGGCGGCTTTGTAGCCGGCAAGCGGGTGGGAAAGGGAAGGAGCTTCCCCCGCCGAGGCCGTTCCCTAAATCACGGCTCCTTCTTCCAGCCGCAAGCTCGAGGGAAACCCGAGGAGCTGCAAACTCCGTGATGCAGCGGGCGGGGGGCATTAGTGCGGGAGGGCAAATTTAGTTGGACAAAATTATGTTAAAATCCTGCATTCGGTATTTTGATTTTTTTCAACCTTTATTTTTTTTTAAACCTTCTGGCTGTTATTCTTTCACTCTCCTTAAGTTTGTGCTCGTCCTTTACTCAGCATCACCTACAAATAACTGCGCTTCAGGTTGCGCACATAATTCGACAGCCCTTTCTTTCTTTGCTGCTGCCCTGGGGTGTGTAGTTGCGGGGAAAAAATATGAAACTTTAATGGTTAATGGGATTCTTCCGCCGCACAGAAATACTCCCAGGGTATTTAAACTACACGGAGCATTTTTTTCCCCTGCTCCGTCAAATCACCCAAAAGGAAAATAAATGTAGAAAGGAACGGAGATTTTCTCCCGCTGTCAGCTAAGCGATGCCTAATAAAGGGTCCAAACGCGGAGCGCGACGCTTAATGAATGACTTTGCGTATTTAACAGAGAGACGAGCGAAAACGACTGAACAAATAAATAAGAAAGTAGTCGGAACTGACACACAGAAGCAAGAGGAAGCATAATTTATTTTTCCAGGTAACTAAATAAACCGGCTATTGCAGTGACGCCGTGGGCTCTCCCCCGAAACGCAGAGCTGCCTTGCAAGGCATGGGACCGAGATGAAATGAGCAGGCGGCGACCAGGGGGGTTGCTTGGGCTCGGTACCCACCCCGGGCAAGGTAAAGGCAAGGTAAAGGCTGGAGGGACCCCCGGTTTGGGGAAGGCAGGGAGGGCAGGGCGTCCTCGGTACCCTGCCGGTACCGGTAGAGCCCAGGCACCGGCTGCTCCGGTGGCAGCCCCGGCCAGCCCCGGCTCCGGGGAGCAGCGTGGGCTCGGCAGAGACAAAGGCTTGGAGGGGAACAAAAGGCAGAGGGAAATAAAGGCGACTCGTGCGGGGTCGCTGGTCTTGCTGCGGATGGGGTTGTTACTGGGGTTTGGTTATTTGTTAGCGAAAACATCTATATTTTAATGCTTATTTTGACTGCCTAGAAATTGCATTTCCAGGGGCCGGATCGCAGGAACTGTTCTCCTGTCGGTGCTGCTCCACAAGTGGACCCTTCGCTCTCAGACGGTATAAACACGGGTAAAACACACCAAGTCCGGGTGATGCACCGGTTCCCCCCGGCTCTGGCATCCACACCACGTATTTGGGGCTGATCCGTGCTTTAATGACAGCCCAAACCACGGCTAACATTTTGCAATTACCATTTGCCTGGGCCCAGAACACATTTAGGATCCTTTTTTAATTCACGAGCATTGATTTCATGAGGGAACCTTGCAAAGCCCAAAAGCTTTGCGATACCGTGCGGGGACGGTTTCAATCCCCCTCGGGGAGCCACGGAGCAGGGACGGGCGCGGAGGCAAAGCCCTGAGACCCGTCAGCCTGGGTTTGACCCCTGATGTATAGGGGAGAGAGACCGTATGGAGCTACAGCCCCGACGCACCGCTTGCTTCAGAGCTGCCGGCCTAACCCCTCGATAGAAAACAGCAAAAAAAAAAAAACAAACCCAAAACCCGCAGGAAAAATAAACCGAAGCAGATGAAAAAGCAGGGAGAGGCAGCTCTTCCCCGGACAGCCCCGTGCTCTCCCAGGCTGCGTGGGGAGAGCTCCTGCCCCGGCGCTTGATCTGTTCCCCCCCCCCATTTATAGAGATTATTTGCACTTCTAAAAGCCTCAACAAGGCTGCAGCTCCTGGGGGCCGGGAGCAGGCCGGGAGAACAAGGGATTTGGGCTGACCCCGGGAATTCCCCGCTGCTGCATTGTTTCAGGGCAGCCAAGAATTAGCAAAAAAGGGGGCACTTCGCCTTTCGGGGGGAGGGAGAGGACGTATCCTCCCTAGCTGGGGGAAATCATATTCTGCTGGGTAGAAATATTCACGTGTTGTCGATTCTGATGTTGTACTTAAATAAAAAAAAATCCCCGGAGGGGGAAAAAGTTACTGGGAGAAAGGCCCGGGGTTCCCTGCTCCTGTGCTGGCCACATTCTTCCTAAATTTTGAATCGCAAATGAGATTATTTCTCCATGTTTTCAGAGTTATGATGGTCTTTCGTTTTCAGGAGAGATAAAAGGAGTTTTTGAAAGAAACAAAACCATGACTTTCCTCTTCTTCCCTGCCCAGGGGACGTCTGCCCCGTGGC
The DNA here is from genome assembly GCF_018139145.2 of Gymnogyps californianus. Classification (NCBI taxonomy): domain Eukaryota; kingdom Metazoa; phylum Chordata; class Aves; order Accipitriformes; family Cathartidae; genus Gymnogyps; species Gymnogyps californianus. The sequence continues at coordinate 1,135,812 of NC_059473.1, read as the reverse complement.
AGAGCTGGTCCTGCGCTCTCCTGGGGTTGCAGTAACGCAGGTACCAGCACCCGCAGCCCTTCCCTGGGTTTCCTCGGGTGGGCAATTGCCTCGGCGCAATGCTCGCTCGCTTGCTCTCTCTGAGCTCGAGTGACCCGGTCGAAACCTGCCCGGGTTCGGCTTCCCCTCCTTTCGAACCCCTTTGCTCACGAAGGCGACTCGCCGTGGCTCTGTCCTCTTTGCAAAAGGTCATACCTGCTACGTCTGCGCTTTAATCTGACGAGGGATGAGCGAGGGCTCTGCCAGACGGGCCCTCGCGATGATGATGTTACAGGTGCTCTTCGGAGATGAGCTACTTTCCGAGCCAGAAAGGCAAGAGCCTGGTTCCCGGAGTGCAAAGCACAAGACGGGATTTGCTAAAGGGGGATTTGGACTTCGCTGACGTTTGGATCCAGGGCAGGAATCAAGAGGACGCCTGACGAAGAAAGGCCCGTTAATTCCGGTGAGGATGGTCCCTATAGACCAACCGCATCCACGATGGTCCAGATCTTCCGCTTTAATCCTCTCATTCCCAAGCGGCTTTCCCAAAGCCTGCTGCCAAAGCAGCCGGCTAGAGGGAGGACCAGCCAAACCTCAGCTCCGTAGAGAGCACCCAGAGCATGGTTGTACGTGGCACCGGGTGCTCCTCAGCCCTCGGGGCTGCCCGGGAGGACACCAAGGCTGCCCTGGAGCACCCTGCCAGACCACCGTGGGTTCCCAGCCTCTGCAGAGGGATGCATGCATTTACCAGCCGCCCAAAAAGCCACTTCTCTCCTGCTTCTCCTTCTCCTCCCGGTACTCATCCAGCCTCTTGCTAATCTAAGGGCTGGGGCTGGCGAGCGCTGCCGAAACCTGCTTGGCGTGACCGAGGGCTTCCCTCTTGCAGGTGGGCATACCTCACCGCAAGCCCCCGGCACCCACTGCCTAGCTCAGCGCATCCCCTGCCACCTCGGTGGGCTCCAGATGGGGCCTCACGGTCCGGGATGCCCTTCACTGCCCATTCCCATGTCTTCCCAGCCGAAAGCCCAGCTCTGTAGCCGGCGTAATCCCACCGGCTTTCACACCTCACACCGATCTCCTGAAACCGGGACCGGTCCCGTAGGCTGCTCACGCCATACGGGAAGGTCGTATCTGAAGCATCATCCTGCCTATGCGATACCTATAGAAAGGAGGAAGGCGGCTGCTCCGGGCTTTCGGCATCGCAAGCGTGAACCTTCCCCCTCGGTGGAAACCTGGGCTTATAATGGAGTTGCTGACACCACCTCAATTACCGCCGCGCTACCCGCCGCCCCATAATGAAGGAATTTTCCTCTTTTTGCCGTGTGAATACTAATTGAGACGGGCTCCGGCGCGGCACCAGCGCAGGAGGATGGTGCCATCTAAAGGAACCGAAGGCAAAGAAGAGCAGCAGCCGCCGCCGAGGGGTTGCGGAGGGACCGGCGGCATCGCGGTAGCTGCTGTGAGGTGGCTCGGCAGCAGGGCCCCAGCTCAGCAGAGGCTTCCAGAGGAAGTTTCCGATGGGTGTTTGATGGTTTCATGCCACCTTAGAGATAATGGGGGCCCTCATTTGCATAGGATTTGCCTATTCCCTACAAAGCTGACGTTCAAGGGTGTTTTCCTCCCAGCAGCTCCTCGTTTCCATCAGGTACATAGCTGATACCAGGGAAATCAAGGGTAACGTCTGACTGTCTGGGATCCTCGATCCAAGGAAAGCAGGGCCATCCACCCCAAAGCCAAGTTGTCGTGATCCGAGAGGACTTAGTGCAGGTCTTTGGGATCAGGTTTTGGAAGTGCCCGTACCCGATGGGTACAATCTCAGTGCTGCCCCGGTAGCCTCGCTGGAGCATCAGGGACGGTTACAGTATAGGAACTGGGAAGCAGGACCTCCACAGAAAAGCTTTTGAGCTAACCAGTTCAAGTCAACCCATGGGCACATCTGCTGGCGCTCTGACCCAGCTTAAACTCTCCCCGATGGATTCCCTTTGTCAAGAGGGCTGTAGTCATCCAAAAAATCCTCTTGGCATATGCAGCTAACAAGCCCAAACCAACCCCAGCATTCCTATTTTACCTTTTTTGACTCACTGCACGCTATGAAAGAAACATCAGTCATGATTTACAGAGCCGCCGCAAGAACCTGCAAGATGGGACTGCCCGCCGAATTCCAGGTACGTGAGGAAGGCTGACACTTTTGTTTCGGCAATTAATTAATTTTCACCAGGCTTTCACTTTTACAACCTCTTTTCCCACTTCCCAGGTTGCTCAACTCGAAATCAATAAGACCACCCCGTGATAAAGACGTCACGCTGAATGTATATGTCATTAATCACTTGAGTTACCTTTCAACCCAGCGCGTTTCCTTTGTTGGAGCCTTCCCTCGAGGTACTGGAAAAACAAACAGACACATTTATAACAACTCCTTAGGGCTAAGTCAACAGTTGCATTCACCTCCTTAATCAACATGTTGGGCTTAACCAAGATCATCTCTAAAACTCCTCAAAGAGCTACAAAGCAGTACCTGTACTTTCCCAGTACAGATAATTGGGATTTTACATGGCATGATGATAGACTTCATTGAAAAAGTTATCCTAACATCATTGCTCGCTGCTGGGAGTCCTAAAGTCATTGCCCAAACCGAAGCGAGCATTCAGATACCCGATGGCATCATGAAGACGCGCTGGGGCATGTTTTCCAAACCATTAATATTTGGCTGTGGTGCAACGGAAGATGAAAGACCTGGAGTCCTTCGCTTTCAACCCCCCAAACCACGTATGACATGGACCCGTAAAACAGGCCCTGCCATGCCTCGGTCCTATTTTTACGCGTCTCTTGTAGAAGAGCGATGCGGAGGTCAACAAGTCAAGAGCTGGAGCGCCCGGGACCATCAGGGTTACAGCCATCTGCAGGAGCTCGCTTCAGCCTCCTTGGGCACGGGGCTCCCCGTTTGCAGGATCCGGCACCACCTTGCGCCTTCTTCTCGGTCAATGAGCCCGCCGGACCCGCCGTGGGCTCCGTCTCACCTGCAGTCCTTCACCCAGCCAGGTCCTCTTCTCTGCTGAAGCTCTCCACAGCCTACCAGGAACGACAGAGCCTCCGCTGAAGTATTCAAAATATTTTTGAATGAAAGTGTCAGTTCAAGATCCTCAGCATAAAACATACCTAACAAAGCCTATTTGCAAAGTAAATTTACTCTGGATTTCCGATACCTAGGAAAGTTTTTTCTATTATATTTATTTAAAATTACAACAGTTTACATTAGAAACAAGCTCAAACAATTAAGGTAAAAGATAAATAACTGCATACAGTTTAATTTTACAAAATGCAAACATACATCTTTCATTGTTCCATTATCCGAGTATTAAGTGCAATATAATCGTCCGATGCATTTTCGCTGACTTAAATGCTATAAAATTAAACGGGCCTGACTTTTACGGAATAATCTTTATTTTCCTCCACCATGCAAGCAGTGGCCTGCGATGGCTCAGGGTTTTTGCGGGGGACACCTTCCAACGAAATGTTGGCTTTCTGCTGTGCAGCAGGGTTCCTCCGGATTTCAGATGGCCAGAAGTGCCACCTAGGAAGATGCAATCCCAAGAAGCAGGAGTTGGAGGTTGCCTTTGGAAAAGCGGGGCATCGTCCCGGCTCTTCAGCTGGCAGGGAGAGCTGCGGGATGCTCCGAACGCCACGGTGAGCGAGCGTGCAATGCTTGCCGTGCTTTCCTTGCTCCCCTGACTAAAAACCCCTGGGGGACACGCTCTCTATCTGGGATGCAATTATAAAAATTGACTTTGAAATAATCCTTTTAGAAGGATAAAATAAAAAGAACGCACAGGAGGCTTATGTGCTTATGTTGTAAGGTTGGAACTGGACGTATTACAGCGACTCGTAAAGGCAGTATTATATCAACAGCAGAGTGCCCGGAGGTCTCAGAAAGAGTGGGTTTGGTTATTGAGGAATATACTGAGTCGGAAGGAAGAATGGGGAAAATTAAAGCCGATGTTATCTTATTAGAGCCCTGATATAAAGAGGCTGGAAATGATGATGTCGTTTAGTTTCGGAAAGAAACGGGAAAGGGGCGACGTGGCAAAAGAACAGCAAATAACGCGCAGCCTGGAAAAGGCAGGGAGGAAGATCTGTCGGAGGAGGCAAGCGGAGGGGGCAGCTGGCAGCAGAGCTGGGAACCCGCCGTGCAGCAAGCTTGCCGTGGGGCAGGGCGAAGGCGAGCGGACCGTGTGCCGCAGCGGCATCGTGGTCCCCGGCGGTGCAAGCCGGAGGCCAAGCCAACACCCCGTCGCTAAAACCAGAAGCGCTCGGCGACTAATTGGGGTGTAAGTTACGGATGAATCATATCGTTTGGAGCCACGGACCGCGCTCACAAAGGTCTGCAGGTGCTTAGGGATAATCCTGTAAACCCCTATTCCTCCGGCTCTTTGGAGACGCCCGCGGCTTTCAGCAAGGCAAGAGGAGAGGCGGCGTCTCCCGCCGCTTCTGAAGGGCTGAAATGTGCCCTCCGAAACACTGGCCTTATCCCAGCCCTTTGCATCCCGAAGGCGCGTGCTCTGCAAGGCAGCTTTCCCCCATCAGCTTCCCCAGCACCTTTATTCCTCCTTCGTAGCTACGCTACCGCCCCGCTTAGGGATTTAGGAGGGGATGCAGCCCGCGCGTCACACCGCTGCTGCTCCTGTAGCATCTTCTTACGCCCTCTGAGTTATGAAGACCGTATTTGTCTTGAAAACAGGCACATTCCTCTTGTGCAAGGATGCCTCCAGCCGCCTCCTGGGTGGGCATGAATCACACCAGCCCGGCCGAGATTGGCCCTATAACTCCCGTCTGCGGCAGCCCTGGCGCGGGCCGCTTGCACGGAGGATGCCGGCGAACGCCGGGAACGTTTTCCAAGGCAAATCAAGTGTTTCGATAAGACGAGCCCGACGTGGAGGCACTAGACGTTGATTTGTGGCGGCTCTCGCGGCGGCGGTGCTGAAAGGGCAGACCCTCAGCGGGTGTAAATTGGTGCTGTTCCCCCCCCCCCCCCGGCCCCGGGGCCCCGGGTCAGCTCATAAAACAGTGTAACTCAGCCTAGCCCCATGGATGTCACCGCATCCCCACTAATTCACCCCCGCTGAAAACCCGCTCCACGGGATGAAGGCATTAACTCTGCCGCCGGACAGCCGCAGGGATGCCTCCCCAAGACCTCCGCCTGCGACCAGAACTGAAAAAATTGCAAGGCAACTTTTTTTTTTTCGCCCCCCCCCATTCTTTTTTTTTTTTTAATAACCCTTTAATTCTTTCCCTTACAGCTGCGTTCTCCCGTTGTCTGCTCCCGCATCCACAAAGAGGGGCTGCTAAAGGAGAAGCCGGCGTGCTAATAACTCACTACCTAGGCAGTCGCAATGCCTCAGCCTTCGCTCGCACCCCCAGACAAAAAGGCCATGTGTCACAGCCCCGAGACAAATGCTCCCGGCACAATGCTGCGACACAAGCGAGGGGGCCGGAGGTCAAAAGTTATTTGTGTAAGCCGGTATGCTTTCAGCAGGAAGACATAGCTGGAACAAAACTTTAAAGGTCAGTCTTGTCTCTCTTTTTTTTTCTTTTTTTCCCCCCTCCCTTCCGTTCTCCTGCCTGCACCTGCCCTGAGAGCCCTGCCCGTACTAAAAGGGGTTGCAAAAACTCCTGGCGAAGGGTGGGAATCATCCCAGGAGTGAGCACGGGATGAGGTTTGTTCCCAGGAAGCAGGGAGGCAGAGCCCGGTCCCTGCCGGGCTCCACCTGCGCCCGTGGATGAGCTCGGTTTGCTGGCAGCAGCGAGGAGCGGCCGATGCGTTTCGGTCGGGTGCAGCATTTCCATCGGGATGTTCTCGAGCAGCCCCGGGTCTGCCCGCTTTTAGAGAGGCGGCATCGGCGAGACGGAAATTGGGGTGATTGGCATGCAAAGGCGTGGACTGGAGAAGGGGGGGAAAAAAATGAAAATAAAGAAAAGAAAAAAAAAAAGGGAAAAAAAAAAAAGGGAAAAAAGCTTGCGGCAGGCATGAGCAGACAATGGTGTCTCTATGGAGATAGGGAGGGGGAGAAGGGGTGAACGTACCCGAAAGGCGACACCCAGCCGCCAGCCCTCTCGCAAATTTTTGGGGAAACCCCTTTGGATGCGTGCATTTAGGTAAAGCCTGCCTTACCTGAAAATTCACCCAGCCTGGGGTTGCGCCTCTGTACGCTCGCTAACAAAGCCCTTGCCCTCAACTTCGGTGACCAGCGGCGGAAGCGCTGTTCCCGGCTGCGCCTCCTCCAGTCGCTAACTGGTTTAAACTGGAGTACCAGCGGGCCAGCAGAGATGCACCAGGGGGATGAGGAAACCTCAGCGCACTCTCGGATGGACGCTTTCTTTGTATCAAGGAAATCCGGGCAGAAAACTACACAAAATTCCCAAGAGCCAGGGACTTTGCTGGGATGGTCAGAAAAGAAGACAGAAAAGGGGGGAAAAACCCTCTCTCTGTTTAGAAATCATTTTCATTTTGCGAAATAAAATTAACAAGTCGTTCTAAATTTTATCCAATAGATATAGCTTTTTTTCCCCCATATGGGATTCACGAATTGTTGGCTTTTCGAAAAAAATTGCCAATTTTCCTTTTACACCCTCACGACAGAGGACTAAGAGCAGAGATGCTGGTTGACAGGAGAGCAAGGTACCACGCGCTCCGGAAGCTCAGGACCATCCCCCCCATAGCACTGCATGCTGGAAGGACGGGAGGAAAACAAGTGAAACCAGTCCTGTTAATGGGCAGCTCCTCTCCCCAGCTCCCTCCTCTCGGCCATTCTCCCACCTCCCCCGCAACGAGCAGGACCAGCGGTAATTCGGCGGAGATGCACATGACTTGCACTTGATGGGGATGCTGAGCTCAAGCCCAAGCATCCTCACCGAAGCCGCTGCCCGGGTTTTGGGAGCAAGGCAGGGTTTGCCACGGAGGTCCCGCGCCGCGGGGAGACCCGCCGGGGAGCAGCTCGTCGTGTCGTCGTCCCCCCCGCCCCAGGAATGCGCCCACCCCCTTCAGACGAGAGGGCATCCTTGGAGAGCAAAAGGAGGTCCTCACCTTTCCCTCTCCTTTCAGTTCCCTGGGACAAAACATAAATACCTCCAGCCAAGTGCACTCAGTACGTACTTGTTTGCCAAGCCATTATCTACTCCTGGGTTATGAGAAGGCATTTGTGTTTCAACGGGAATCCAATCAATAAATTCCACAGTCTTTCACCCTCTCTTCTTGGCAAACATATCCATCCCACCCCACTACACCAGGTTTTCTCCCTTTGCTGGAGTTAAATATTTGTGGGGCCTCTTGTTAAAACATCGGGAGCACCGGGCTACGGCAGAGGACTCCGGCCAGCTCTGGCTGGGGTTCTTCGCAAGGAAAGCCTCTCCTCCCTTGGAAGGGGTGGGTGACGGGAGGAGGCGATTCTCCTGCGCTTCTCCCCACTCCAACCAGCGGCCCTGGTCATGGAAAAGGCAAATCAAATGAAAGACCATCTTCCTTGGAGTTGCACTCAATGATCCTTATGGATCCCTTCCAACTTGAGATATTCTACAATTCCTAATACAACATTTTAAAATGGTACCTTGCCCATCATCAGTTGACGAGATGGACCTTTCTGGTTTCAAACAAGAAAACCTCCTAGTTTACCGCATCAAGGATAAATCGGATGCCAGAAGGTCCCCTTGGAAGTCCCCCGGGCGCCTCTGAAACTCAGCCTTGGTTTGTAGGAGAGGCAGCGGGAAGGGACAAGGCTAAACCCCAGGTCACTTGGTTCAGGAAGGGCTTTGGCCCCTCTGAAAGCGCAGCGACCCAAGGTGATAGCAGCTGTGAGAGCAGCCCTTTAGCAGCCGCTGGTGCTTCCAGGGGGTTCCCAGGGGTGCCCCGAACCTGCCCGCACCCTCCCCAGCCTTCTGCCGGCATTGCCTTACCTGAGCTTGCGTTGCCGGGGCAAGAAGGTGTTTCTCTCCGGCAGGGTGCAAGGATCTGCCGTAACCGCGGCGCTCCTAAGCACCAGAAAAAGAAAGCGTGTTTTTCTTAAGCTTTATTTCAGAGGCAACAGCAAGCTGAAGTTATCGGAAGGTGTTTTCCTGGGGCCAGATCCATTCCCCTTCTCTCTCCTGAAGAGGGGAACCATGTATCCCAGAAGCGCTCAGCACTAATTAGGAAGTTTTATTAGATTATCGCCAACATCTCGCACTGCCCGCAGAAACTGCTCTCTCAGCCCTGCATTTAATAACTATCCACGTCTCTGCTCCCAGATTTCTCTCCACAGCCTCCTTCTGTCTGGAGCAATGGAATCTGGAGGAGTATGTTTCCAATTAAGATTATCAACGGCGTTATTAAATGAATTCAACGAGCACCAAGATCTGGAAGTTTTTTCCGTGCCAGATAGGTACCAGACATGCTATGCAGACACTCTTGTGTCTTCTCAACATATGGCCTCGCTTTGCGCGTTCACGACGTGCGTCTCCAGTAACCGGCTTAGAGCCTGGCCATCCCATCAAGTCAAGATGCGTTAGACCAGTCAGCAGGAAATCTCCCGCTGGGACCAGCAGTGAGATGGGGGTGGGTTATACTGCCGTCACCACCACGTGCAAGCAAACCCTGCGGGTACGGACAGGCTTTTTCCCCAAAATGGATCTCCTACCCGGTGGGTAGGTTCCGGCCGCGGAGCTTTCCCTCCCCGTGGCCGGTGTGCCGGCTCCTCCGGTCATAGCCGGCGACTCTCCCAGCCACACCTGGTTAGGAAAATTTGACACTTTCTCAATATCTTAGTATATAAAAAAGCAATGTTGCAAGCTCAGACTGAGCCGGGCTCTTTCAAGGCTTTGCTCTGGGTCAGAAGACCTTTGCGAGACCCTCCGTTACGGGCAGAATTGAAGGGACTTTTGGATGCCAGGCATTAAACTGCCTTCTTCTACCTGTCTGTGTTTTCCATAAGATGCTAGAGAGCGTGTCACACATTCACAAACTTGAAGATAGATGCTAAAATTCCAAGAAAAACGGCCATATTTCCAGAGAGAGCAATCCTGATCGGCAGCTTTAGTGTATTCTGGTTGTTAAAGGCTCGTACAGTGAAACACTGAAGTCAGCGGAGGCACGACTTTCGTGGCAGCCGACAGTCTCAGCTGCTTCCTTCAAAAAAAGCGTGCGCTCTCCGCATCAGGAACATCTTGCGGGAAAAGAAAATACGTCGCCAGAGCAATGGGGAGTTTCTGAGGCAAGTAATGGGAGTTGAAAAGCATTGGCCCCGCTGCAAGAATCCCTCCGTCAAAAGCCGGTATCAAACAGCAAAGGCTGCGGCGAGGAGGGAGGAAATCCGCAGCAGAGCCTGTCAGGCGGGCAGGAGCTGCAGGCACTTGACGGGAGCTGGGCCGGCGCCAGCTGCCGATGGCAGAGCATCTCGAGCCGGGATGCCCTGCGGGTCCCCGAGCGGCAGCGGGGAACGGGGGGAGCGGGACGACGGCTCGCGGCGGGGATTTCAGGCATTTCCCCCCCCCCCCCCCCCCCCCCCCCCCCCCGAGACGGGGAAAACGCGATAAGGCATTCCCCGGATTGTTTTTTGTTCCTAAGTTAGGGGCAGCCGCTCGCTGGATGAGGGCAGGGTCATCCCCCTGGCAAGGCGACGAACCCTCCTCGGCCCGAGCCCCGGGTGAGCGGGAGGGGAGCTGGCGTGGGACGCCGGCGTGTTGGCAGGGCCCGTCCCGCAAAGGGCACAGCCTTGGTCCCGCGGGATCTGTTCCGCACGTACGGGAGCCCAGCGAGGTGCTGGAGCGGGAGACGGGTCGGGAAGGGAAACCTGTCATTTCAGCCCGGTTTAATAGGGTGCTTGGTGCTCAGCTGGGATGCAAACGGGCAGGGAAAGAGAAGGAGTGGAGAGGCATCCCCCGCTTGCTTGTCTCCCTAAAACCATGTCACTGAGACCTCGGGGTGGGTAACTGGGGACTGGGGAGCCCTGGATCTGTCCCGGGAGGCAGCTCCTCTGCTGTAAGGGATACTTTGCAGCGCACCATGGTTGCTCCTGGTCTCTCAGTTTACACGCAGCCATGGACGCCGAGGTTTGGGTTGACCCTCGAAGGGAGCACGTTATCCAACAGCGTATTCCCCCTTGGCTCCATCTATACTGAATCGTAGGGGGAGAGGCACCACTGGAGAATGAGGGGCATTGTGGCAGCATCACATGTATCCCCCCAAAATGAAATAAATTCAGACTCTATTATAATAACTGTATTATAGCAGGCCAATTTTTAATTGGAGCTATTAGAGGGGTAGTCCTGCAGTCCTTGAAGTAAATGGGAACTATCTTTAAGCCTTAACCTTTTTAATCATCCCCGCATGGCATGCCAGAGCTTGTGAATAGGAGCCTTTTGTTCCTCCAAAAACCTCTAGCAGACAATTGCATGTGAAGGCATCATCTATACTTAATAGACAACCTGTCAAGAACCAGGCTGCGTGTTCCCCTCAAACCACATGCGTAGATAAAGGAGAGGGTATCAGGCCTGATTTTCAAAGGCAAGTGCGCTCACAAAGGCGAATTAAAGGCCTCGGGAGCTGTGTTTACTCAGCACCTCTGAAAATGGTGGCCCGGTGGCCACGATCCAGGCGCTATTGAATTCCCTGGAAGGGCTCCACCGGGCATCAGCGGGCGTCGGATCAGGCCCCGCGGAGGCAGCGATGTCTCGAGGGAAATGTGACCTGAATTAATACAAATAAATAAATCTCTCTCTCACACACACACACACACACACACAAACCCAACTGTTTAAACTGTAAACGAACTATTTGGGACTTAATGTGTATTCATGAGTCAGGCAACGGTGTGAAGGCTAACAACTCAACTATGCTGGTAAACCACAAATCCTCTGAATCAATATTGCTCAGTTTACTGTACTAATAACAGCGAGTGGTGCCCTACGCGGTGTTACTGTGAGGGTGCTACAGCAGGTTGGGGTTTTTCTGCCCTTTGCCTGTCCGCAGTCAAAGCAGGCATAAAACACACCTTCCAAGTAAAGCAGGGTCCGACAAAACCAGTTGAAGCACCATCACGTCCTCCTCGAGAGCACGGGGCTGCCGGCGTTCTCGCCGGATGGGTGGTACGTCTCAGCTAGCTCCTGCTTAGGCTCCTGCGCTTCAACATTTCTCGCCATCGCGCTCCTCCCGGCGAGCATTTAGCCTAATAAGTGGGGGAATCTACCTCAGATAAAAAAGGAGAGATCGATGGCCTTTCAGAGGAGAAAGGCTGATCACATACTGTCTCTGAAAGGCCCTGTTAGATGGTCTGAAACCTTTCGCTTTCCTCTCCCCTTTTCCTGGTTATACAGGATGCCACAGCCCAAGAAGTGACGTTTGGGGATGCTGTCCGCAAATTTTTGAGCCCCCTCAGGCAGCTGAAGCAGCAGAGGTATTCACAGAGATAAACCAGCACAGTGAGGCAGGCAGGCTCCAAGGGTGGAAGACCTTGCTGGGACCCAGGAGAGGGGCTTCCATCCAGCGTCCAGTTCACACCCCCAAAGCACATTTTGGGCGCAACCGCTAAAAGACGGACCGTGAAAAGCCATTTAAGTACCCAGAGAGATGGGCAAAGGCTGGAAGAGATTTGGAGAAACAGCAGGCTTTGCGAAAAAAGGTCAGGCACCTCACGATGTGCCGGCATCGCTCGGCGCTTCCCAGCACCGATGCCTCCACGCAGGAGGGTGCCGAGGGCTGCGTCTGGCTCTGAGGAGGGGAGGACAGGGATGCTCGGGGTGCATGAGAACGAGACTGGGGGGTGAGTGACGAGGTGTGAATTGGAGGGGTGCTTCTCGTCTTCTCTTACCTTTCCTTCCCGGCGCTGCGGTTTTGAGGCCTGCCCCCCAGGGACACGGCAGTCGGGGTGAGGACCAGCGCGTATTTTTGCCTTCCCACGAGGTAAAACTGAAGCTGATGTGTGGCTCACCGAAATTTGTTTGGAAAATATTGAAATGATGCAGGTTCCCCAGCACAGGACTCGGTGACTTCTATAGCTCCCCCGGGGATTTCAGCTGATTTGATTATATCTATGTATGTGTATTTCATTTATTAAAAAATCAAGGTAACTGTGTTGAGTTATAAACTAAATTAAGGGGAAGCTCCACGGGGTGCCTGGAGTTTCCCTCCCGACTGCCTTCCCCACAGGAAAAGCTCTTCGAAAGGCAAGAAATCAGAGCCCAGAATGGAACAAATCGCGCTTCTCTCCGGCTTTTAATTTATTTCATATTTTTCTTTTGCTTGAGCAAGATCGAACCGCGCTTCCCTAGCCCTCGCTTAAATGCAAACCTATATTTCAAACCCGCGGCCCGTGCATTGAATCGCTTGCCGTCTGCTCCCTCCAGTGGGCGAAGGACCTCAAAGCAAAGGCAGCAGAAACGCTCCGACTTTCTGCTCCGCGACCCTATGGCAAACCTTACCCGGCCAAAAGAGCTGGGACCAGTTTGGGTTTGACACCCAAGGGCTCAGCCTGCTTTTCCGTGCGTGGCCTGGTAAAAATCCGCCTGAAAATGTTATTTTAACTGCACGAGGAAGGTCAAGTTTTGCCGGGGCTTGTTTAGCGTGGGTCAATCCAGCCTTATCCAAGCTCAGGAGGTCTCAGGCCACCCGTTTCTTCTCTATTTAATTTCCCTGGCTGGTTTTCGGGTGCCTTTTTAGGATCCCTCACCCACCCATCCCCATGACCGCCTTCAAAGCCTTAGCCAGGACCTTCGCTGCCTGAATAAACCATCACAAACCAATTCTTCCTTGGAGAGCCAATATTTCATAAAAGAAAAAAAAAACCAAACCAACCCTGACGTGCAACCTTCATACGGCTACAGAATCACCTTGTTCCTCTTGCCTCGGCCATGACTAACTTTTCAACACCCACAGCTGCAAAATGGGAACCTTTGGTTAATGAACAATGGGAAACCCATTGTTTGGCAGTTTTAGAGGCTAGGCAGAAAGAATGCACACTGTCAGCGCGGCTCTGGGTCTCAGGGGGAACAGGGTGAGAGCACAGTGACCCACAAGCTGCCATCCAAAACCAGCTTTCCCGTTAAAGCGACACGTGTGCTCGGACCGGTGCTTTTACACCTCCGGGCTGCTCAGGTTTGTGATTTATGGCGCACTCAGGGCTTGAAATTTGGCTTGCCGGGGCGGGGGGGGAGAGGTCACGGTGCTTAAGGAGGCTGGATATCTCCCCAATCCGTGTTGTAGCCCAAAAACGGGGTGCGCTTCTGCGATGGGGTGGGGAAGGGCACCTCGCCCTGAGCCGCCCATACGTTTGTTTAGCCATGACTTTATCCCATCGCCTTCTAAACCGCTGATGTCTTTGACCTCGTCAGCATCCCGCGGCAGCGGTTTTCCTCATTTCTCAGCGATATTGAAAGCGGATTTTTTCAGCGCTTCCCCCCAGTTCGGCGTGGTTTAGAAAGGCTCCTTTCTCCCGGCTGCTCTGCCCATGTGGCTGGCTGGCTGCAGACAGACGGGTTTAATTGCGGGATCACGGCCTGTGTCATTACTCCTGGCATCCCCCGCTCCCAGGAACAATAGAGCTCCCTCTGCTAAAACAAGCACCTACAGCATCAGTTAAATCAAAGCCCTTTCAAACTGACCAATTCCCCCCAAGAAAATGCAGTTTTCCTATTAAGCCTGAAAGCAATTATCTGGGATTAGCATCAGATCAAAAGGGATTACTTCCAGTATTGTTTTCAAAACCCTCAGGGCTGGCAGAATTATGATACCGCACCGATGCCGGCACGCCGAGCTACAGCACCCGTGCCGGGCTGCCGGAGGATGCCAGCCATCCGGCACCCCGCCATGGCAGGGGTTTCGGGTGTCCCGGGACAGCGGCGAGGGTGATCCGGGGCACCTCAGCAGGCTCCGCTCTGATTTCTGTCCCCTTCCCTGGTGTGCTTCGGCGAAGGATGAATCGCAGTTTTGCAGACATCTTTGCACGATGGTTTGCAGACCCCGCTGCTCCTCTCGGAGGGGGTGACGGCAGCGGCATCGCCCCGCATGCGATGCAGTGCTGCATGCAGAAGGGGACGGGGTTGCTTGGGTACCCGCCGCGGGCGGGTATCGCTCTCGGTCCAAGCACCACGGTACGAAACCCCTGCCCCGCGGAGCCCAGAGCTGCAGCCAGCTCTTCTGGCGAACAGCTGGGCTCATCGTACTCATTGCCTCAGTTTCCCCACTTGTGAAAGGGTCAGGGGCTGTGGCAATCACCTCTGAAAAGCCCTTTGGGAACACCCACTGAAGCACACCGCGTAAAAGCCAAGTGTTTTGACCTGCTGTGTCTCAGGAGCCTAATTAAGACAGCCGAATGTGAAGGAAGGCTTCAGAGAGCACAGCAGCCTGAAGGTACTTTAGGACATCCGCGGTTCTCCTTAATCCTACCCGGTGACTGGTTATCGCGTTGCCAAAATAATGCCAAAAGCAAGATCCGGGAAGATGTTAAAGCTAAAGGGGCTGCAAGCATTATTTCAGGTAAGATGCAGAGGGGTCAGCGGGACCTCGAGGGCGAGGGGTCTGCACCCCTGGCACCTCGCAAGCCCCCCGGCAGCTCTCCCGGCTGACGCCGCTCGCTTCTCCTGCACGATTTAGTGGGGTAGGTCCTTGCGGGAGCAGGAGCCATAGATCTGCTGCAGGCTCGCTGGCCGGCACGGGATAACATTTCATCCCCCCTTTTTTCCCCCCCCCCGGCCCCGTGAAGCAGGAGGTGAGGCCGGTTCAGGGCGATGCGGCAGGAGGGCGACCTGTGAGCGAATCCGCCTCCCGGCGAGGCAGCTCCGTGAAGGAAAAGGTGTTGAAGCGGCGAAGTGCAGAGGGTTATTGTTAAACCAGCGGTGTCTGCAGAGGTCGAGAGATATAAGCCACGTAGGCTCTGCGCAGGGAGGTGAATATTTTTTTTTTTTATCGGGCGGTTGGAGAAAAGGCAGGCTTTTGGGCCGGGTGAGTCGGGGAAAACTCCTGATTTTTGTGTTCGTATCGAGCAGACTAATGAGACAGCTCAACTCTTATTATTTGGCCAGTTTTATTTTTAGCGTTTGTTCTTCCTTTGCAACGTGAACAAACTCCCCGTGGCCGCACAAAGCAAGCCTGCATTTTAAAGGTTTGGGCGATACCACATTTGAAAACAGTTATTTTAGGAGCTTCCTGCGGATACTATATAATTCAGCATTTTTGAGGCAAGGTTTAGTCCCGTCTTTATTAAACTTCTGGAAGTAAACAGAACATTATTAACTGCTGAGGTACAACTTCTCCTGGGTGCGTGACCCGGAGGATGCCAGCGGCGTGAACGCCCGAGCATCAGCGGTGATCGGAGGGAGGACCCAGCGGGTCTTCACCCCCGGGGCAGCGTGGAGCATGGCTGGAAATTTCCGAACGGCTTAAGCCTCGCTCAGGAAAGGCCGGAGCAGAGCAGTACCGGGGGGGGTTAGATCTGTCCTGAGGTCCGCAGCAGCCCGGGAGCCCTGGCGAGGAAGGGAGCAGCCGCTCTGTGATGCTTTGGGAGATGGGAAAGGGCTTTGCCTGTGACCTCCCGCTTTTTTCTTTCCTCTTAATTCAGCAGATCTGAATTTTCTCTGTTTTTAAGAAGTGTTTCTGTGTTTCTCCAGCAAACAAGCTAAAAAAACCCCCCAAACCCAACATATTACCCTTTGAGGCTCAATGGAGAGGGAATAGCAGGCCCAGGACACGCAGGGCTGTTAAAAGGAAAATAGGTAAACATCACGTCTACTTATAGATGGGTCACAGCTAACCTTCCTGGCTCAGGTTTAATGGCAGGCATGCTGGGTTTTCTTCTCCTATTCCACCCTAATATTTAGCAGTTCCTAGTTATCTGTCACGACACAGTTAGTGATCTCTAATTTTTCTTCTCTCACCAAAAAGGAACGGTTCTTCTTTGCCCAATGCCAGCAAGGTAATGAAAGTCAGTCTAATTTTTATTTTAGAAAAAGCAATTTTCATAAATGGTGTTCCACTAATGGCTCATGATCGCATATAAGCCCCACAGCAAATTACTCTTAATCCAGTTTGTCTGTGTTATGTTACCTGAGGGAAATAATATCAATCCTTTCTCTTTGCTAGCAAACTGTTCACCGGGACTTCTCCAATATATATTAATCCCATCATTTATCTTTGTCAACTGAGAACAAAAATAATTTGTGGGAGAGTAAACGGAAGAGCATACAAGACAGGAGCTCAGCATTATTAAACAGCGGAAAGCAGGTGTTCACAAAACCGAGCTTATTTTTATTGCAAAAACTTGAGTAATTCTCCTTCTGCATCCGTGCATAGTAAACAAGAGTTTAGGGACATTCTAATATTTCAGAGGAAACTGAAATTTCATCACTCCAGGAACAATGTACAAATAACCAAATACTTTATGCAGCCTTTTTATTTGCTGTGAAATTTGTTGGGGACAAAGGAATGAGACGGCTCCTCTTCTCCTGGCACGCTCAGCGGGCATCGCTTTTCGGAAGAGATGCTCGGTCGCGAGCCGGGCGAAGGCAGAGGGACCCTCCCCGGGTCGCAGCAGGGCTCGGAGCAGGCAGCCTTGCTTGCTGGAGGGCTTTTTCGGTGCCATGTCCTACATGCTGGGAGCGCTCCTGAGACAGGGTCCGGGAGAATGGATCCCTCCCTACCTGCCCTTTCCCTGTCCTCCTCCCGCAGCTCCTGGCCCTGCTTGGAGGCGAAGCCCGTTCCCCAGTGCTTTGGTGACAGTGCCGGGGGCTGGCTTGCTCCGAAACCTCTCCCCAGGGACACGCGCTCTTGGCTTCCTCTCCTCCTCCAGCATCTTCCGTGTCTTAAAGCATCACATCGCTTCTCATTCCCCATCCATCCCAGGCGGGCGCGCCGAGACCCCCTGTTCGGGAGCTTTGTCTCGTTTTTCTCCTGTCGGTGCTGCGTTCACCGGCACGGCATCGTTTCCCGCGACTTTGGAGATACCTCGTTTGGGTTTCTGCAGTTTTTTGGCGGAGGGAGCCCTGCCGTCAGCCGCACGCCTCTAATTGGGGCTGCTGACCCTCTCCCCGCCGCAGAAAGAGCTGCTTTTTTTTTTTTTTTTTTTGGGTCTGGCTTAAATGGGGCTTTAAATAGAGCTTCATAATGAGCCTCATTACAGCAGGTACTCCGATGTAGCGGGGATTAAATTACCCGCGGCAGGTATTCCCCCCGGCCGCAGCCTGCCCGTGCGGCTGACAGCTCGCACGCCCGGCCGGGCAGCCCGGGGGAGGCCAGCCCAGGCGTCACCCCTCGCCCCATAAAGCACGGGCGAGGAATGAGCTTTCCCACGGGGTTGTCGCTGGCGGTGTAGGGGAGCTGAGGGTGCTGTCAGGGCGCGGGAGTTATGGGGTGCTGGGTGGTAGCGGGTCACACACACCCCTCATTCACTGATGGGGACACGTGCCCCTGCCCTGAAAAAATAAATTAAAAAAAAAAAAAAAAAAATCCAAAACCTCCTGGCCGTTCCTGGGGCATAAAGACCGCTTTATGAAATGGCAGCATCCATCAGCGCGTTTGATTAACTGCATCGAGGACGGAGCCGAGCGCGCAGCCGGCAGGGACACGTCTCTGCAGGGCCATCGACTTGGGGACACAGCGGGCATCTCACGCAAGCCGAGAGGCCATGAGAAAATCCCAGAGCTCCCCCCTCTGACGCTTCTTTTTTTTTCCTCTCCAGGTTACGTTCATCCGAAGCCTCGTAAAAGAAATCGTAACCCGAAATCGAAACGATCGCTTTCGTACCTAGCCGGCCGTTGCGTGCGGCTGGAGGTGCAGTGCTCGGCACCGCATATTTCCAGGCTCTTAAAAAAAACAAAGGGAAGAGAGCTTTCTAAATGAAAACTCTTTGCCAAACCTTTATTATCATTTTTTTGCCAAAAGACATTTTCTCCAGCTGTCTGCTCCTGCGGCCCGGGAGCCTGGGAGCTCAAACCAGGGTGGCTGGAGGCAGAGCTGCCCAGCCTGGGTTCCCCTGCACGGCTGGGGCAGGGAGCGTGAGGCTGAGCTGTCCCCGGGTCACCCGGTGCCACCGGGCTGCAGGTCAGTGCTGGCAGCCCTCGCAGGGGCTGGGTGGCCCTGGGCGCCGGCACGAAGGGCATCGCCTCTCGGACTGCGGCACTCAAGGCGAGCATCCTTGCGTGCCAAGGGCAAGGTCTCGAGGGAGACCAGGAGACCATCCGTGGTGGCCTCGGCTTCCCGAGCTCGCTCTTGAGCCCAGACTTGGTGGGCGGCTGAGATTTAAGAGGGAGCAAGCAGGAGGGCGCAGCCGAAGCAGTGCTGCGGCAGAGCCCCGGGCAGCTGCAGCTCCACGGACCGGGGTCTGCTGCCTCGGTGGCTTTGGGAGCACAGGGGGATTTGGGTGAAATCCGGGACACGCAACGTGTGTGCAAAGTGGACCTTCTAAAAGTGCTGGTCCTTCGTCTTCAGAGTCACTAGGTGGCAACCTAAGGCATCCTTTGTGCTTGGAGAAGTCTTGTGGAAGATGGAAATGCCTCTGCTTCTGCCTCCGACCTGCTCCCCTCCTTTTCTCTCTTTTTTTTCTTTTTTTTTTTTTTTTTAAATGCTCAATTACTGACAGACACCATAAAACCATCTCTTCCCCCGCGTTCTCCAGCGGCCGAGGTTGGAGGACGGTTCTGGATCTGCTTTATCCCAAGATTGCGCCCAGTAACGAGGCAAAGGCAAGCAGGTGACCACATGCTGTGCACAGCCCAGAAACGATAAGGTTTCCGAGAGGAAAAAAGCGATTGAGGGTAGAAAAAGGGGGAGAAGAGTCCTCGGCCGGTCTCGCTGGCAGACGGGCTGGTGAGGTAACAAACACTGGAAATCCCGGATTTGGGTTGTGTTGGGGAAGTCTGTGGCCAGCTTAATAGGAATTGCTGGTTGGGTGCAGATTTTCAGTGTGGTTTTTGCCTTTATTCCTTGCCCACATTTTGTGGGTTCTTTTTCTGGGCCTTTTCATAGAAATATCTGAAAATAATGGGGTTTTTAATTTTTATTTTTTTTTTCCCCTAAAAGAGGATGGATTTTTTTTTTTCCCTAAAAGAGGATGTTCTGCCCAGGAACAGAGAGTTCATCACGCATTTGCAGCCTATAGAACGCAGCCAGGATTAGAAAGGAGGATGTTTTTCCCCCTAAATTTCCCATCGGCATTGACTTAATTATCTCTTTTATCCCTGAAAGGGACGTCCTTTTAGCTAAACTTGGAGGAGAACGGAGAAGTCCCTTCCAGCTCAAAGAGCACCCAGCTCTCTCCGTCCCCCCTTG
The DNA here is from genome assembly GCF_018139145.2 of Gymnogyps californianus. Classification (NCBI taxonomy): domain Eukaryota; kingdom Metazoa; phylum Chordata; class Aves; order Accipitriformes; family Cathartidae; genus Gymnogyps; species Gymnogyps californianus. Next base: position 1,116,515 of record NC_059473.1, on the reverse strand, counting down.
CCACCAGCGGTGTCCCCCAAAGGGGGAGACTTGCCGCTCTATCGCTCAATAACCCTTTGTTTATCCCATGACCTGTCACTGCTTAATCCGTCTGCCCTCACGACTTTTTTTTTTTTCTTCCCCACCCCGTTGCTTTATTTGAAGCTTCAAATTTGTCCGGCCATCACCTCGTGTGAGGAAAACACACAGAGCTAATCCTCGGTGCTGCGAAAGGCACGTGCTCCTGCATCGCCGGATCCTCCCTTTAATTCCCTCCCGGTGCCCTTTTATTAACTCCTGGCTGAACGTCGTGTCCTTCTCCCTGAAACACGGAGCCTCTTTGCGGCTCCCGGACCCACCAGCCTTGATAACCCCGAGCAGAAGGGAAACATCTCTCTTTGGCCGTGGGAGGCAGGAGAACCGCTGCCCATCCCGGTACCTGCCCGGCCAGGGGATGAAATCACAGTCCCTCGGCAGCGCATCTTCCCTGGGCATCGCCTGCCAGTGGGAGCTGAGCTGCTCCTTCCCTGCGAACCGGGCTGGGAAAACGTCCACTGGCTTTACCATTTCTCAACGCAGAGAAAGGAATCCATTTACACCTTCCTCTTATTCAATTTGGCTCCCAGCAGATCTGTTTTATAGGACTGTCTACTCTGGGAACAGGGATTTTTCAGAGGTTTTATTCTCTCCAGATGTTCCGACTGTCTTTCGTAACCCCGTTCTGGTGTGAACGTTAGACAGCGTCCTCCCTCTTCACGGGGTGTGATTAGGTAAGACAGCTTGCTCCTGGGTATAAACGCTGATCGCAAATGAAAGGGAGTCGTGATTCAGTGCAAAAGCTGGGCACAAAGTTTTACGAGCCCTCAAACACTTCCCCTGTCCTCTGAACTGCGCTGAAAAGTCAAAACCTCAAAGGAAGAAGTTGGAGGGGACCGGCAGCTTGAAAAGGTTTTCAGATTCAACCAACAAAAGGCTTGTTTTGAAAAGTTTCATTTGGAATTCAACCCCTTGCAAATATATTTAGGATGTTCACAATAATTCAGATTTTAGAAGAAAACAGCTTGGGCCGCTTGGTTTCCAGCACCCTCGCCATACCTGTGTTTACGGAAGCACGGCCGGCTATCGGGTATCGCCTGAGTTCAGGGGATGGTCAGGTCAGTTATCCTATGGAAGAATAACCATCTTAAGGAAAACGACAACTCAATACTTTTGCCCTGGCATGGTCCGCTTCTTTTTTTTTTAATCAGGCTTCATTGCCCGGAGGAGCCGATGCTCCACGCAGGTGAGATGAGGTGGTTTGCCCCCAGGACGCGCGATGGCTTGACGGCGGAGCTAGGAACAACACCCAGCATCGCTCCGGCTTTCCGCTGGAGCGTGCTGTCTAAGCCATACAGGCACTCGTTTGTCCCACCGGCTCGGTTAAAGCCGGTCTCTCACTCGTGCCCCCCGGTTCATGCCTCAGTGGCCAGTGCTCCTGGCCAAACCCGAGCCCCGGTGTAGACAAGACGAGGCACAACCGGAGCCGAGCGCTCCGGCCAGAGAAAACAGCCTTTGCTGGAGCACGGAGAGAGAATGGCCATTTATGGGTTTCAGGCTACAGAAACATGATCTTTTACTGGGTTTATAATGTGGAAATAGCCCGAAAAGACTGGATCCCTCAGACTGGGCGTTTGGCTTTCGGACAAAGAGCCCCACACATCATCGCTTTGGCTTTGATTCCTCCCCCGTTACAAAGGGCTGCTTTCTTAGCGTGGCTCTTGCTCCAGGATGGCCACCTCCACGTGCCGACCGCTGTCCAGTTTCTCACAGTAATTAAGTGGCGAGAGTGAAGAGGTTTTGGTCTATTATCAGCCAGATGCCTCTTATGCTTCGTTCCTTGGTTGTTTAATTACGGTTCCCTCCTACACGAGCTGAGGAAGAACATAATAGGTAAGATGCCCCCCTATTCTTTCTGCCTTAGCCTTCGGTCATGTCTAGCTGGAGTTTCGAAGTCTTGCAGGCTTCACACCTGGGTTTTGACTCCTTCCATGCAGCCCAGGTTAGGAAAAGGCATGAATGACCATGGCCAGGTCTTCATCTGCCAAGAGAGAACGGAGTCCCCCGGTCCGATGGAGACAACCTTGCTGCTGGCAGCTCTTCGGTGGGAGCTCAGCGCCCTGCGGGAACACATTGATGCTATGACCTGCAGATTTGCATCCTCACCCAGCAGCTTCTCCCAGCTCTCAGACACCTGCAGTTGTGGACCAAGGTCTCTGCTCCTCCCCGGTGCTTCCCTGTTTTGTTTAGACCACAAATGCTTCACGAGAGGCACCATCGCTCCAGCACACACGAGGACCGTCAGCTCTAGGAGACGAAAGCTGGCAGCAAACAGGATCCCAGTTTGTGGAAACTGAGTTGAATTTGCCTGGTTTTGGACCAGTTCGCTCATTAACAAGTTGGAGCTTGGTTTTGGTGATACTGTACGCTTGCTCGTTCAGTATCACCCGATCTTTCCCCCGCTGCTACGGCATGACTGTTTCTGTTTCCCTTCCCTGTACAGACCTGACTCCGTACCTCAAAGAACTATTTATTTTATAGGTTTTTTTTTCCAGGCAGATCACTGAAAAATATTGCCGAGCAGTTGTGCCAGGTTTCGATCACCAATCCTAGGCAGAAGCACAGACGGCAGCTGTGGGACAGTATAAATGATGTGCCAGAGTCCAAGCACGTTAAACAAAGCCCAGGACATGCCGTCCTTAGGATGATGTGAGGTCCGGGTCCCTGGGCTGGACCGGAGCAGGTTTATTGAGTTCAGTGGAGGAAGCCCACCATCTACAAGTGAAAATCCAGTTCGTATGGGCTCTGTGCTTGGAAGGCTGTCCTCGCTTCTTTCAACAGCTACATTAACAGGGCGGTTTCGGCTGTCAGGATGCAAATAGAAAGATTTGTCATCTTCTGAAGATGCTATTTTTTATTAGAAACACATCACGGAGCAGGCTTGCTGAGCAAAGACTTCTCATAACCCTCTTTAGCTTTGGGAAGAGTTAAAGTAATTTGTAGCTGGGTTCATAAAGAGCTGGCCAAGACCTTAAAATGATTCAGTTTCGCTTTATGTACTCGTATTTATCTGACCTCAAAATACTGGCACGTGTGTGTCTTGCATTGATAATTGTCAAATAGTTGTGTTTACAGAACCGCATAACTCTGGGGCCCCGCTTCTCCTTTCTCCTGATGTGCTGCTTCCACTTGGATTTAGACACGACTGGCTTCGAACAAAGGCACGTACCAACCATCCTGATCTTCTTTGCGAAACAGCATCGTATTCTTTTACGTCCTTCAGAAAGCCGGCCAGCTGCTTGCGACGCAGACGGAACCCTTCGCTGAGGCTTTCCCATGGCTAAAACTCGTGTCAGATTTTGACGCCAGCAGCTGCAGGTTGAGTTTTGAGAAATACAGCTCTTCAGCGCAGGGAAGCAGGGGAAGCCCTGAAATACGCGCAACGAAGGCGGCAGCCTCACATCCGCCTTATTTGTATTTTGGGTGATTTTATTCCAGCCCGTTTGGCTGGTGGGAAGACTGAGAGGGCATCCAGGAGGAACCACAGAGAGCAGGCGAGACCCAGAAAGCATAACCCGCAAGGAAAGCTCCAATCCATTGGTGCCGTTTCCTCAGCAGGCTGAAAAAAGACACGATAAAGACGTAAGAAATTAATACGTCTGGTGGGTTCAGGAGCATCGCCCCTTCTCCCATTGCTCCTATGAGGATGGCAACCCGCAGCTGACAGGCAGACCACGGTTTTGAGGCAGGGAAATTTTTATCCAGAGCTAAAATAACCCATCGGGGAGTGAAGAGCGTGGGCTGGAGCCCCGGTGCAGTGCCTGGGGGCTGCTGCCCGCTGAATGCCCCCCCCCACCCCGGGCTGGCTTCTCCCGGGCGCCTGTGCAGCAGCCTGGCCCCACCAGGCATTTCAGGGCTCGGGGTTTCATATGAGCTTTATTAGCTTCAGCCAAGTTTTATTTCCTTTCGAATTTAGGAGACGGAATAAAACGTGATAAGCAGAATACAGGAAACTCTTGCGGCGGGAGGAAAAACGCTGGGAAGAAGCGGAGTTCAGGGTAATGAAACAGCTAGCGGGTGTTAGCACCAGCCCCAAACCAAAACCAGCCCCTTCCCCAGGGCCACGAGCCTGCGGAGGCTTTCCAGAGCGGCTGCTCTCCAGATCGCTCCCACCTGCGGAAAGCATTCGGGGATGCTCGGTGGGGTTGGGAGTTTAGGGGGAGCCTGCTTTCCTGTGCCAACGTCCCGAGATCCCGGGCTGCCCTGAAAGCCCGAGGGATGGGGACAGCGGGGCGGTACCTCCATCACCGTGCCCTTGCCTGGAGAAGGGTGCAAGAGCAAGGCGGGTGCGTGTGAAACACCCCCCCCAACCCGACGCTCTCCAGCTGTTTCTTGGGTTAGACGTATTTTTTGATGTTTTCAGCAGAACTCTGTCCCTCTGTCCCAGCCTCTCCTTGAAGCCACGTGAAGCTTCAGGAGCCGCGATGCCCCACGGCCAGGAGCTGCACGGGGTGGTGGCGTGGCGTGCACCTCCTTCCGAGGCCCAGATCCCCAGCTTTCTGCCCCCGGAGAGCCCCGTCTGCGTGAAGTCGGGCCACCTCTTTTGTAGCTTCTCTGGTGTCTGATGCTCAGGCTGAGCTCACGTCGAGCGGTTGGACTACCCCTCTTCAGCTCCTCCGAAGCCCCCGGGCACATCGTACATCTCAGACATCAGCTCTTCTAATTCCCTTGCACCAAAAGGTCCAGGAGTTATTTGGGGCAGGGGAAGGGGAATTGCAGGCAGGCAGGCAGGCAGGCAGGCAGCATGATTGCAAAAGCCGTGCTTCCTTTGGAGACCCAGCTAACAAATCTTGGGGTGATGAACTCAGGGTTTCTCCGTACTTCCACGTCTATAGGTGTGTGCCCTCTGAATCGTATTCCTCAGCACAAAAGCGAAAAAGATGTGTCCTATCTTTGGCCAAAGAGAGAATGAAAATGAAAAAAAAAAAAGAAAAAAGTCAGTGATGTGCCAGAACTTTTACTTTTTATTAAAAACTTAAGTGCAGATGACGAGGAACCCACCTGTTTTTGATTTTTTTAATAAAAAGTCAAATAATCCCCACAAACAATTCCTTTGCAATGGTTTCAATATCGGAACCGTAAAGATGAACTTTAAAGGCGCTTGTAAAAGAAAGAATATTACAATAATTTTAGTGCAAAACTCCAATATCATATTTTCTTTTATTTGAAAGAAAAAGGGGAACGTACAGAGGATTTCTGTTTTTTTCTTTCTCAGGATGCAGCAGTTTCAGATAATCTATTTACTTATGAGAAGGGAAAAGAGAGGAGGAGGAGAAGGAGGACCGGGAAGCCGGGGACGCGGGCAGATGCTGAGCGGGAGGTGCCCTGGGAGCAGAGGCACGCTGCCCGCCTCGCACCGGCAGCATCCTCTCCCTCTCCGAAATTAGGAACCGCATCCTCGGCTTCCCTGTGACCGTGTCGGTGTCTGATAAGGGCCGTGCTCCTTCATCAGCCTTGCCCTCAGCAAAGGCAGAAATAGCGTCTCCCTGGCCTGCCCACCTCCGTGCTCTCACAAGTCTGGAGGGAATCGGTGTTTCGAGACGCTCAGGTTCAGCAAACGGGGAAAAGGGGCTCGAAGTCGCTGGGGGAGATGGGCAGAGAGAGAGATTTCAGGGGGTCGCAGTGGCTCACCTCCCTCCCCCAAGCAGGGCAGGCTAGAAAGCTTAGCTGCTTGAAATTCCTCCCTAAACTCAAACCAACCCAAAACACAACCCAGCTCCCCATAAAAGCGCAGTACTATTGCTTCTTAAAAAAAAAAAAAAGAAGAAAATAAATTCATAACACTGAGAGAAAACAGCCTTACCCTAATCTGAACTTTTCCTCCCAGAGAAAAGTGCCAGAAACATCCTAAAATTTCTCGGGGAGTATTGTGCACGGGGGATGCTCAGACCCCGCAACCCACCTGCGATGCCGACAGACGGTCGGAGATGGGGACAGGCTCTGCCAAGGGCACAGAGCAGAAGCTCCCCCTGGGCCAAAGCCCTGTGAAGAGGAGCAGGGCTGCCGACGAGGGGCTGCGGCATCCTCCGCGGATCCCTGCCCGGGGGCTGCGGGGAGCCGGTTTGCTGGTAGGGCAGCCGGCCTCGCTCTAACATCAGAATTTTAAAACGTACGAGAAGCGATAAAGTAAACTTTAATCTCCTTTCAGATGTATTTCAGACTGGGGAATTAAAGCTGGTGAGGATTAGGAGGGCGGTGGAAGAGTGCATTTCAAAACTGCTGGAAATCCGAGGATTTAAAATATATTAGCAAACAGAAGAGAAGCTTTGGGAAAGCTGGGCGGGAGGGACCGGAGCCGGGAGTGAGCGGCATCCTCACCCTGGCTGTACCCGGCGTGAGGGACCACGGGAGGTGTGGGAGATGCCGGGCAGAGGGGCTTTTGCCACCTTCGGCACGGTGCATAAAGGGAAAAATGAGACTAAGGGGTTTAACTGGGGCAGAAATTCCGGCAGAAACGTGAGCCTGAATGTCAGCAGATCTGGGCTCGGAGGAAAAATGCAAGGCTGACCAGTAAAACGTGTTTTTGCCAGTGGCGGCAGAGGGTTTCTTTCTGTTTCATTCCCCAGTTCTCTAATGTTTTTTTCTCTGTCCAAAATTGGTTTACCAGCTCTGATTTCCTGTTTCCATTTTGGCGAAAGAAGCACTCACACAAAAATTCCTCTGCCGGGAGTCACGCTGAAAGCATCTTCGGGCAGAGACTTGCTCAGCTCTCTCTGCTGGGGTGAGCTGGCAGTCGTGCCGGAGCAGCCCGTTTCATCTCCTCCGGGGGCTCCGAGGCCGAACAAGCGATGGTTTAGAGACGTGTAAAATCACGGCGGCGGCAGCAGCCCGACGGGCTCTTTGAGAGCTCGCTGTTCCCAAGCATCTCCGTAGGGCTGCAGAGAGGAGCAGCGCAGCGTGAAAGCGTGCACAGCTCGACCTCTGCAGCACAGCCCCTGCCCGGGAGACCTCCCGGTCCTCGCCTCTCGCTCGTGCCACCCCTGCCTTCAGACCTGCGCTCGGGGCACTCATAAACCAGCACCCGGTCTTTGAAGCTTGATTAGCAGGGGAGGACGGGAGCCGGTGGATGCTACGGGGTGGAGGCAAGAGGAACAAGCTCTGCAGCGGCCGCGCGTCGGGAAGGGGCTGGTCGGAAACCTGCTGAGGATGGATGGGCTGAGGAACAGTTAGTTAAGTCCTCGCGGTTTGGTCAAATTCCTCGGCAATTCGCTGCCGGTGGTTTCAGGGCTGTTCTCGTGATGTCCAGCTTTTTCCCGAATTTCCCGCCGCTCCCCGAGTGATGTTTTCCACCCTGTGGGTCGCGCGGGAAATCCTGGAAATAACTGGGGACGACGAGCATGAATTTCGCCAGTGTGATTTACGCCTATACCTTTTTCTAAAGCCTCCCGATCTTCAGCCCTCCCTTCTGACGCGTTTCGCTGCCCCGAAGGCACCGGCGGGGATGAAGGCTGCCGCTCCAGCGGTGATGGTAACGAACTGCGTGCGCCTTCTTACCCTTTGCAACCTGCCCAGGCACCTGCGTTGTCCCACCAGCAGCAAACACAACCGGCCCACCCAAATCATTCAATTAGGGCCCCCGTAGAGACGTGTCAGCAAGCGGGGGGACCCGGGCCCCCCCTCTTTGGCAGGGAGGAGCGGGGCTCTTCCCCCCAGCCCCTCTCTGCTCGCCACTTGTCCAAATAGTCGTAAATCATCAGCAAATTCCTGGGTCTGCTGGGGAGGGGTGTCGGGGGGAAGGTTTGGGCTTCAAAGGCGGCGAGGGGCAAACAGGAACCTTTCATTAACTGTGGGAAAAGCTTCCCCGCGAAAAGTCCTTGCCAGGTATTTGAAGAGGTGGAAAAAAGGGGGAAAACATAAGGAAGGGCACCAGCGGCATCGTAATCTGCTTGTCTGGAGCTCTTGCCTGGTTTGCAGCCCCGATAATTCGGGGAAGATGGCGAAGTGAGAGTGATGGGACGCCGCATTTCTCGTGCCTTAGTATTTATTGATGGGTTTGCATGTGTGTCATCCAGTTCAGTGGGAAGCTATCCAGCAGCACTAGGCTGCTCGTCATTGCTTTGTCACCCTTGGTTTTCCTCCTTGTTTTGTTTTGTTTTTTAATATCAGGCTTTTTAACGCTGCAGAGGAAACACAAGCTGCAACCGGAGTCTTTAACAGCGAAGGGGCGACGCGGCGTCTTCAGCTGGGATTGTCATTTCCTTCCAGCGTGACCCCAGCATCAGACGTTTGACTTCTCAGGAATCAAGGTGAAGAAGAACAAACACCCGCCCAGACCAGGAAAATAAAAAAAATAGAGCGCCTGAACAGCGCGGGTGCTGGAGGCAGATCTTCCTAGCTGCCAGCAAGCTGCTGGGGTTTGGAAAACTCATCAGTGGGCGGTCTGCCAGAGCTAAACCTTGGCGATGGGTGGTCACCAACACAAAGCAGGGAAAGAGAAAGGAAAACGTCTACAAGCAGATGATTTTCCACGAGGTGACGGGTATCTGTTTTACTACACGGCGTAACTGCCGCCCTCCTGTTGAAAGATGAAATTGTAGCGATGTAAGGAGGAGCCGTAGGAGGGTCGGCTTTGAGCAGGGGTGGGATGGAGCAGCCTGCAGGTCCTGGATGTGTCCCCAGGCCACGCGGAGCTCGGCTGCAGCAGGCTCGGTGTGTCCGGGAGGCTTTGACCTTGTCCCTGTAAAGCAGGGTGGTGGCACCTTCATCAGCTGCATCTCCAGGGCCACCCAAAGTGGTTGAATGGTGATGGGGAAGGACTGGCAGTCACCTGCCTGTGTCCCTGTACTCCGGCGTGGCTGTACCACCCAGGGCAACACCTCCCGCAACAGCCTTTGCTCCATGTATTTACCCCATATAAATATTGTCCCAGGTATTTACTCCATGTATCCCTACCCCTGCTGCAGGCGGATCCTCTTAGGATCTAAGAAATGAAGTCAACAACCTTGAGGAAACTGAGAAAGTTAAAAAGGAGAACAAAATCCACTGTGTTTCCCAAAATGTCGAACTTTAAATGCGTACAGCAGAGTGATTTCCTTTTAACCCCCAAATACACCAGCGCTTTGGACATAGATGGTCTAGAGTCAGCGGAAAGTGCAGAACTGCCCGCAATTGCGTTGAACAGAGCTTGGAGCAACTTAGCACCCGGAGTTACAGGCTGCATCGAGCGTGTTCACACCTCCGGACTGGGACTAACTTCATCAGCCCCTAAACTCCCAGCCGCCTGGAGTTAGCCTGGGTTTAGGGAAAGGCTCAGACTCATCGCACTCTCCTGGGAACAACCCAGCCTAAGTGTCAGGGACGGGGTTAATCCTCGCACTCACCACGCTGTGTGCCTAAGGGACGCCTTGTGCCAGGCGGCCTTGGAGCCTACTTAAGCCCTCCCCAGGGTGCTGGCTGCTTGTTGTTAGTCTTATGCTGCTGCTTGTCTTTCCTGTAGGCTGGCCGTGCTCATGCCATGCCATGCCATGCCATGCCATGCCATGCCATGCCATGCCGCGCTGCCTCGCTGCTCGTGGAAAATGCTGCAGCTTTCCTTAAACGAGGCATGCTAAGGGCATAGAGCTCCAAAGCCGTGAGTGGAGGCTGCTGAAGGTGGTGGCGGCGGCTTAGCAGGAGGAAGGAGCAGGTTTTGAAGAATTTTTTTTGATGCCGAAGCAGAGCCTGAGCAAAGGTAAGACATGAAGACAGAGGAAAAGGGAGAACTGTAGGTGCAGGGAGGCTGCAAAAGAGCCAGTGGCTAGGCTGCTGCATGTAGTCAGGCTGGCTAAGAAAGCCTGAGCATGGCTTTCTGGTGAAGCAGTAACTGGTGCTGGATGAGAGGAGCGAAGTCACGGTGCTGCCTCCATGGGGGCTGGTCTTGCCCCCTAAAACAGCATTTAAGAGCTGCCAGCTTGATAGCTGGGGGGGGCTGCAGCTCCTCTGTGTAGATGCGTGTAGTGAGCATCAGTGCCGGTGTTGCTGCGTGCTGGGAGGACCCGGACAGCTTGTTCCTATGGCTGGCAGGGAGGGGAAATGTATAATAAAACCACAGTGCTTCACGTGTTAGTCCAGGTGGGACTAAAGGCACGGAGCTGGCTTTAGCTGGAGCCTCCCGTCCTGCACTCCCTACAACAAACAGGCAGCGTTCTCAGCAGGCAGCCCCGACGCTTCAGGCTTGCGGAGGGCAGAGCTTAAGCTATCTCTCCTTGCCCACGCAGCCCCCTTCAAAAAGCGCTGGGGCGCTGGCTCGCTGGCAAGCTGGCGTTGGGAGGACACAAACTGGGGACATAGTGGTGGTGTGCTGGGCCGGGGCGGCGAGGGAGGGGCTACAGGGCTGGCTCCTGTCAGAAGCTGCTAGAAGCTTCCCTGACCCCAGACCCGGACCCGCCTCTGGGCAAGGCCGAGCCCATCAGCCACGGTGGCTGTGCCTCTGGGAGGGGGAAAATGAACTCCTGAGGTGTGAGAGTAAGATGGAGGAGGAGGAGGAAGAAGAAGAGGAGGAGGAGGTGCAGCAGCAGCTACAGTAAAGAGAGCAGGAGAGGAAGAAGAAGATGGGAGAAGAAGAAGAGGAGCTCCAGTGAGGAGTGGGGTGTGAGAGAAACAACCGTGCGGACCCCGAGGTCAGTGAGGAAGGAGAGGGAGGAGGTGTGGGGGAGCAGGGATTCCCCTGCAGCCCGTGGAGGACCCCACGCCGGAGCAGGTGGCTGAGCCTGGAAAAGGCCATGACTGTGTGGTAAAGCCCACGCTGGAGTGGTTTGTGGAGGACTGCAGTGTGTGGAAAAGGACTTGGGTTGGAGAAACTCGTGGGGGGCTGACCCCCGTGGGAGGGACCCCGCGCTGGAGCAGGGGGAAGAGTGTGAGGAGCCCTCCCTCTGAGGGGGAAGGAGCGGCAGAGACAATGTGGGACGAACTGACTGCAGCCCCCATTCCCATTCCCTGCGCCAGTGGGGGGGAGGAGGTAGAGCAATCGGGAGCAAAGCTGAGCCTGGGAAGCAGGGAGGGGTGGAGGGAAGGTGTGTTCTTAAGATATGGTTGTATTTCTCATCATCCTACTCTGATTTTGGTTGTTAACTTGGTTTACTTCCCGCCCCCCCCCCCCCCCCCCCCCCAAAATGGAGTCTGTTTTGCCTGTGACCATAAGCGGTGAGTGATCCCTCCCTGTCCTTGTCTCGACCCACGAGCTTTTTTTGCTGTATTTTCTCCTCCCCATCCCGCCGGGTGCTTTGTTGCCGGCTGGGCTTAAACCACCGCAGGTGGGGACACTGGGAGCACCCGGCGGGTGTCAGTGCGGCTCTGCAAAGGGTGCCGGGTCTGAGTCGAGCACTGAGCTGTGCTGAGGGGTGATGGTGCTGAGTGAGGCCTTCCTCCCCTCGCTGTCACCGGTGCAGGGGATAACCTGGAGGGGCAAGGCCACCGTGAGCCTCTGGAAATCCTGCTGCATCGCGCACGGGGCTCCTGGGTTTAGGCTTATTTTTGTTAGCGAGCAACGGTGCTGTGGACCTGATCGATGGGGTTTTTTTTCTGGAAATAAGGAGCAGTGACTTGCGCTGAGTTTTTGGAAGCTGGCCCAGGGTCTCCAGAGGGCCTGGCTCTCAAATGCACTGTTGTACCATATAACGGAGTTGATTTTAGCAGACCCTATTCTCTGAGAAGCCTGGAGCCCTGTGCACTTGCACACACGTGTGTAAGGGTACCGGTTCCTGTAGCTCAGCTGTTACCGCCGCATCGCATTTCCTCCCGGCTCTGGGATTTTTGCCCTTGTGGGGGTAAAAACCATGCCACAAAGCGTAACCTTTCTGCTCCAGCTGCTGAGATCCCCCCTTCCTGCCTGACGGATGCGAGGGCTTGGCCACTGCCTGCCGCAGGCAGGCGCAGGGAAAACGCTGGCCTCGGGGCGGCAGGACTAAGGAAGCCCCGTTTCGTGGAGATTCGTGGCTTTGGAGGGACGAGGGGGAGGAATCGCAGGCCGCTTTTCCTCTCCCTCCAGCAAATCCATGTGAAAGCTCAGTGAGCGAGGGACGGGGTGTCCTGGGGCTAACGGGAATGGTGTGGATGCTGTCGGCTTTCCGGGACCGTGTCCTGAGCATCCAGCTGGTGCAGGGATGGAGCGTCCCTTCCCTTTTAGCAGGAGCACTAATGTAGTCTCTCTTCTCTGGACAATTGCTGAGTTTCGTTTTATTCCCCCCTAATTTGTTGAGCTCTAATTCTCTTTTCTGTCTGGCTAGAGCTGAGCAGCAGACTGAAAAGCTACGGGGGGAGACTTTGGTTTTGGTGGAGAGATGTACACTTGAGAGATTACACAAACCTCATTTCTTTGGGAAGCCAGGCTGAAAACCCACAATACTTATTTTCTTAGAAAATAAACCGCTCCAATACATCAACTGTCTGCGCAGAGGCAGGACGATCACTGTTTAGCAAAATAACTATAATTTTCCCTTTTCTGTCTTTCCAGAATGACTCTTCTAGGCTTGGACCTCAAGCAGCCCTGTAAAATGCAGCTACCAAAAAAGCTCAGCGCATGCAGATGCTGTTTATTACATTACTGCTGAGTGCTTCTGTGTCAAAGAGCTCTGAGTTTGGGGAAATTGGGCAAGCGGGATTTTTATTCCAGATGTGTTTAGTGTGAACTCTGAAATCTTCCCGTCTAGGGACTTAGCTGCCTGCATGGGGGCCGCGGGGGTACGGCAGCTCCCTGTCCTCGGGGTTCGCACCCGAGGTGCAGTTAACGTGCAGATACAGCACAAGCGTTCGGTTCCCGTGGGATTTATTCGCACGGAAGCGGCGCCGGGGGATGTGGCTGTGCTGCTGACAGCTCTGGTGACTGTCACGGAGGCTCTTCCCTGCCATGTGCAGACCATGAGCTGCTCAGATTTTATTGTTGCGGGAGAACGGGGTGGTCCAGGTCAGGAGAAATCGATTGTCAGGACTCACCGAAGCCTTGTTGCTGATCCTCTGTGTGAGAATTAGTTTAACTTGTGTGAGAATTAGTTTAACTTGTGTGAGAATTAATTTAGCTTGTGTGAGAATTAGTTTAACTTGCCACTGAGCATGGACATACCTGCACAGACTTCTGGTTTCCCATTAAAATACTTGTTGCAGTAAACGTTAGGAAGATGATGCAAGGTGTCTTTAAAAAAACCTCCAATGGTATTTGTTACTGGTTTTAATGCAACTGGGGACAACAAGTTCTGGCACTTCACTTGAAGCTCGTATTTCTGATTGCTCTCTAGAAAAGAAATGGTGGTTTTGTTAGGTTTTGGGTCAGTTCTGCATTGCTCTAAGGCCCAGCACAAAGGGGAACCTTGCCTTGGAGGGGAAAAAAGGGTTTCAGACCTGCCAGGTTCAGAGAGGAGCCGAACTCAGCTCTGCCATCTCCTGGCTGATGAACTTGACCCACAGCCTTGCTTCGAGGTCTGATGTCCATCGGCAATTTCTGACCCCGTTTGCGCAGGTTTAGCCCTGTCCTCTGCGCAACCCAGTGGCAATTGGCTTTGGCTTATTGCTCACCAGCTCTGTCCCCTGTGCCGCTGACCCCCAGTCACTGCCCGTGTCCCCCAGCCCGGGCAAGAGCCGTGCCTGCAGATGCCGATGGGAGCAAGACCTGTGGAGAGGGTCCTGCTAAGCTCCACAAAGACCACGAAAATTTGTCTTTGGTTCTATTCTAGGGGTCAGGCCCCCCCAAATTGAGGTGCTTGAACTCTTGTGCACCCGAGAAATGTATTGGATCTCGCCCCAGATCAGGAAGGTTAAATGGGCTCCCACGCACACGCTCCTCTGACTTTATGTGCTTGTAATATTCTAGGTTGCTTTCTGGTCCCTGATGACTTAATTCATCGTATTTTGTATTTGGTTTACAACTTGCAGGCAGTTAATATTATTAGCAGAAGAGTAAATAAAAGCTAAATGGTGCCTGTGTTCTAAAAATAAAAGCCATGCTGTTCAAAAAAAATACATAGGCACCCCAAAATCCAAGCTCCCTGGGTTTGTCCATGCAGAGGCTGAAGCTTTGCCTGGCCTCCTGCTCCTGAGCTGCGTTTTATACCTAGTCTCATTTGCCCAATTTAACCGCAGCTATTCATTAGCCCGGGGGCAGCTGGTTAATGGCAGTGTGAAATCAGACTCTCCCCGCTGTCGGAGGAGGAATGTCTCCAGCTCTGGAGGTGGGATTAGGGCTCGCTGTAGTCCTGCCTGGTAGGAAACCTCCTTCCTGGCAGCTTCCACCACCCCGCTCGGCTGCATTCGTAAAAGTTGCTTCTATTATTTATACCGCTGAGCTTGGAGGGTAGTTGCTGTACAGGCTGCTGAAGAGACCCAAGAGGCTCCGGTATTTTAAGAGGGGTGGGGGGGGGGGAAAAAGGGGGAGTTGTCTAAGAAAGTGCAAGTCTGGCAAGAGATTTGAAAACAAGGCACATAAAAAGAAGTGCTACTCTTGGTAAAGCTGTCTATTAAAATTTCAATTTACCAACTTTAGTCCTTCATTAGGGCTAATGGACAAAACCGTCTCAGTCTTTTCTTTTGCCCCCCCCATTTGGTGCGTTTGTAGGCTCGATACCCCCACTGCAGCACTAAAACCTGAATTTTCCCTGTGTGGAGCTCCTTTTGTGTTAAGGGTGAGACCATGGCCCACTGACGTCAGTGGCGAACTTGCCATTGATCTCAATAAAGCTGGGATTTCACCCAAAACAGCATTCTCTAGTCTCTGGATTTTGCAAGCAGGAACTCATATATATACATAAGTGTATGTATATATCTGTAAAGCTTACTAGCTGGCATTGGTGTATTGAAGCTTAATCTGTATTTTTGAGGCCTTTCAGGACGCGAATGAGGTACAGAAATGCACGCGTGCGGTTGCTCCAAGCCTCTTCTGCTGGTTAGGCTTACGTGCTCCGAGTCGGCTCTCCATCACCGAGCCTGATGGGTGCCACAGTGAGAGTAGCTCAGCTTCTGCTCGAGTGGAATAAATAGGGCTGTCGTTACACAGTCTGAGGGCTGGAGTGTTTCTGCATGTTCAGAGTTGGGTAGTGACTTCCACTGGGGGAAAAAAGATGATCTGATCTGGTTTCCGCTTCATCATCCAGCTAGGTTTCTGCTCAACCCAAGAGATATTACTCATATTTACCTTTAGAACCTCATATATCTGAGTAGAAAAAAATACACATTTCTCCATTGTCCAGGATGGAGCAGATAAGCGGTACGGTTTGCAAAGCTGGTCCCTGCCTCAGGGATGTGCCCTTCGTTTTGATCTCGATCTGAGCGCTCGGAGGAGCAGGCTGGGGTTTGAGGCATGCGGCGTGAGTGTGCCTGCAGGAAATCTGTGTCAGAGCTGGGTTATGAAACAAGAGCTGCATCCTAGCCTAGTGCTTTAACCACAAACCCGCGCTCTCCAATAGACTATTTTTTTTCCTCGTGTCCAAAACCCATTCAAGTGTCTGGAGCAGCTGAACATCTGGTATTAACTGCTCATCCCAGCACTGGGTTTTGGAAAAAGAGTCTAAGCCACTGGAGTAGTCGTATCCCAAACAGATGAGTTTATCCCTCTAACTGACCATTTCGTTCCAGTTTCTTCTGTGTTTCTCACTCTTTTGCTATCTGTCCTTTTCCAGGACCAGCCAAGCGACGTTTCTGAACGACTGAGGCTTTGTGCTCGACAAAGGGGTAGGAGAGGATCACTGCTGGAGGTATAGTCATTATGGAGATCAGGTAAGGTTTTCTCTCTCTTGTCTTTCTTTGCTGCTGTTGTCTTCGTACTGCGTTAAAAAAAAACAGCTCTGGCTCAGAGCAACGATTGGTTCAGCCCAGCATCCTGTGGCTGGTACTGGTCCCTAATAAAAAATTAGGGGCTATGCATAAAAGACATCAGGTCCAGAGGATCTTCCTCTCCAGCTCCGCACCGCGGGGTACAGGCAGGAGCTGCTGCTCTCCTCTACGTTGAGCCGCCCACATCAGCCTGCTGTGGTCCAGGAGTGGTAGTGAGTTACCACGGGTGTACGTCTGACCTCCAGCCTCCGAGCACGCGTGCTCCTCACCGCTTCTGCTGCAAAGCCTAACGTCCGCGGGGGTTTGCAGGCAGGAGGGATCGGCAGATGGTAGAACAGCAAAGAGGCGTTGGTGTCTGAGCTGGGTCTGCCTTGCTTTGGGGAAAGCAGCACAACACGAGGCAGGTGCCGCCAGCATCGGGCGCTCCGACCCTGCGCGGAGCCCGAGATGTACAACAGCGTAAAGAAATAACAGAAAAGCTGGGCTTTTACCGTGCAGCTAGCAGTGTCATTTCCACCCGGTGGAAATTTTTGCCTTTTGGTGGTGTTTCCACCCTAGATCAGAGTGGAAAGTCAAGACGTGCTTGTTTGGTGGCACAAGAAGTTCAGAATTGCGTATGCTGTAGGAAAGGCGCCCTGTTTTCTAAACAAAATATTTTAGACTATTCAAGCCTGAAACATTTGGTCTCAAGCGATGTTTCTAAGTGAAATATTTCATTTTAAAATGTCTTCTTGTAAAATCAAGGAAAACATTGTTGAAGTCAGGTTTTTCCCGCAGAGATGTTGATTTTGACTGAACTGTCGATTCTGATGAAAAAGTTTCTCGGCAGAAAATGTTTCGCCAACAGGACTGTTAGGAAATACCCCTCTGCACTTCCGTGGACACACACTGTTTCAGCTTTAAAGCGCACTGTATTCTGCGTTCAGACATCTTCTTACACAGGCAACACTGCGTACGCATTGTGTCTTAGCGAGCTGGAAGGGAGCATTGCACTGAATTGTAGTTTAACAAGATGTGTCAGGGCTTGAACCGTGGCTGGTGTCTGTCACACAAACGCCCTTCCATGTGGTAGCGAATATTATTGTGAGGCTGCACAAGGGTGACAGGGATCAAGTAAGAGTTAAAATTTTGCCTTGATTATTTTTTTTTTTTTTGGTACACCTTGCTTTGAAACAGGCGTCATCCCATCTTCAGTCAGGGTCTCAGATTTAGATATCTCTACTCACGGGCTTCAAAGCAAGAAGGTGGGAAAACAGCTCCGCTAAACTCTGCCTTGGGTTTTCTCTGGACTTTTACAGGGACCGGATTTCACCCTCTGGCACGAGGCCACACGAGCAGGTCTTCCTGGGCGTAGCTTTTGAGGTGGGAGTTTCATTGCTGCTTTACCTTCACCCTTATTAAAACTGAGGCTTGACTGCACCCCATCTGGAGCTCCCCAAGCCTGGTTTCTTGGTGTGCTCTGCCTGGTGCTTCCTCCCGGCTAAGTTTTGCCAGCAAACAGCAGAGCATGGGTGAAATGAGGGTTTCGGCATCGTCAGGCAGGGTTTTTTTTTCGGGCAGTAGATGTTGCAGTATTGAGCTGCATGCGACTCGACTAGATGCCTGCCAGAAGGAGCCGATTTACCAGTGGGTAACGGGGTGGTATCCTCCCGTCCCCATTTAACGATCGGGGACCAGTATGTTGATGTGATCCTTGCAGCCTTTTTATCACATCCCAGCCCTGCTGGGTGACCCTGAGCGAGCAAGCTCGAAGCTAACAGCAGGTATGGGATTGCATTGCTCTACCTGTGATTCCTTTCTCAAAACAAGGACAAATCTTAACACTGATAGACTGGAAGACCTCAGAAAGACACCAGTAAAAACAAGCCCTCCCCACATTATTGTCCCAGTGCAGATGCTTAAGCCTCTGGGAGGGAGGGGATGAGATTTTTTTTTTATTTAGAATTGAATGAAAACCATAGATCTGGGGAGAAAGTGCGGTCGAGAGGATGAAGAGTGATTTGGGAAGCAGGATTCACCGGTGCCTCTCCTGGAAAACAGTTTTTATTTAACTTGAAAAACATGCCAATAACAGAAAGCATAACTCATCTCGTGAAAGTTATGGTTGGCTGTAAAAGAGAATACAGAAAATTTTCCTACTCAAGCTGAAATGTTTTTCTTTTAATTCTTTGGTATTCTCTCTGCAGCATTATAAACTCTAATTCATGTCTTGGCCTGGGCTGCAAGATCTAGCTGTGCTTAGGAGAACGGGGTCCACTTTCAAAATTTTTGAGATTTTAAGTCACACACCTTCCATAGCATTAAAAACCACCATATGTCAGTTGGGTTTTTTTTGCATTTATGAGACCTATGGCTTAGGGGAAAGGCAAAGAGGAAGATTGGAAGGTAAATAGCTAACTAAATGGGTTTTAACTGCTGCATGTTGTTTTAAATATCCTTTTAAAAAAAACTAATATTGTAAACTGAGATGGGTTCCAAGTTCAGGGGATTGCAGATGTCATTTATTTTCTTTCCAGGTAGTTCTCTTAGACCATATAGTTCCGGCTGTGATTTAACGTCGAGAGGTTAAATGGAACCGTATGCAATTAGCCATTGGGCAATGTAACGATGTGGATTTCAAAGCACGCGGAGCCTCCCCCGATTTTTTTTGTTAGGAAACGACTTCCTGTGAAGGTCCCTTACGTTTTTAGGGCTTACATAACCCATCAGCCTCATTTCCCCCTGGGCTCCCACCATATGAAAAAGGCGTCTCTGCAGATACGGGGCTTTCCTTGCAGGGCAGGGCTTGCTGCCGCACGGGGCCGGAGGCGACTCGGGGATGGGGATGGGGATGAGGATGAGGATGGGGAGGCCGGGTCTGCTTGTGGAGCTGGGCGAGGTGCTGCTGCCCTGCCTTCCCGCTCCATCCCCGGTGCCGGGGCAGCCCCGCCATCTCCGGGTTGGACTTTGCACTTTCTTGGACATGGCACCGTCTCGGGCGTTGTTTTCGTTCTGAAATAGTGTGAAACAAATGCTTTGGAAACTTCCAAGGAAGAGAATGAAAACAAATAAATCCCAGTTATGTTCTCATTCCGGTGTCTTGAAACCCACAGCATCATCTTAGATTTTTTTGCTTTCTTCAAACCATTACATATCAGGACATCACTTCCACTAGAGCATCTACTCCCTTTCGTGAGACACTTTAATTCCATGAAAACTGTCTTGTTTCCTGAAAATAAGCTCTGACCCATACTTTCCAGTCCACTCCACATACAATGTGCGATGTACTTACTGGGTGTATCGAGTGTAACTCCAATGCCCTGGACAAATAAGCACAGAGCATTAATTGTGGCTGGCTCTCTAGCCGGATGGTAGGTGCATGTTATTACCATGCTTGCAAAGTCAAAAGCTTGGACGTTTACTGTACACGTTAACAGGGCTTATTCCGCAGACTCATAATAAATCTTTATAACCACATGTGGCTGAGTTATAAATATCTGCAAAGAGCAGGGGAAAAAAAAGCAGCCAGCACACAGAAAGATGTCTTCATGGCTTTAAGGGTTTGATACTATTTTTAAGCCTTTGATAGTATTTTTGAGATGGTATACCTTTTTGTAGTGGGAATGTTATCTTTCAGAAGGTGAAGGGGAATTACCTCAGCAATCTAGCGAACCGGGAATATTGACAAACAGCCTGAAGGAACAACAAAACACAATCTGTAAGACTTCAAAATATAGCTAGAATTGAAGGAGTTTGTGTGAAGAAATCTCTCTAATACTTCTAGCCTGAAAGCCACGAAAGCCAGGAGTTTAAAACCTTGGTGAAGCACAAGTTTGACAGCCCCAGAGCCCTGTCCTTCCCCAGTCCGGGTTTTTCTCCATCTAGCAACAGGTTGCTGCTGCAAGCCCTTGTCCCAGCTTCGCCACTGCAAGAGCAGCTTCTTGAGTCTTTAAATGCTTTGCTTATAGACGGGGCGAGAGGAACCAACAAAAGCTCAGGGATGTCTAAGCGCTTTAAAAAAATCAGAATAAAAAAAGGAAATACTGATTTTTTTAAAATTTTTTTAAATTTTTTTAAAGGGACTTGCTTTTAGGCGTCCCTTCTTCTGGGTCGGGTGAGCCTGAGCCTGTGTTGCATCGCAGCTGCATCAGGGCTGGCAGGGCAGGGGCCGACGGGCGGCAGCGCCCACCCGCCTTCATACGCAGAGCCGGAGCGGAGCTAAGCATCCGAGCGAGCACAAACACGGTGCTCTTCACCTTGCAGGAGTCTCCCATCCAGGAGAGACGTCTGACCGTAAGGTTTCGTAGAAGCCTGCCTGGACCCGGACCCTTTTGTGGTACAAAACTGACGTAGCTCTGATTATTTTATTTTTTTTTCCTGGTTAAAAATAGGATCCGTTTTGCTTTCAAGAGATACGTTGTCCTTGCAGACACTCTCCTGGATGTGCTGCATCTCTGCTGCTGGATGGCTAGATGATTGTTGTTTTTGCAGTGACAGCTCATAGTTAATAATAACGAAATGAATGCAACAAAGAGCTCTCCTATGAGAAAAAAGAACCAGCGCAGGCGAATGCTGGACAGGCTAGACAGCTATTCATCTGATGTTCATAATTCATAAAATATAGATCGTTTGCAAAGTAAATGATTTATCATAGAAAAATAAAGCATGGTTTCCTATAGGCTCCTTTTCAGAAACCTTGCATTTATTTACCTTCACAGCGTGGCTGTTTGGAAAATGTATCTCTCATGAAATATTAAACACGCTTTCTATTTTTGAAGAACTGTCAACATTTTGGGGAAATAGAAATAGAATTAACTAAAATGAAATCTGGAAAACTGCAAGTGAGGAGAAAAGCTGCAGGTTTTTTCTGTCTTTTAGACGGGGCAAATTTTGCAAGTGTCAGTAAAATGTTTTAGGGTTGTTTTTTTTTTTTGGAGGCGCTCCCTGATCAGCCACGGTTTAAAAGATCAAAATGTATTTGTGCAGGATAGCTTCCTCGAGGTCTGATATTAGTACCTTATGCTGGAAGACTATCGTACCAAATTCCCCGTTTTTCTCCCGATATGGCCGGTGGGTCGGGAATGTGCTGTGGGAGGATTTATGGCGCGCGCTGCCTGCCAGTATTCAGCCGAGAGTAGCTCTTATTTTAAATGATAGCTGGATATATTTTATCCAAAGTATTACAATAATAGAAATACAACGGCGCGTGGTACTTTTCTTTTTGCAATGGAGGTAATTGGGGCTTTTAAAAGGCAGAAGAAAGTTTTGTTTCAGTGAGTCAGGTCCTCTTTTTCCAGGTGAACAAAATGCTCTTTTACAAGGGCCATTTTTAGCAAAACTGCAATTATTTAATTACTGAGAAAAACAGCGCTGTGAGTAGAATACAATTTAATTTGGACAAAGAGCTATACAGTTTATTCGTATTTTTTTTCCCCGAAGATATTTCCCTGCACATACTGAGTTTGTATTTGCGCAGCGTTACATACCTAATTGACAAGCCGTAAGGAGCTCAGCAGTGTGAAATAAATACCACACGCTATTAATATTTGCCTTCAGGTATGATCTAAAAACGTCCTTTCTGGGCTCTTCGGATAAGCCCCTCCAATCGGAGCTTAAGAGCTCCCCATCCTTAATAAATGTGTATTATTTTTATGATTTTTTTAAATAACTTTTTTATGTTTATGACGCCTGGAAACGGCACCTTTTATGGCATAAGGCAGTCATCCTCTTTCTGGAGCGGGGAGTCTCTGCCTCACCAAGGCACGAGCAAGGCTGGCGGAGCCTGGAATTTCTTCCAGAACCGGGAATTTCCTGCCGGTGGCTGGTTTAAGCCGTTTTATTCGGTGTATAAATATCGTGGATCTACATAGTAGAGTATGAATTTTTTTCAGTCGCGCAGATACACAAAAACAGTCGCTGGTTGCCAAAAGCCTCTGGAAATGTATGGGAGGCTGCGTTTGCCTGAACGGGGTTTGCATCAAGCAATGCAATGCCTTTAAAAGGCTGGTAAATCAGATTTTTGGGACTTACAGCATAGCCATTAGCTCCTCTTACACCCCGTTATATTAAGCGATGCTAATTGCTGTCAGTGCACCCTTGTTCTGCCAACTGCAGGCTTCCCATGGCAACTGGTTTCAGGTTTTTTAAAGACCTTTCACATCCGATTGAATTCAGAATTGCTCAGGGCAATATTTTCCAAAGCACCCACCTGCGGGTCACTGTGCCTGCTTGCTGATGTAGTATTTCTCATGAGCGTTGTAATAGTATTCTCCTGAAGCCCCAGGTCTTGGAGTCATGTTATTTGAGATTTTTCTCCTTTCACTTTAAAGTGACTTTCTAGTAATTTTGGTCAATAGAAATATGAAAAGCAGGGCGCTTGGAGAAGCTGAGCCTCTTCTGTTTGAAGCTGAGCTGAGCCCTTTTGGGGATGATGGATGTGCTGCTGTGGCTGGGAGAGTAACGCAACTGCGCTTGTCTGAATAAGGGGGCAAGAAGGGAGTTGGAAGCGGGTGTACCAGCACCACGGGCAATGTGAATGCGTGGAGAAGTTGCACTGGGACAGGAGAGTGGATTTCTTTTGGAGGAAGGCTTGTCCCGTGCAGCTTTCAAGACTGGTGTCACTTTTAATTACTTTGTATTGGGACTGGTACACTTCCAGTAAGCAAGGGAGTTCAGGCTGTCCAACGTCGGGTATTTATTGAGTGCTGGTATTAGGAGCCTGGGTGCCTCTGTCCGCTCAGAAATGGAGATGGGCTCTGAAATTTGGCAGTGGGCTTCCAGATGACGCTGACGAAATAAGTCCATAGTTCCCCAGGGAATATAACTCCCCAGATACCAGCGCACCCATCAGCCCGGTGATCCCTTATGCTCTGTGATGTTATCCCCCAGGATACAACCCAAAAGACCAATGTCACGTTACACTGTAATTAGTGTTTCCAGTTCATTCCCAGCTGTAGCCCTGTGTACGTTTGTGTTTCTAAGAGTGATTAAGGCAGCGGGGAGCTTTTTTTCACTCTTAAGATATGTTGTTATATGCTGAGGATGAAGAGGGACTGCTAACCCACTTTAGGAGGGACTACTGTTGATATTTTCCTATGATAATCTTGCGCCTGGCTTTGCACGGCTTAAAATCTTCAGGAGTAGGAAGGGGAAAGGTTGAAAAGAAAATGAAGTCACTGAAAAGCAGCTTTCCCCCTTGGGTTGCAGAGAGGATGGTCCGTTCCCAGGGCATCACCTGGGCGGTTTCCTCGGTGGAACATGAATTTTTGCCCAGGTCCTCCATGTGCCGGTCAGCTGCCCGATGGGTTGGTCTGTACTGCTCGTCTGTGACTTCTCTGTTAATAAATAAAGTCTGGTCCTCGGGGCAAAGCTTCCCTTAAAGCCACTGCGAGTCCTTCGGGAGCCTGCCCTGCACATCTCCTTGGGGCTGCCGCAGCCACTGGGCACGACGCGGAGCCGTTTCTGAGCTGTCGTAGCTTATAGCTTGCGCATTAACGTAAACTGGCTCTGATATCAGTTTCTTTTAAAACTCCAGGCTGTAAACCAAAGCAGCTAGTTTAATCTACTGACGGATGTGAATCAATACCCTGGAAGGCTGGGCTCTGCGCTGGGGCAGCCGAAGCTTCCAGGACATCGCCTCTGCCCACAGCTGTGATGGAACCACCACCCTCCCCGTGTCCTACCGAGCGCTGGGCTGCCAAAAGATGCCCTGCTGCTAAATCCTCCTCGCAGGCAGGGAAACCTCCCCAGGGGAACGAGAAGGGATGATGAGCCTTCAGCCACCCCTGTTTATTAGACCTGAATCCCGTTGCTCCTGGGATGTGGCTGCTCCAACCCTCAGTTTTCCGTTACGGCACAGGTAGAGGGCTCTGATTTTTCTTTTAAATTCAGTTATTTGCTGGATATCGATGAGATCTGAACTGATGCTTTGGAGAGAAGCTGGCTTCTGTAGGAGCAGGCTTAAGTCAAAGCAGTATGCCAGAAGATCCAGTATTGAATGCACCCCCCGGCCCTGCGACATGTGGGTGACTTGCTTACAGTCTGTTATTTACAGACATTGCCACACGTGTCTTCCTACATAAATTGACTTGTAATAGGAAAAAGCAGTCGTATGTTTAGCCTTAGAGAGCTTCTTGTGTGCTTTGTTCAAAGGGATTTGCTAGGCGAGCTTAGACAGGCATTTTGTGCACCTTGCGGTCTTTAACTGGTTAAAAAAATTAAGTGTTATGTTATTGGTAGTAATAACAAAAAATATTCCCCCTCTTCCACCGGCAAGCATTCAATCTGGAAGGTTTCAAGCGTGCGCACGTTTCAGTCACCCTTATTTCATCTGTCAGGCAAAGGCACGAGGAGTGTTTTACAGTTGAGCTGCGCCTGGAAAAAGGCACTGCTCGACATCCATTAACCCAGGTAAAGCAGAGGAGATGACACATTTATCTGCATACATTTGGGTATTTCGTGTGTTCGTGGAGATAAGCATCGAATGGCTAAATCAGCTCCTTGGGATACAGGCAAGGGGAGGGTGGAGGTTTCTCGGCTGCTGCTGGTTGCACGGGCTGCATCCACGGCTTCGTCTTCACGCCTGCAACACCACCACGAGCCAAGGCTTCGGCAGCGTGCCTCTTCGGCTCTGGCAAGCGAGAAGGGAGCTGTGCTTCGTGCAATCTGGAAGGCTGTGCGCTAATGAAGATCTCTCCGGGCATATGGATCCCATTTGTAAGCAGCGGTGAGAATATCCAGGTCAGCCTGTATATGCTGGGGTGTCTGTCCGTCCATCTGTTTTCACATGACTGGCGAATGATGGAACCCTCCAGACCCAAAGGATCGTAAATCTCCGCGACGAGCGTGGCCGCTTTTCCCATCCGTCATAAAACAATGAATTAAATTCATGCCTGTCAAAATACGCCGCTGCGAGCTCGCCTTCTCCTGCGGCCGGAGGAATACAAAGCCCCATCTCATTGCCGTAATTTATGGCCTCCCGGGGAGATTTGGGTGATTAGGGCTTGGCCCACCAACACGCAGAAAAACAGTAGGAACTCCAATAACTCCAAATGGAAATCTTGGGTCAAATTTATCAAACAAATCAGAGAGAAATCTATTTCTGTTTGGAGAAGGGGGAGATATATTACATGTTTAGTAGACGAGTACAGCTCTGGAACATTTGGCTATTCGGTATTTGTGAGTTTTGGAATTTCTAGCTTAAATAGTATCACCAGAGGACATGTGATGTATTAGACATGAGCACATTTTTAGCCAAATAAAATATACAACTGCAAGCAAAGAGGTTTTTCAATGTTAACAACAACATATTTGTGCAAATGATGTAACCGAAAATTTTCTAGGTAGGACTTAAAAAAGCAGAGTTTTTTAGTACTGGAAAAATACATGGGGGAAAAAAAGATAAAATATGTTAGAAGTGGATGACAACAAAACCAGAGCTGGGGGGAGAAGGTGATAAGGTGCCGTTATTTCACTTACGGAGATTTATACTGCCAGTTAGTATTTGATATTTGGACAGACTCTTTTTTTAGATCAAGCCCTTTTTTTTTTTTTAATTGCCTGAATGAGACCAATTAATCCAAAACACGCACCGGCTGTCCCGTTTCCTACCAAAAATACCGTTTGCTGTTAGAGATGTGCTGAAAAACAAACACAGATAAGTGAGGGCGTGTGATGAAAGGCACACGGGCTCCCACTCCGCTGGGGTGTCTTGGCACCCACCCCGGTGCCGGGGCTCCTTTGCGACTGCCCGGGGATGTTCCTGCCATGTTGAACCCCCCTCCTTTCCCCTCGGACGGGCAGGGCAGCGATGCTCCCGGATGATAAACTGGTGTGATAGCTGCTGTGCTGCAACCCCGCTTCTCTGCCAGATGGGATGCTGTTTATACGTGTTTTAACAGTGGTGTGCGTGTGTGTGTGCGCTGGCAGCTGGAAGGGGGAAATCTGCTGGTTCCTACCACGGCAGGAATGAATTACGGGGGAAACAGTGCGGGGAGAAGGAGCCCGGGGCAGTGCCCGGGCACGGCGTGTGCTGCAGGGACCCGGGATGCACTGGGGGAATGCCCCGTGTGCGTGCATGTACACTCATATATTTGCCTTAAGAAATTATTTAGCCGGTGGAACTGCCTGCCACGAGGTGTGCGTGAACCAAATGAGGTTTTATTGAGGATTTGGTATTCAAATGGGCTGCAAGGACGTCCGTATCACAAAAAAAACATTAAAAGGGTTCTGGAAAGATGTTTGTTTGTTAGAGATTTATTGCTCTCTGTTGCCATGTACCTGGACTGGGGTCTCTGACCCATAATCTGTTAAAAACGCCCCACTGGGTTTTCGCTTTGAGGTCGATGGGCTTTAGACAGGCTCTGCCGGTTCTGTGTGACCCAGCATCCCCATCAATGGATTCACTGGAATAGCCCCTCGGTAGTGGGCTTGTCCAGCATCTGCATATATTGCAGGCACATTAAAATAACACTTGAGGACTGGAGGGGGCGGAAATCTCTGTCCTAATTGCACTCCATTAGCCTCTGTAGGAGAAGTAACCTGTGTAATCTAAAGGCACTGGTTTATTGGTTCGCACTTCATAAAATCAGTCGCTGCTAGTTTTATTGCAGACTTGGTTTTTCTGTTTAATGGGGGAAAAGGTAGTTCTTTACATGACGGCCTCCATTACCTGTCCAAACTGCGCACAGGCTCTGCGCTGCAGGTCTGCTCAGCTGCTTGCAAGGCTCTGTTAAATAGGAACACATGTTCGGAGCAGGGAAAGCTGCTTTTGCCATTTCTGCGAGGCTGCTGCTTTGCAAAGGCAGGGGTTATACAAGCTACTGTGCTTGCACCTCGGCAAAACCACAACAGGGGAGCCGGGCAGGGCCCTGGGACTTAAGAAACAGCAGGAAAAAAAGCTGGATGCATCATGCAATGCGGCCCTAAAGCAGGTGGGAGCGCGGGGTGAGACTGTGAGCAGCGCGGAGGGTGTGCCGGCTCCTGCTGAGTTGCCGGGGCTCAGCCCTTTGGGAATATAGGCTCTTTATTTATATCTTATTTATGCAAGGCAGGAAATGCATTTTTCACTGTAGAAATAATATTTGAATATTAAAAAGTTATCCTTGTCCGAAATTGGGATAAAAAGTTGATTTCAAAATAGCTTGCGCACCCAAAAGTTTTGGAGAGTAATGGTTCTGGGTCACTTAAACTGCTCTATTTTGATCGGTTTAAAATGTTGCCCTTCGCCCGCCCCACATTACCATTTCTAGCGCCTGTAATTACCTTACATCTAAAAAGGAAAATCCTTTGAAAACCAAATGATGTTTTTGGAAAGCAGTGAAATAAATAAGATCAACATTTTTTTTTTCAGAAGTTGTTCGCGGCAGAGGGGAAAAAAAAAGTGTTGAAACTAACCCTTTATCATGAAAAACGTGGGTTTCAACAACTTGTGGATTCCTTTTGAAATCATGTCTTATTCTTTGACTTTCCTCATTCAGGAAGGTGCAACAAAAACTGTTAGGAAGGGAACAGAAAATCGTGCTAAAGAGATGTAGGTGACTCAGGAAGCGGCAATCAGCTCTTGGCTGAGATGCTCTTAAGTATATGTCCATATGTCTTCCAGTCCATAAAATTTGCCCCAAATTAGATACTGAACCGACCAGTGAAAGATGAGAGAGGCGAGGCTGAGGTGATGCTGAGCAGATGCCACCAGCTTCTTTCAGGGCCTTTATATACTCCAGAAAAGCTTCCCCGGACCCACCCCACTGAGCCCCCGGGTACCACTTCCCAGTGGGGTTGCGTTCCATCACCGGGCTTCTGGCTGAGCTGCGAGTCGTCGTCCTGCGCGGCTCGCGGCTCGGTTGGGAAAAGCGTCACACAACAGCTTCACAGCCGTCGTTTCGGTACGTGCACGCTCCCACCTTGTTCTCTGCCTCCCATCCGGAGAGGAAAGCAGCTGGGGGATTTTTTTCTTATAGTGAGACGGGGCTTCACAAGCGAACAGGAGTGATGAAATACAGTCCTATATAGTTTAGGTTATCTGGGAAGGAGTGTTTGCCTCGGGGGTGCTCCCAGTGCCAGTGGGAAAGTGTATTGAGAGGTGGCTGAGGAGAGAGGTTGCTGCAGAAGACCGGTGCAATTCATTTGTATGGCAAGACGAATTATTTGCGGCAGTGAGGAGAGGGAGGAACTGATGGAGAGCCATGCTCCTGATGAAACAGTAGGTATTAATACAGAAAATACTTACAAGCACCATCAGGAAAGGAAATATGCCTCTGCATGGCTTCAATTCCTGCTTTGTCTCTCTCATTTACCCGTAAGCCGGCGTATCTCGCAGGTCTGTGGCACACGGGAGCACCTGGCAGCTAACCTGTGAATTACGTTGTACAAGGCATCGGTTATTTACGACAGCCATCTCTGAAAACGAAGGCGAGGGTCCCACGCCTGGCAGTAATTTCAGTATTTCGGAAATAGTTTAAGTGTATGGTAGCCACGTGGAATCAAAGCTGCCACAAATCATTTCCAGCCGCCCGGAGCAGCAACCTGCGCCGACACCTCCAGCGAAGGTGTCCCGCCTGTGACTGCCTGCCGGACCTGCCTCTGGCGCGAGCAACGCTGGGTGCAGTCCCGGGGGCTTCAAGGTTTGGGTGAAACCCAATTCGTTTTGATCAAACTCGAAATTTGGCATGCTTTGAGTATCTCCCCTCTTTTCCCGGCCCCCCCCCCCCCCCCAACTAAAGTTCAAGCTGGTGGGAAATGTAGAAGAGAAAGATTTGGGACTGTGCAAAATGCGGCATATTCCCAATTTCCATAGAGGAATTTGGTGTAAATGCCTCTTATTCTTCACAACAGCCCATGGGTGGGAACCAAAAAGCCCTCTTTAAATAGGTGCGAGTTTGTTTGTGATCTTTAAATTAATCCTTTAAAGATTTGGTGAAGGAACGAAATAAGGAAAAAGAGGTTCACAGCCTTTGAATACGTTGAGGCAGGTTTTTAGCAGCACGTTGGCACAGATCTAGAAGAGGCAGTGCTCAGCAAACTACCCTGGTTTATCTCCATCCAGTGCCTCATCTCCCAACGAATGAGAGGGAAAAACATGATTTGAGAATCTTTGCCCTGGATGACAGCTTACGGTATTTTAGCGATTTTGTTTTGCGCTTGCTTTGTGCGTTCACAGTGCAAAAGACGCAAACATTTGCTCGGTTCCTGGGTGCCTGGAGTGCCCCGGTCCTCCTGGGGGGTACAAAACCTCCAGGAGAAACCTCAAGACCCAGCGGCGAAACCTCAGCGTTCGCAGAGTTCATTTCTTTACCGAACAGACCACGTAGCCAGAGGGGCACTGGTGAACCTCTTATCCAACAGACCTCAGGGCGTCTCTGCCTTCCTGTTTGAGACGATTTTGTCTTTTTTTCTGGTAATGATGTGATTTTAGTATCGCTCGTGCTACCACAACACTTGCTAGTTGTCCCATAGGCTAACGAAGCCACGGGTGTAAATGGGTTCCTGAGCCTGCCTCCCATAGGGTTTGCAGATCCTCAGCTGGGAGAAAGAAGCAGGTTTGCATGGCTTCCCTTCACGCTTTTTCTATAAATTCAAATGCATATATTTAAGGTCTCCCTTGCCAAGGGACGCAATGTGTGCCTGTGCCTCCTGGACCTTCCCTGCCCACATAGACAATGTAGATGCTTTAGAGTATCAAGGATGCTTTACATTCAGGGTAAAGCCCTCCAAAGTCAAGAGAGATAAAAACAAGGGAGCAAGGCTCACAGAGTTCATTCTGACAGTTATTTTTAAAAATAATTCTTTATATTTACCTTTCTTACGTTAAACCACAGCAGAAAACACTTGTAACTCAATGTAAGACACTCATACTGTTCAGCTTCAGTCATGCAGCTCAGGCATACAAACGAGCTCCAGGTTTTATATGCAGTTCATTCTTCATATTGCCTTTCTTGGCTTGTTTATGTTAGCTTAGCCTCCATCAAAATGATGTCTTAATTAAATCTGAAAAATGGACATTTGACTTTATTTTAAGTGATGATTTCATTCTGCCATGGGTATAAATTTAAGTTATACATAACAGACATGCACTCTGCACAGCTCATTCCTGGATTATATATGTTATTTGAATGA
The DNA here is from genome assembly GCF_018139145.2 of Gymnogyps californianus. Taxonomy (NCBI): domain Eukaryota; kingdom Metazoa; phylum Chordata; class Aves; order Accipitriformes; family Cathartidae; genus Gymnogyps; species Gymnogyps californianus. The sequence continues at coordinate 1,086,614 of NC_059473.1, read as the reverse complement.
TAGTGTTTTTTCTCTCCATATTTTTCAACTATTTGTTTAAAAAAAAAAAAACAACAAAACCCAACAAAACCCAAGCCAACCACCGCACCTTCAGCTCGCATTGAAATGAAAATCTGTCCAAGATTTCTAGCCCCGTATCTGAACGATGGGTCTGCAATGTATAGCGTCAATCAGTGTTTCTTTTGGAGAGTGCATCCTGGGAGGAACGGCACATGTTCAAGCTGTCTCTGCTTGTGAACCTCGAGTTATCTCACGTGCAGAGCGTCTGCACCGAGGTGTCAGGTCTCGCAGGTGATGGGGAGCCCCAAAATACTGGATCCGAGCTGCCCGTTTGGCTGTTGCTCACTGTCACAGCCTCCCAGCCGTAAGGTGAATCCTGATATCGGGATTTCCTTCGTGTCCTGCAATGCAGGGGATGTCCGGGGACCTTGATGGGTGGCTTGTGGGAGGAGGCGCAGCACTGCACTCAGTCCCCAAGCACCCTGACTGAGGGCTACCTTTTAGCCCTGGATTTTGTTTAAAGATCATGCTTTACTGTTCGTGGAATTTGTGCCTTTATGAGAACATAAATGACCCAACTACGAAGTGCCTTCTCTTTCCCCCTGCAACTATCCAAGTCCTGTTTGTGGGCATTCTGGATTTTACATTTCCAGCAGCTGTGTCTGCCGTGCCTCTTGAATGATCCCTCCTCCACCAAATAGAGAACAGAGGCCTTTAAAATGTGGAAAATTAAGAAAATGCAGAACACATCATTAAATCATATACTCAGGAAACTGTGGCAATCTTTCCTTCCACTCACAGAAGGTCCACTATAACTGAAATCTATATTTTAATGATTTCCAGTTTGGATGCCCCCAATGTGCAATAGAGAACCTCCACTGTTTGCCGTAGAATAAAAGGGAAAATTGGGTGGTAAAAAGAAGAATGCCGCAGCTAATGCGGAACAGTTGCACGTTTATATTCCATGTTGCCCTGAGCAAAACTCTTCCTTTTATTCTGGAGAAAAAGCAATTGCTTTCCTCCCCGGGTACAGCGGCTGTGCTCACGTTATGTTTACTCATCGGCTCTGACAGGTTTACCCAGAGCAGCTTTTTGAAGCAGCCGCTCTCCTGACATCCACTGGCCTTGTGACTCTTTCACATCGCGAGGGCCACAGCATATAAAGCTCCTCCAGCCTTTCAAGATGCTAGGCAGGCAGGGGGGACTGCTGACATATCTTATTTTTTGCATAGCATTTCCAATTGCAGAGGGCTAGAATAACTCCAGACTGGGTTTTGGTGAGGTTCCCCTCCGCCAGGCATCCGTCGCAGAGTGCAGCATCCCTTAAACCCCACCAGCCGCTCCTCGGGCCGGCCTGGGGCAAAGCTGCTGGCTTATTTCAAGTAAAATATTGGCACATCCTATACTGTGTGTTCAGGTTGAGATGTGGTCTCCTGCTTCAATGTATTTACTCATCAAGTACACCAGGTCTGTATTACGGGCTTATTTCTGTCAATACTTTTTTTTTTTTTATGGCTCACTGATAGACCATTTGATTTTCTTCCTGAATTGTTGGATCTCACCAAAGATTTCCCTTAGAAAATTAAGAGCATAAAAAGCTACTTTTTTCTGTTTTCAGACAAAGCAATTTATTAGCCACATAACTATGTATTTATGCATGTATGCATATACATACATGCATTTCTACGCTCCCTTTTCCCAAACAACTGAGCTCAGAAACATTTATTTTTTACTGACTGGAAATTATCGGATATACAAGCGTTGCATCTGACAAGGAATGGGTGTCACGTTGACACGTGCCACTAGCTGAGGAAAGGCTGTAAGCAGGAAAAGAATGTAAATTGGAAAACTGAATACTAAATACTCTTTTACTGAGTTTTAACATTAAGGTATATTAAATATGAAGAGTAAAAATCAAATTGTGGTCATAGGAGCATGGTTTATTCTGTTTCTCTCAGTATTTCAGTGCAAACTGATATTGATTTGGTGAAATGGCATTTCTGGGATTTCAGACTTAGCCACACTAAGACTGGAAATGGGGTGCGGGGGCTCGCAGCCTGGGGAACACCCCATGCACCCATCCATCCCGAAGGGGAAGGACCTCTCCTCATCCCTCGGCTGCTGGCTGGATGGTGGCAGGAGCCAGAGCTCTTCTGCTGAGGGTGTTGGTCATCCGCCATGCCGTGCAGGAGCCGGGCTTCCCTGGCTTTGCTCTTTCCCGGGATAAATGCACGTAAATCGGACTTGGCTGGTTGTGTCCGCAGAGGCACGTTTTTGTAACTCCCCTGCTCTCGGGAATGCCGTTGCAGTTTTTCTCCGCTGGTTCGGTGCTGGCAGGGAAAGGATGCGGAGAGCAGCGAGGCTCCAGCAGCGCTGCCTACGGGGATCCCTGCCTGCATCTCGGCCTTCCCAGTGTCTTGGGGGCAAATCCTTCCATTTGGGAAAGTACTGTTAGACATACGACTTCCTCGCTGCTTTGTGCTATCCCAGCATCGAGGACGTAGTCTCAATTTCCAGCTAGTTCCATAGAAGCAACACACTAAAAAAAAAAGAAAAAAGCCAATCACTCTCTTTTTTTGATGGCTGTTGAAGCTTTTGTGGGCGGGCACGCATCAAATCGCTCTCGGGAACGTACAATGAGCTCTCCTTGCCGCTACTTCCCTTACTGGAAGGGGCCCGTTTGTTTCCAGCCTCTGGTTCGGGCAGGAATTGCTCACTTTCCTACAACTGCGTCATCCTTACGCTCAACCCCTCGGGATTATTCCCCGCGTGAAGGGAATATAAATTCTCCCGCTGTTGTAGGCTGCGTGGGCCCAGTCCTGCCATATTTCTGCAGCTGTGAGCTGGGCTTAGGTGTACGGCGCTGTGGGGAAGATGGTCTCGGGCTTTTCCTTGCTAACCAGTCTGGCATGCAAAATATGGGACTGCGCTGCCGCCCTCCGACGGGGATCCAAGGGGAGGGATCCCATCCCAGGGGGGTTATTCCCAGTATTTATTATTTGCATTGCGGTAATGCCTAGAAGCGTCCGTCATGGCACATTGGGCTTTGTTTTTCATTCCAGGCAGCTTGGCGAGGGCAAGCACGCTCTGCTGAAAAAATAAGGAGGGGGGGGGGGGGGGGGGAGGAAAAAAAAAAGCCAAACAGCTCAGCGGCTGGATTCTTGACGGGTGTAAGTCAGAATAAACTGATTTATATCAGCTGAAGGGCCAGCCCCATGCTTCTGGCACTCTTAATGACGGCTTCGGTTTTTTTCTGGGCTTTGGAAATCTCAGGTGCTAGACCGAAGCGGGTAAACATGCCGCGCTTTGCCTCGCCCTAGGCTGCTGATTTACCGTTCCTCCTGGCCCTTGCTGGCTTTCCTGGCTGCTTGCTGGCACTCGGCAGCGGGGCAGGGAAGACGGGCAGGGAGCATTTTTCTTCGCTCTGTGGTTAAGCGCATTGCTTCGGGTCCTGGGTGAGTGTAAATCAGCCCCGTGCCAGCGTCCCTCGCTCCAAAGGCACAGCATGCTCCGTGTTGCATGCAATGGGTCTCCGCCGAGCCCTTGGCTCTCTTCCTTCTCCCTATTTTGGCTCCGTCTGCTCACACGCAAAGTCCGGTGGGAAGCCAAAATGTTCAGAGACTCCAGAAATGTTTGGGAGTGAGCTCTTGACGAGCAAAGTACTCCTCAACGCCACAAAGGAAGAAAAAAAGTTGGATTTTTGGGATGAGAAGTTACTAAACGGGAGGGAGGAGCGTGGATGTCTTCTCGATTCAGGGTTTTGGATTTTTTTTTATAGCGTTTCTGCTAAAAACTGGTCAAGAAATCCAAGTTCTGTCTCACTGTTTGAAACTTCTTGTTTTCTGTTTTCAGGTCAATTGAATTCTTTCTTGTTGAGTCCCTAACCTTCCTCTAAAGGCCAGATGGAATAAAGACTCTCTCTTCTGCCCAGTGGAAAATTACACAAAACCCAGAAAATTGATTTTCTGGGGTTTGTGCAGTTTTGTGTAAAAGCCAGACAGTTTTCATTTAGCCTGGCCCTCGGCGACTGGAGTTTGGTCCTGAACGAAGTGATTTAATGATGATTGCTCAGTAGCCTCTCTTCCCTGGCCAGTGTAAATCAGCGATTCCCCACTGGAGTCGATGGGGGTGGGCCAGTTCCCGCCAGCTGAAATTCGGCCCTTGGAGATTTCTGTAAGACGTGGGAAAAGACATTGTAGGCGGCGGGTTACCCGTTTGGAGCGGAGGAGAGGACCTCGGCGCTCTCCTGTGACGGGCAGTAGTCGGTGGCCCCGTGGTGGGAGCGAAGGTCCTGTGCTGATGCCGAGCCCCTCTGGGGTGGCGTGTCCCCCCGATGCTGCCGGTGGTCATGATTGGGAAGCCGTGTTATTTTACAACAGTAATAAGAAAGAAATTGGGGAAAGCATATAGCTTAGGATCTAGACTCCTAGTGTATTTTTCAGCATGTTTTCGGAATTCCGCCAAATACTGAGAACTTGTTCTTCCTTGCCTCACGCAAGGTGTTCGAGGTAGGGACCTGAATTTGCTAGTGATTCTGAAAGCTGGGCTAGTTATTTCGGCAAAAAGCGGGTGTTGCAACACACAGTCGTTAGGCAAACACTTGTTTTCAGACCGAGATTAAAAGCAAAGCGTCAGTTGTCCTAACCCGGAGTCAACAGAATTAGGTTGGATTTTTGGTGTTGGGTTTCTGCATTCCGTTGCAAACGAAAACAGAGATGGCAACAACGTCTGTACACAAAGATGCTGCGTTTTGTTCTATTTGAGGTCTACAAGAGTTACCGTAGGATAAAATAGGAGATAAGATTTTGATCGAGGCAGAGTGTCCTGGTATTTTCTTTTCATCTCTCACTGCTGCTAACCATGAGCATCTTCTGTCTTCCTTAGAAAGAACTACCTGCTGCTTTTTGGCCAGGTAAGCTGCCGGTCTGTGGGTTAGCTCTGCATGCTAGCATCTGCTTTTCACCAGGCTTGACCTTGAAAAAGGTCCTTCCAAAAGCCAAATAGTTGTGGCTCTGGAAAAAAGTTTGGGGTCTTGGCCTGGATGTGATTGAAAAAATCGTGATTTTTTTTTTTTTTTAATGAATTTAAAAAGTGTAAAGACAAAATTATATCAGTGACTTAAACAAGCTTGATATGTTAGACTTATCTGAGTGGTTGCTGGAAAACTTTGGATTTGAAAACAAAACCTTCTCGGTTTAGTATCGTTTCCTCTGCCTTTTTATGACCAAAAAGGGAAACGTTCAAGGGAAAGAGGGACAGAAGGCAACGCAAAATAAAAATGATGTAGCTGGTGTCCAGAAGAAAACAGATTTTTTTTTTTTTTCTTTAAAGCCACTTTTTTTGTAGCTTAAAGACTCCTTGGACTGTGCTGAAGTCACGAGACACTCGCAGTCGTACTGGTGCACGGTTCCCTCTTCTGCGGCTGCTCGCAGGCGAATACCCTTAACTGAAAACACAGCAACTAGACAATAATGCAGAACAGAGCCAAAAATTATCCAATGACAAAATATTTAGTAGCAGATAAAAAAAAAAAAAAACAAACCAAGGAAGAGCTCAAAGGAACGCCTCATCTTAAACTTATTTTGGCCCAAATGTCATCCGCTTCACAAAGGTTTTTTATGGTGCAGTTGTTTTCTTGTGCCATTCCTCTGGCAGATGTAAGAATTTCTCTAGTCCATCTCGAACATGTTAGCTAGGCGGCAAGTGCCGTCCCTGGTCTCTGACATGTCCGCTTCTGCCACGAAACTTCGTTGGAGTTGAGTGATGCGTTAATTTGTTGGGCGGATTTTGTTCTTGCCCTTGTAAACCCGTCTCCTCCTGCGTTCGGCACGCGGCGCGGTACCTGCTGAATATCTGAGAGGCCGGGGATAAATCTAGCCTTTGATCTTTAACTTGTTGGAGGGGTATCGTTTGGTTTCTCTAGATTCAAGACAGATGCCATTGCTTGGCAGACTGCTGTCCTGCACAGGGTTAAAAAGATTATAGCACAAATGCACGGACTCGGAAGGAGAGGGAGGGCTGAGTATTTGCATAACCAGAAGGGCAGAATGTTCATGGGAATTAAAAAAGAAAACTAAGCAGTTTATGACTTGAATTTCGCAGTGTCACTAGGATCTGTTCCCAGCTTATGGTTTTAATGCAGGAAAAAGTCTCTGTGCCCTGGCTGTGACACAAGGTCTCTCAGATTTGCCTGGAGCACCTTAATAAGTTATTTTCCCCAGCGCCCAGGGGCTCCTCCGCTGCATGGACCGCTTTCCCTGGGCCCCCCGGGGTGCACGGTTCGGCCACGCTGCCTTCAGCAGGAGGAGCTGGTGAGATGCAAAGCAGGGCTGTCCACGGAGGTGCTGAATTAGCCCAAGCTAAACGCGTCCAGGTTTGAGTAAAGCAAAGCTGCGTGTTTGCCTTAGATGAGGTTTTTCAAGAGCTTCCATAAGGCAGGGAGTTTACTGCAGCTGATGCCAGGGCTGGAGTTGGTACACATTGCTGTGATGGGGAAAACAGCAATGCCCACGAGGCGTCAGCTTTGGCTGGGATGTTCCTGTCCTGGCATCCCCCCCCCCAAAAAAAACTTCAGGATGTTGTTATCGTTCTGGATCTGTATGGGGACGGGGGGTTGTCCCGTAGGGGTATCTCACTCCAGTGCTAAGACGTGGGAGCAGCAGGCAGCAAACCCAGCCTTTTCTGCCGGGACATCTGACTCTCAAGGCATGAGGCATCTTCCAGTGCAGGGGGCTGCAGCTACGTCCCCCTTTTCTGCTAAGAATTAATCTCGGAGCACGTGGGCTTGTAAGTGAACCACTGTACACTGGACTCTGCAGGAAGCAGAGAAGAGAGAAACCTCTGTATCTCCACTCTGGACTTTTCAGAGCTTGGTGGCATGATAAAAAGGCATAGGCTAGCGTGGGCTAGAGGCAAACTGCTCCCTAATCCAGCCCTGGAAAAGACACCTGGAGCAGGGGCGAGGAAGATGGTGACAAATAAGACTGATGCTCTTGCAGCGATGGTGTAATTTATGCCTTGTCCCCGAGGATTTGGGTATCTCAGAGGCATGCAGCATGGTTTATATCCTGCCTCCTGAACTCCATGGCAGGACAAAGGGCTCTGGGAGCATCGCTGCTCTGGAAACCTTTCAGCACAACAGCTTGGATGGCGTGGGCACCAGGGGACACGAGGTGAGCAACCGCTGAAGCTTTGACCTCCCTGAGTTTTGCTCCCCAAAGTCCTGTCATCGTTTGCAACTGTGCTGCCTCTCCAAGTCATTAAGGCTCTTTTAATGGCATTAAGCCTGAGCTGGAAAGAGGTAACGCGGTCCAACAGCAATGCAGTCGGACGAAAGCTGGGTGGAAAGCTGCCACTGAGAGCGCAGCTGTGGAATACAAGTGCCAAATGGTCCAGGAGGTTTTCACTGGCTACCAGGAGAGCAGCTCTTGGCGTTGATGAATATCTGCTCCAAAACACTGTCGGGAAGGCACGTGCCAAGATATTTGCACGTTACTGGGAAGCAGGTGTTGCTTAGAGGAAAGGTGAAACTTCAGAGCCAAGAGCAACAGCGGAGGCAGAGAAGAGCCTGTCCTTGCTCGATGTGTGCCAGTGTGTCAGCGGCAGACGTGGCAGTGTCCCAGCACAGCTCACCAGCATCACCTCACCCCCCTGCGCTTTGCTGGGTCGGGACGGAGGACGGACGCGGTGCCAAAGAGCTGTGTAACAACAGGCGCTTGCAGGGCAATAACTCATTTTCACATTCCTTCCACCTTATTTTTTCGCACCGTGGTGACCAAGAAGTGCACGATGTGCCACACAACACGTGTTTCAAAGGCTCAGGTTTCCATTTGGTGCTGCAGGTGTAGAAACCAAAGCACCGAAGGGGCTTAAAGTGGCTTGTCCCAGAGCAAGCCGGGAGGCGAGAACTCACCCCGTGTTTGCTAGGTCCTTGCCTGATGCACCATCCACAAGACCCCACCGTCACCGCCGTGGTGCAGAGACGCGAGGATATATCGTCGTGCCCCGTGGAGATGCCTACCCCGTGTCTGCAGTAGCATCGTTAACGCCAGCGGTGCTGTGTCAGGGGAGCGGGCTTAACCGAACCCGTGCAAACAATTGCACTAACCCTAGAAAAATAACCCACGCTTAAATACGTGCACACAACCGTTCCTGTGCCCCAGCGCTCTCAGGAATGCTGCAGTCTAAGCTTTTGTGACTTTAGCAAGTGCCTTGACAAAGTTGGGTGTATTTTTTTTAAAGCCCTGGCTTTTGAGTCGTGTCATTACACACAACTGTGTTTTTAGCAAATGAAAGCCTCTAGGCTTCGTAGCTGTAGAGGAAAGCTTGAAAAGACCCTGAGTCAAAAATGGGAAGGAAAATGAAAAGAACTCAGGATTTATTATTTTTCTTATTATTATTTGCCTGGTTTCTGAGCTTGTCTTCTATTTTCTTTGGATCTAGCTCATGATTTTTGAACTCCTGGGGCTGACAGTACTAGAGCTGGGCTCCAGCAAAAGTGCCTGACTGCTGCATTTCTGCTCAAGCAGCTTTTACAGCCTGTAAGCAGGACAAAACAAACACATTTGTATTATTTCTGTTTTACTAGAGGCTATACAAGGGAGTGAGTTTGTTTCCTCAGGGCTTTCTTTCCCGGTTGTAACACCCAACTTCCATCCCTGTTCCTCCACGTTAAATGCAAGACTCCTCGTCCCGCTGTGACTGAAGTGAGTAAATCCCTTTATAAGCTTTGAACCTTCTCCCTGCAAGATGCTGAACGTAAACGGGTAACGCTCGCAGAGCTGCGAATTAAACCGACAACTCCTAACCCCAAAAACGAGCCAGCGAGGCATCTTCTTGGGCCATCGCTGTGGGCTGGAGGGAGCCCTAGCCCGAAGCCCGTCCTGGGGGCACCCAAGCACCCAGCAGCTGTGACGTGCCCGGGTTTGCGTTGGCTGGGCAGGATCCCACAGCATGAGTTGGTAGAGGAATCTCATGGCCCAGTTCCTCCCCGAGTAGGGATCTGGCTTGCTCCTCTGCCCAGCCACACGTCTTGAGATGAACCTATATTTTCCTACACTTAAACATGGTTAATCTGGACCTAAGCCCAAAAGTACATAACGTTACAGAACCTGCCAGTAACGCGGGGGAGAAATAAGCAAATTGACTACTTTCCTCTGGTATTTTTGTTATGAATCATGTTCATCACAGGACTGCTCACTGGAAAGCTGCAGGCTTTTCTTTTTTTTTTTTTGGCCACTTTGTAGGTTTGGCAAACATCAGTGCCTTTTGGGAGGGTGGAAGGGTCAGAGAGAAGACCAGTTGCTGTCGCTGGAGCTGTAGGAGATAAGACGTGATGGAGAAATGCAGTGAGGGCTCAGCTCGGAATTGGCAAAATTATTAAAATCCCAGTTTGTTACCAAAATGACTTTTTAAAGGTCACCTCCCAGCAACGTGGGAAGTGGATGCATTGACTTTCCAGAGGCTGGATAATGGCACCTGGAAATGCAGGGGCTTGGCTGGGTCTGAAGACACATTTCTTTTGCAGTTACGGGGCTCGGGCAGCTGGCGCTTTTACAAGGACATCAAATAGTCTGAGGTGCTCTGTAGAATTATTTAATGTTGGATGTGTTCATTTCGGTGTCCCGACTTATGTATTTAGCATGCGATGCAGGAGACACCGTGGTGTGAGAACAGGTCTGCAGAGGGATGCCTGCGCTTTAGGTCCGGCGAAGTAGTGTGGGTTTTAGGGCAATATTTGGTTTGGCAGCCTCTAGATCCATGTGATCTCCTGGATCCACTTAAGAAACCATTTTAGCTGGCTTCCTGGACCTGCGAGGGGCTGACCCGGGTGAAAGGATCTTCCCTTTTCATGGCAACTGCTTTTGGAGTAGCAAAACCCATCTCTAGTTCAACTTTGTGTTATTTCCCTTGTGTGTCGGTATGACAGCTGGCGTTTAAATGGAGGAAAAGAACCCAAGTGAAGGCTAAACGAGAACTTTGTTGATTTTTCGCTTAAATTCTCCAAGAAAAAGCCTGGAACTACAGGAGCATCGTGCCTGAATGTCTTTTTACCACCTCCAGACCTAGATGCATGCTTGGCCCAGAAAAAGACATATTAAGTGTAATAAAGGAGTTGTCCCTCTACAAAAGGCCATTGGAAGGACAGGAGAGGACATGCCCAATACAGATGTACAGGGAGACATAGCAGCGTGGTTTTTTGTGATAGTTCATACTACACGCATGCATTTAAGTGTTAGTGGAGTCTATAGGAGGCAATTCTGTGCCTGTGGATTATATGGTTTGGAAGAGTGAACCTAAGCACGTGCAGTGGTGGCTTTCTGCGTTGAAGGAGGAATTAAAATTGCCCTTCTCTTAGGAAATTAGGAAGAAAAGAAGTTCACTTAAATGCGAGTCGCTAACAGGAGAAAAGCAATGAGCATGTAAGCAGAACGGAGAACAGCAATTTAGGTCCCGGTGGATAAACTGGCAAGAGTATAAAACCGGCGCTGAACTGCAAAGCTTGCAGCCCGCTCGCTCCAGTGCCCGGCTCTCGGATGCATTGGGCTAATTGAGGCGTCGGGGTTGACAGTGGCACATATGGAATCCGTTATTGCAGATGCTAAAAATCAATTATTGGGTGTTTTTGCAGCTCTGAGCCGGGCTCGGCGTGGGGATCTTTTCTGTGGACTTTGTCTGCACTAATCATTTTTATTGTCACAGCGAGGGAGGAGGAGGAAGAAAAATGACTCCTGTACTACTGGTGGTGGGGATTTCTTAAAATATTAAGCTGATGCAAAAATGCCAAGCATCACAGCAGTAAAAATATAAGCCACTAATAAAATAGCGTTAATGTTTCACAGTGCATACGTTTCTCAGGGTTTCCTGCTGATTTCAAGTGACTTTGCTTTGGCCCATAAATTTAGCCTGAAAGCAACATTCAGCAATTGTGTTGCAGTGAAGGTATTGGTCTGTAACAATAAGCGATATAATTGTGATAGTAACTTAATATCGATTATTTTATCGATGCCAGGAGCTTTGCCAAAAACCCCGAAGCCCATTGTAGAAGACCCTGATCCCAGGATGGTTTTGGTTGACCGTACGTGTTGTGATTAGCCCCAGGGAAATCCACAGGCAGTGGCGCAGGAGTGGGTCCGCTCGCAGTGAGTAGAGGCAAGCTGGCAAAGGACAAAGAATTACAGAAAAAATAAGATATTTGTTTATTTTAACCATATGGGTACCTTAATCTACCCCTATTTCGGTATTAAGTGTGGACTTCTCTTTAAGATCACGAGCTGTATTCTTATGACAAGTCTTGAGGTGAATAGTTACCTTCAACATCTATTTTTGCTTCCATTACCAAGATCTTTACCCATCATTTAATTCGCAGCAGGCTGCAACCTGGCAGTCCAGATGTATTTCTTCTAATAGGGCAGAAAGTTTCTTTTTAAAAAAAAAAAAAAAATCTTAAGTGTGTTTCCTTGGACTTCCCACTTCTAATGTTTCTTTTAAGGATTTGAAAACAAAACAAGAAACAACAACAAAAAAAGCCTCATGCCCCTTTTTCATGCAGTAACTGGCTAATTTAATAAATCCGATCCTCCCTTGAGAGGGTTATAATTTTGTATTAATTTTAAACAGGCTCTCTGTGCTGCAGCTCCTTTTAATAATAGTATTCTGCGAGATGTGCCAGCGCTGTTCGTTATGAGCCCTCGCTGCCGGGCAGGCAACGTCCGAGGAAAGGGGAGGGTTTTGGGGCAGCCTGGATGAAAAAGCAACCTGAAATATTATCGGGGGGGGGGGGGGGAAGACAGAGCATCACTGGCCAGGCATGATGGTGGGTCCCCACGCTGCTCCCTGCCCTGTTAGCTGCGGGGCAGGGGCTGCTCAGGAGCACGGCGCTTCAAGGCTGAAAGTGGTGCCTCCATCCGAGCTAAGGGAGTTGAGGGCTTGGGGAGGAGCGGAGCAAAAAATGGAGTTTCCAGCTGATGGGAAATACCAGTTTCTGTCTTTTTTTTTCTTTTTACGTTTGGGGTTTTTTGTGGGTTTTTTTTTGTTTTTCTTTTTTTGGGACAAGAAGTCAAACCGTCTTACCCGTTTGCCAAATGGAAAGTCTATTCCTCCTTAAAAGCAGAATTAATTTCGGAAAGACTGAAATGTTTTGCTTCGGCGTTTCTGATCACTGTAAAACGCTCTGACGTTTCCCCGCAGGAGGGGTTTTCTCTCGGATTTTTCCCTGATGGAGTTGGGTGGAATTTTCCATCCAGTTCCACAGGAAAAAAACTGACTTTGGAAAAAAGCAAGACTGGCCCCAGGAGCAGCATCTGGCTGAGGTTGGAGACCCCCTCCCCTGGAGAAGTCCTGGAGAAGGAGCTGTCCCCAGGAGGGCAGCAAGGTCCCTGAGCCCCACGGGGACACCTCAGCCCGAGGGAAGCCGTGGTAGCTACCTGCTGCTTTCCATGCATCCCTATCGTGTGCGTATTGGGACGTGCTTCCTTAAAGTTCTTCTGAAGCACCGGGTTTTTTGCAGCGATGCCCATCTCTTCCCCTTCTCCATGGGCTTTCTGTGGGATGGGGTGGGATGGGATCCTTAGCAGGTGTGAACTGGCACAGCTTCATTTCACCTTTGGAGTTTCTGCCAGCACATCCTTTTTGGTCATCTTGTAAATAAGTATATACGCATCTACAAAATGACTTCATTAAAATCGTTACTAGCCCAACTCATTTGTCGGAAGCAATGTGAAGATGTGCTTTGTTTACTAAGGTAAAATTGGAGAGTCTACTGTTCTCAAAAGGAAAAACAGCTTTTTAAATTTTTCTTAAAAGAATGCTTTCAGCAAAGATCGTCTGGTAATAAGTTGGGGGTTTTTTTCCCACTAAGATTGTGTTTTCATTTTGTTTCATGATCAAATGGTTTAGGAATCTCAATCAGCCTGTTTCAAAGCCCTTTCTGCCTCCTTCAGCTGCCCTGGCATATTAATGAATTTGGAGGAAATTGCTAGAGGCTGAGCTTTGTGTATTATTGCTCTAGATCAGTTATGTTTTTGCTTTATTTGCTACCAATGGAAGAAATAGAAATACCAAATCATGATCAAACTGTAGTTTTAAAACATACCAGGGAGGTGAGAAGGTGTTTAGCTTTGCAGTGCAATGCCAAACTCCCCTCCTTTTCTTTCCATTGCAGTCCCAGACGGTGAAGCTCGGGATGCTTTAAAGCAGCGAGAAGTAAAACATGGCGAATTATCTTTGCAAAAAAGCCTGCGGGTGTTGTGAGGGCCACAGAGAGCCTTTCGGCTCTATCAGTCACGCAGAGGTGGCATCTGGTGCGTGGAGAGGTCGAGCTGAGGGTCCCCGTCCCGTTTAACTGTGCTGACGTGCCTCTGGAGCTGCTCTCGCCCAGCTCCATCCGCCCCTCAGCAGGTCCAGAGCTGGTCTCTCCAGGGCTGTTTGCACCCCGGGTGCTTCTCCTGCTGGACACTGTCTCTTGAAATGCTGGGCTCTTCAAGAGCTGGCGGTGTTCTCGTGAATGCAGCCGTTATTTCATGTTACTTGGCATCTGATTAAGACAAGCAAAAAAAAAAATGGGGGGGGGGGGAAATCCCCATTAAGATGCAGGAGAAATGAAAAGGAGAAATATTCTGAGCACATAACTTTATCTGAAATAATGATTTGGAGCCTATTCTGTGAAATCTGAGCTCCTTCTGGACAGGGTTCAGAGAAGAGAACTGAAAATGATCAAAGAACTAGGAAAATATTCCTCCAAGCAAAAGCGTGCTGAAGAGGATGGGTCAGGAGGAAGCGTCTCGCGTACTTTTCATGGCGTCTGTGCTGTTTCTCCTTCTGGAGCGTCGGTCCATCTGCCGTGATAGGGTCTGCATCGGGCGAGGGACGTGAAGGAGTACGCCGAGGCTTTGGGAAATACCTGCGTGCTCCCAGTGTCAGACCCCGCTGCGCTCTGCTCCGATCGCTTCGGCAGCAACGTCCCTTCACCTTTGTCGTTGCAACCCTATCCGACCCTACCCCTGGTACACAAGTAAATGTGTTGGGTGGTAAACAGGAGGGAATGAAGCCCATGAATGCATGCCTCTGCTTTCTCTAGGCTTAGCTGAAATGGGGAATTTCCAGATAAAAGCATCAGGTTTAGGCTTGTATCACTGGATAAAAGACCAAGTACCTTGGTGGAAATCCGGAAAAGTCCATCAGCAGGGCTGGATTTAAACCAGCTGAGAATCTCATTTAGCCCCCCTCCACCCAAAATCACGCTGTCGTGTTCTCCTGTTGCCGCTGCCCTAGCTGCAAAAATTCTAATTATTTGGGGGTTGTGGAGCAAATCTAATCCACTAACCTCGAGAGCTGATGTCACGTCCCAGTTGTCCCAAAATGCGCGTTACTGGGTTGAGCAACACCTCCAGGCACGTTCTGGTGTTCCTTTATCCCTTCTGGCATCTCAAATATTTACTTTCCTTTGCGGCCGGGAGGTAGGGAAGCCTCTGGCTGCACCGAGGGGCGATGAAATGGAGGAATAGCATGTCCGCAAGCTGTGCGTTGGAGCTGGTACCGCAGGGTGCGGAGGGCCAGCACAAACCACCGTTGGCCTGGCCTTTCCCCAGCGGTGCTCACGTTTCCATATTGTTTTCACCACCCGGTCAAGCACTGCGGCTCTTTTGTACCTGGAAGGGATTTGTGAAGCGCTCTGAGCTTCTGCATGTACAACTTGCGTCACAGATCTGAGCACAACATCGCTGTGGTCATGCATCCATTCGTATTACAGTCAAGCTTCATCTAAAAGCTACTCAGAGATAATTTTTTTTTTTTTCCCCCTCTGCAAAATGTTTGTGTTCTTTCGCATTTTTAGATAAAATCTTGGCTATCTACTATTTGGAGACACGGGAAAATTCTGCTCGGATATGGTGGTATTGCTCCGGAGTGACCTGTCGTGAGTTAAGGACAAAATTTGGGTGCTCTCTGTAGGTATGAGTTGCTATCCTGTACCTTGAAAATGCCCAGCCAGGGCTCACCCCGTAGCCTGTGGAAGTAGATGAGAAACGCAGTCTTGATTTCAACAGAGTTTGGATCAGCCCCCAAAACAGCACATTTCTTGTTTGCATTTCACTTCCTCGTTTAAGATTAATCGATATAGTTCCCTACTCAGCGCAGGAATGAGGGTGGAAGGGAGAACTCAACTCAGCTTAACCCCCAGTGTTGAAATCCGTGCGAGGAATGCCTCGTTTTATTTTCCTAGCCTTTCTTATCCTGCTTTGCTCCTCCTGGGAGCTGTTTGCATGAGTGTTTTGGTGTCGTTCTATTTTTGCTAGCCTTCCCCTAATCCACCCAGCTCTGTGGGGTATATGAACATTTAACATAGTTTCGTGTCATTTCCGTGTTGATCTTGCACACTGGAATTTTATTTTAATGAATTACACGTATATTTTACTCATGAAAGCAGGCAAAATGCAGCTTAAGAGTGAGAGGAAAAAACCTATCAAAAACTCTGGATAGGCAAAGTGGGCAAAGTCTGAATGTTTTTGAACACACCACCATTGCCATCTATATTTTATCACTTGCGTTATGGTTACGGTTAAAGGCATCTGCTGAGATCAACCTTTGAATGCATTTAATATGTAGTAATTCCCACACTGAAGAAAAGAAAACTACAGAGGGAATTTACTCATGCGATGGTATGTGCTGCAGAAGTGTAGGCGTTTTGAGGCGCCGATCAAGACCAGAGCCGATTTATAAGACAATGTAAGAATACAATAGAGAATGCATAAAGGAAGGAGAGGAACGTACATTTTTGTGGTCCCAAACCTACTTGAATAGTGGGAGTCCTCGCGGTGACTCCAACCTGGCTGTGAATCAGAGGTACTTGCTAACATCTTCAGGGCACCGCTTACTCGTGAGGGTCTCCTGACCTTGTGATGAGCAGAACCTCTTAGCAATTGCCCCTGCATTGGGCGGTCTGCGACTGCATCGGGATCCTACAGTCAGGAGAATGGTCCCCTGGGGTGAGATGTTTTGAGTGAATTCATCTTCTCTTTCCCTCAGCTGAGGAAGAGGAGGCATATGGAAGCGTGAATAATGTAAGCGGCTCATTTTTAGCTTTTGAGTAGAGTCGAACACCATAGCAAGCCATCTATGCTGCCAGAGGGTTTAGAGTGAACAGCCCCGCTCCACGTGGACTTGGAGGTACCACGACAGCGTCCATCCTTGTGATGCACAGCATCCTTCCTCTGTGACTGAGGGCCCACAACGCCTTGTGGGACTTGTAGGTTATAAGATGGATAGAAATATTTGGGGGTGTTTCTTATACGTCGTTTTGACTTTTTACGGCAAATACAGGTCCCCCAATGTATTCGAGTCTCCTTAGCCTCTCCTCGCTCTTGCATAGTTCAAAAGGGAGATGGCAATGACAGTGCAGTGATCTGTATTAATGTTAAGTTAATGAGAAAACATCGTCTGTCAAAACTGTTTGCATCCTGTTGTGAAAATCAATTCAACAAGATCACTTAAAGATTTTTTTCAAGCTTGATTGGGGTTTGTCGTTCTGCATTCATGCCTCATTTCCTAATAAAAGTCGCTGTAAAGACAATTTTCAGGAGCTTGTGCATAGTTTGAGCCAATAAACACAACTGGCATGAGCAGAATGGGAAAGTGAAAGGCAAATCAAATAGGGATGGATGGGAAAGGCCATGGTTCTGTCTGCTGGAGAGATGGGAGAGCTAGGACGTTCATTAGGAGAGAGGGAATGTTTGTAACTATGTTTGATCCTTGCCTGCTTCCCCTTCTCTGAATTTTGAGGTTTTAGCGCACTGTCTTATTCAAATCAGTAACGCCGGAGTGGTACGTGATGCTGTAGTACCCACTGGACAGCATCCACCGTGTGTTTGAAGTATATTTCACACAGGGCAGCTCCGAGTCTGTGCACTCCTCATGGCTGATGGCCCCAGGCACCTTTGTCTTCCACGCATTTTTCCCTCCCAAAAGTCTTGTGAGAGGGGGACGTGCTGCCGCCCATCTCACAGGCGGGTTGGTACCCAAGCGTAGTACTCCATCCATGGCACCCCCTTTCCTGCTCCCCGTGTAAGCCACAAGCCGGCTGGCCAGGCTTATCCCAAATTTCTGCCCTCGAGTCCCTTTTCTGGCCTTAGTAAGAGCTCTCTGAGTTTTCCTGCTCTGTCGTCTTGGCAGTGTTGGAGATGCTCACGTTTATCCTTTGCTGCCCTCTTTTGCTTTCCAATAACCTGATACTTCAGCAGATCTATTTTACGCGGCTCCTGAAGCACACTTTTCTGGCAGGGTAATAAACAGAACTTTAAAAAAAAGAAAGAAATTTGGAGACTGGCAGTGCTTTTAATTTAAAATGGCCTGATTACCTCAATGGAGCTGCCTGGGACACCTGCATTACGTCAAGACCTGCAATAAGAGCATCTTCATTTAGAAATCTGCCCAAGCTGATTTAATACATTGGTGATAGCAATATCGAGGCGTTGCAATTTCTGTGGCCAAACTACCCATGGAGCCGGACTGTGTCCACTCCCCAGTCTCCAGGTACCAAACACAACGGGGGCTCAGGCTCCTTTGCAAGCTCGAAGCCGCTCGCTTGCCCTGCCGCTGTGCCTTGCCGACACACGCGGTGCGGAGATGTTCAGCTGCTTTGCTGGGGAGGCTTTGAAAAGCGTTGCTGGTCCAATTATTTTTTGCAAATCATGAACGGCGATGACGTTTTTGGCTTGCAACTTGACTGTAACCAGGGGAATTTTGGAGGAGACCTCACCCAGCATTCTCGCCTGTGCTAAGACCGTTCGCGTGCCTTGGCGTCGAACGGGGAATGTCTGAAGCCTTCTGAACCTGGTTCATTTAGTTGTTGGGTTTTTTTAAACAAATTTGATACTTGTACCTCATTGCTTTGTTCTTGGAAATGGTTTGTCCCTTGATTGAACTGTGAAAAAACAAAGTAATCTCAAGAGAAACACAGACAGCCCCAGCAAGGAGAGCTGGGGTTGAAAACTGAGGCGTACAGCAAGGCAATTTAATCGGGTGTAATTACAGTTTCCCCTGGGGCTCGGGAGGGACGGGTTTGCTGCCGGCCTCTTTGGGTAACCTGGCTCCCAAATTCTCCGTCTGCCCCACGGGGACGGTAAGGCTGGAGCTGCTGGTAACGACCCGGGTGGCAGCTTCTTGTGATGTTGTACAGCCCCAGTGATGTAACTTTGGGTACCGTCCTGCGGGGATGCAGGCATTTGCTGAAATACTACAGGAATATTAAAATTATTGTGATTTGGGCCTCCCTCCTGGAGGAAATTTTGTTTAGCGATTAAAAAAAATGGTTAAGTGAAATCAAAATGCCCTTTTGATGCTTAAGTGGGCAAGCCGTCGCTTAACCGGTTCGTAAGTCGCTGTTATGTTTGCTGCTCCCTGTTTTGCAAGCTGGATGAAGACATTTGGTACCTGTTGGGGTAATTTACTGTCGCTGTGTTTGTTTTGGGTTCAGGCTGAGGTGACCCATGAAAGGCTGTGGCTCTCTTGGGGCAGTGGAATAATAAAGTACAGCCCTTCCTAAAGCTTTTTTTTCCCCCTGCTTCTTTTTATCATTCAGTTATTTCTCACCATCCAGCACCATGTTGGAGAAGGCAACTAGCTCTCCTGCGTGACATAGCGTGTTTCTCTTCCTTTTTTCCATTTTTCCTCCCCTTTTTCCCATTTGCCAGATGAGATGCTTCTTCCTCAGGTTTCTCTGACTTTTATTTGCATTTCCTGTCCTCCACAGGCCGTGCTTTTTCTTTGCAATATTGAAGATGTGGGCTGGTCTCTTAGCCCTGCAGAAATACACCTGTGCTAAGCGTAAGTGTATGCTTGCCTTTGTGAGTCCAAGAGGTTTGCTCTGAGGTTATGGATAAGCAGGTGGGTACGTTTTTGCAGTGTAAGTGCTGGAAAATGCAAAACAGAATAAGCAACGCTTATTCTGTTGGTATTTGCTAATTTTAGAGGACGTAACAGTGGCTTCTACAGAGCTTTCCAGGGGTTGCAGCCCCAAGGCTGTTAGAAAGGGCACTGGGGAGAGGCCAATATCCCCTTCCAGAGACAGAGAAAAGCCTGTGGCATCCATTTCTGAAAGGCAGCAGCACTCCCAGGTGGAATAAAATGCTTAAGGGGTTTAAAAAAAAAACCCGTTTGCCATCCTGGTTGAAAATAAATCAGCTTTAAGGAAGAGCCTTTTTTAACCTTGGTCCTCTCCACATTATGGCCCCATGAGCAGGTTTGGAAAAAATTCAGGGGAGCTGCACTCTCACGTGGAGGCAGGTGTCAGGAGAGTCTTCATTGCACTGAACGATGAGATAAGTTGCTTCACAGCATCTAGAAATCGTACAGCAATTTTACCCATGAGCTGACACAGATAATTGCAGAATGGGTCCGTGACTGGCTTGCAGAGGCACGTGCTTGAGTTCTGCCCGTAAAACAAAGAGGGATGTTTCTGTTCCCGGACATAACACGTGAGGTTTTGTCCGTTGGTGCTCCAGGGAGAGGGATTTTATGGTGTGAAACACTAAGCAGGGCTCAAATAGTATTTTTAAACACTTCCATATATTTATTGGAACTACCTTTCCATCTATTTCCAATATTTCCAACTGCAGTTGTACCTCTGTAGCAGGAAGCGTGTCTTCATTTGGCCTTTGCAACTTCCTTGCTTGATGGGGCAGGCTGGATGTTTGTGGGGTTTTTGTTGATTTCTGTTTTGTTTGCTTGGGTTTTTTTGAAAGATCAGCTAGGGCGATTCAACAAAGTCAGTGAAGTTGCAACAGCGTCTGAAAATTACGCGTCCGTCCTACCGAGCAGACATGGAATAAGCTGCTTTTCTGCTAGCAGGAGAAAATAAAGCTCTTTCTGCGTACTTCTGTTGTATTTGCGCAGAGTGAAATACGTATTTTTATCCGTGTGTAAAGGCATCGTGGTAACAAAGAGTGGAACAAGTTTTGAGGTCATCATGCAATGCCGCAGACCTTCCAACGGGAGCTAACTGTAACATCTTTCAAAGTGTTCTCCTGGGGTCCATATGTGTAGACTGGTAAAGCTGTTAACGTTCCCAATTAGGTTTTAATTTATCTTAGTTTCCTCAGCGTTGCCATTAAAAGTCACACCATATAGCCATTAAACCTTAACATTACAGTCGCAGAGTTTTGTCAGGTGCTGGCCAGCAAATCTAACTATAGATGAGCGGCAGAAACTGGACTTTAATTCCAGCTTTTAAAAAAAAAAATGTTTAAATGGGTCAGGAGAATTTACCCTGGACATCTGTTTGACGTATAACGTGAGGATATTTAAAAGTCTTTTAAGAAAAACAAATAAAGGCTTCCACATTCCCAAGGACAGAAACCATTTAATCTACTTGTACAGTCCTTTCAAGAATTTACCATTTTGGCAGGAGATATATGTCATTAAAGAAACAACCAATAAGATTTATTACGGTTAATTTATGTCTGTAACAGCTAAGACATGTTTTTGGGTAGTAGAGCTCACCACGGGCAGTATTTTCCTTCCTGCACATTCTTATTGTTTTAGTTTATTACAGCAGCACGTCTTGTGAGATCATTTATTGCTTAGCACGATGGTACGACGAAGCCATTTATTACTGGGAGACATCAACACATTGAGTGAGATCACTCCTTTTCCTTGGGGTCAGTGTACTGGAGGTGATGAAATCATGTATTTATCTACAACTTATTAGATGCATTTGATTGACTGGGGATCAATTTTTGTTTAACCAACTGTGCTGATGAGGAAGTTTCTCGGTGTACCACCGCAATGTTTCAAAACAGCCGTTAAAATAATTATCATAATATGGGACCGTGGGGCAGCCCTGTAACACATGTTTGCAGCAAGAAGAGGACAGTTCTAGCAACTCAAAATATAAGCCAGATGGAAAACTCATCCAGCTCCGAGGGGGGAAAAAAAAGCTCAACCTGTTGTAGGTTCTTTTATAAATTGGGAATGGTACAGTAAATGTTTGGGATAACCCAAGTCACCAGTAGGTCTTTCCTGCCATTGGTGAACTTCTGACCTTATTTCCTTGGAGGGCTGTTAAAATGAAGTCAGAGGGCAAGCAGAGTTATTTGCCAGCACCGTTTTCACTTGTGTGGTCTAGAAAGTTAACAGATTTCGCCCCCCGCTTCCATGAGACAGACAGGGTGATGAGGGGAAAGAAGAGATAGCTTAATTAACCTTCCCAAGTTATTCAGGGAATCGGGGGCTGGCTGGGTGACATACGTTACCGGAGCGGTGCTTCCCAAACGGTGTTTCCATCCCGCCAAGGAAGACCTGTTTGCTTTGCGGAGGGTTGGGGACAGCGTTTTATGAGATTTCGGGTCTCCCGGGTGGTGTGACGGTAAATGGCGACAGAGGGAGAGATTTGCTGCTCTGATTTTTGAAATAGATGGGGAGAAGTCTCTGGTCAGGAGAGAGTTAATTCCCTTTGTGCTCACCCTCCGCTTGCAGCCTGGCCAGGAGGGTGATTTGCAGGGTGCTGAGCATCTCGAGGCGGGAAAAGAGCATCACGATGGACGGGGTTCTCGCTTCTGGAGTAAGACTAGAGCTGGCAATATTTTTGACAAGTTGACATTAAAGTGACAGTTTACTTGGTAGCTGGACAACGAGTCAAAATAGAGCAAAAACGAGCAAGTAAGCTGGAGTACCTCTCACGATGTCAGAAGATCATCTGAGGGCAAGGTCTTGCGGGCTGGAGCTGTCCTGGAGGCTGCACCAGACGTCAGTGTCTTCATCCCCTTGACCTCTCCTTACGTCTCCTTCCTGCTGATGGCATTGCAAAGTCTTTTATATGATCCTGGCGTTCCTGGGACCTTGTCCTGAAACAAGCCTCGAGCGTTTCCAGAGTGCCACACTAATCATGATGGCTCTCAAACCCTAGTACTTGCTTTTGATGACTCTGTTGGAAGATGACACAGCATGGAGATGGTGTTTCTGCGTGGTCTTCTGCAAGGTGACACCTCTGACACCTCAATCAAATTCATAACCATCCTGCTGCTTTGCAGGTTGGTGTCTCTGACTCAGCTTTTGGGAAAAAGGCAGCCAGCTGCCTTTTTTTCCTTGTTAGTGTTACCCGGGATCTCCCTAGGAAAATAGAAACCGAAGAGCAAGTGTCTGTAGTTCTTCTGGTTTGCAAATACTCATTACTCCAGGCTTCTCTGGAAATAACGAGCTGTTGATGGCCAAGGGTGAGCTGTGATAATCTGAACTTGGGTGTTGTTCAGCACATCTGCTGCTGGAGAAGGATGAGAACTTTGTTTCTGGAGGCCAGAGACATCGGCAGAAGGAAATGAGGCTGAGTGGGGGGAGATTATCCCACGCTGGGGTAAGCGGATACGTTTCCTAGGGGAGACTGGGGCAAAGCAATAAAAGAAAGGCAGATACCTACTGATGTCTCCATTCCCATGGCAAATTCAGTTAAGGAGGACACTTAGAGAAGAAGTCATTAGCCATTAGTTTTCCTTATTCCCTTCCTTCTGCGCTCAAAGCCATGCTCTGGGAGCCAGCTTGGGCTTTTATCTCATTTTGAGGGAACCTGCTGGAAATCCTAACCGCTGCATGCCATGGCTGGCGTCAGGTTCACCTGAGCTTTTTTCCCTCTTAATTTTCAGGCACAGTAGGTTTCCCTGTTACTACTCTGATAGCCTAAAGAAATATTATTAACGTCTCTTAAACGTGCATCCCGCAGTTGTGTGGACCTCTCTGCTTAAGCCCTTTTTAACAGGAGGGCACTGCTTTTCCTTTTTAACAGGCTTCCGCCCCCCAAAATCAGATCATAATTAAAGAATCCGCGCATGCATACCATTCCGCTGATTGATTCATGAACTGCTACATTAATTGCTTCCTACCAACATCCGAGTTCATTGTCTTTTTGCTGCATCCCAACCTTGCTCTGAGCTCGTTCCCCGGGTTACGAGCTCGGGAAGACGACGTTCCCAGGGCTGAAATTACAGTGCCGGCAATATCAGGCATCCGATGCTGGGAGGATGCTTGCATCCCCAGCCAGCCCTCGCGCAGGCTAATATACTCCTCATCTACGTCTAATCGCACGCGGTGGTGATGAATTAGCGTGAAAAACAGTGGCAGGAGGCAATCCGAAACGGAGCTGAAGGGTAAATAACAGGCAGCATGTTTCATTTTATCGCTGCGCTCCAGCAAACAGCAGACATATGTTCCCTGGCATGATACAACTCCACGGCCCGAGGTAGATCATACGAAACACCAACTACTTTCAGCTGTGCCGGTGCGATGAAATGTTTCAGACATATGGTCCCAGAGCTAATCCCTACATAGACAATGCCTGGAAACGGGGAGAAGGTGTTTGGGAATGAGTGGTACATGTAAATGGATTCCCGGAGTCTGAGGCACGTGGGGGGCTCTGGATATTGGATGGCGGAGAGGCGGGGGGAACCTTGCTGCTAAGATCATGGTTCAGCAATTTGAGGATTCGGTGGCAAGCTTGAGTATTTCCCCCCCAAAAAACAAAACCAAACCAAAACCCCCTCCCCAAAAAACTAAACCCCTTGCAAAGGATGAATTTTCTCCTTCTCTCCTGATGCTTCAGCCCTGGGTCAGTTCCCTTTGGAGCAAAGTGATCGAGTGACAGCTTGCTGGGACATGCAAGAGGTCCAAAGGTATCCCAGTGCCTTGCCTCTGGGTGTCACCAAAACATCGCAGTCCCAGTACCGACACCGTGCATTACACCTTCTGCATACGCATCGTTTGCCAGCGGTTTGGGGAAAATCCTGGCGGTTTGGGGATCCATTGTATTAAAAGAGATGGCTTTTCCCAGGGTTTGTGGAGCTATAATGCAAAGTCCTCTCTCTCCATCTGGAGCAAGTGGTGTTTGGGTGATCGGATGCTGCAGGGAAACAAAGCAGAGCCGAGGAGTTGGTCTGGAGCGTGAACCAGTCTCCGTTGCTTCCTACTGCCTTCCCGGGATAGCCCGTCCAGGCCGGCTGCTTGGCTTAGGTGGGAGTGGAAGGACCCACAGGAGCAAGGTCCAACAGTGTGAAGGCTTAGGGAAGAGTGTGAAAACGGAGCAAGTAAACAGGATTTTTTTCTCTCATGTTTTTCCAGCCTCTAGTTAATATGCTAGTGTATATGTACCTTCTCAGCTGCGTTAGACAGGAGGTCCTACTGTAATGCTCTAATGGTCCCTTGTGACCTTAAAGATCATTGAAATTACCTGGTTTGGGGTGGGTGGTTACAAATTTGTCTGTCTGTGTGCAGAGCTCTAGCTTTGTAAATCTGAGAGTTTTGTGGCTTGAAGGTCTCAGCCGTGCTTTGATGAATCTAATTTCTCATCCAGACACAGTGATGCTCGCTGGTCTGAAGGCAAGTTCTTAAATCAGGGTAGCTGGATATTCCTGGGGCACACTTAAATCAGCTTTAAGTGACTTAATTCAACTCAGGCTGATTCCTTATCGATTTAAATGACTCATTTAATCTAAACTTTAATGTCAATCAATCTTTCTACCTTGCCGCTCTCATCTTCTGAGGCCAGAGAAATGGGATCCAGCTGTTTGTGTTCAGGTCTGGGAATGGCTGCCAAGGCGGAGAAATGTGGTTTTTTCGGTGTGCAGTTATCCAAACATTCCAGAAGGTTAGCTTCCCGCGCGGGGAGACGCATGGCGTGGTATCCCTGACAAATCGGACTGGACGCGGTGTGGAGAGGTCTTCTCATCCAGCCCCACCGCAGAGCGGGCTCGGCCACACCGAGCCTGTGCCTGGCGGTTGCACCCAGCGTCTTCTCCTGCCACAAGTGATGGAGATCACGCTGCCTACCTAGGCAAGCTCTTGCTGAGTTTCTCTAACCATTGCAGAAGGTAACTGAGTATCAAATACGTGTCTTCCTTGCTGCAACTTAAAACCATGACTTCTTTTCTTGTCCAGTGACATGCAAAAGCTTCTTCCTTTCTGTTTTGCAGTAGCCTTTAATGCTTAACTGTTATTCTGTTTTTCTCGGTTTATTCTGTTTTTCTCGATTTATTCTGTTTATCTCGGTTATTCTGTTTATCTCGGTTTTCTCCAAGCTGAACAATACCATTTGCTCCTTCCTTCCTTGGGGGTTGTGTTTTGGAGACTTCTGATCATCCCTGGTGCTCTTCACCAGCTCTCTCCAATGGGTATCTTTCTCGGAGCACAGGACCTTTGCGAAGCATGCAGTACTAGCCTCGCTTTGTTGGTTTGAAAACTGAGTCAAAGGGTAAGGACGAAACCACCACAAATACAAATGCAAAATGAAGCGTTAGGATTTTTAGTGAAGTATGAAAACAACACGTTATCTCCAGAAACTCCTTCCTGTGCGGATTCAGCGGGTTCACAGTTCTCTACCTCCAAAGCATCCATGTCCAACACTAGACACCCACATCTCGGATGTGTTGGATAGATGGACGACAGCGGAGTCCCTGGCCGGAGGACGTCAGTGCTCAGCCTAGCAGACTGTACTCCTTTCTTGCTGCCGAAGATCATGGGACAGACAGCGACTCATTAACTGGGGACAGACAATAGGAAACTTGTCGAGTATTCCCGTCGGCATCTTGAATAGCATTGCCCACTGGCGCAGGTGGGAACTGTTGGAGAATATCCAGAACCCTTCAGGGAAACAGCTGATAAACCCATCCCAAAATGAGAAGTCAGCTGTATATTTCAAATTCCAAGGAAAACGGCGAATGAGGAAATTACCTCCATCACCGATGTAAGGAATTAGCAACAAGTGGCTGTATGTATCACAGCTCAAAAAAAAAAAAAAAACCCCAGCCCTAAGGGATTAATTCATCTAGGGTCTCGCATCAGCCAAGAGCTGAACCACGATGTTAACGTTGTTCCCGGGGAAGGGGGGGGCTGAGAGGGCGTGCTGAAGGCCGTGGGATGGCACACGTGCCTCCAGCTCTGCGCCAGCCTACGTACCTCCCTGAACGGGGCCGTCCCAAAACCCTGAGAGCCCCCCTTTCTTTTTCTCGGACGTGTGGCAGACCTCCCAAAGCCGGTTTCAATTGTGGTCGCAGCAAGAAGCCCACTTGAGTTGCAGCGCCCTGCCAGACCAGCTCAGATACTTCTGAGATGGCACTTCTACTATAAATCTTCAACTCCTGTCCTCTTTCTCCAGCATCCAAAAATTCCTTCTGAGCTGAAAATTGGCACATATGGTCTTGGCCGGCTAAGAACGTTTTTCCACCAAATTTGAAAGGGAAAAAAAATTAAGTTCAGCTGGTTTTAATTCAGGAAATTGGTGGAGGGGATGTATGTGGGTATTGAAATGTTTGAAATCTCTTGCACATAGACCCCTTTTGGTTTGTTTGTTTGTTTTTATTTTGCTCTCAGCCATTGAAACATTGAATATTCCCTGGTTCAGCCTGAGAAAAGAGCCTGGTAAGGTGCATCCACACCATCTCTCTGCACTGCGACTTTGGCATAAAGTAAATCCTCCTGCTGCCCGTACAGTTGCTGAAGCATCTCGGTGTATTATTTTGTCTTTATTCAGGCAAGGCTGTACAGTTCTCCTTAATGGATCAAAGGCATTTTATTTGTTACTACTGGCTGATTACATATTCCTTGGGACAAAGGACTGAATTTTAGTTGCTTGTGCCCTATAAGAGCACTTGGTAAGTAAGTAACCTGTAAGAGGTTGTGGTATCAACCTCTGACCTGGTCTTAGCTTTTGGAAATTTAATTTTGGCTAAAAACCAGGCTGTGGGAGAGTCATCAAAGCACCCCTGCAAACCGGGATGGTTGGGATGCTCACGCAGGATGAGCGATTCCTGGATTCAGGACTTCAGATTAAATCAGCCAATGTCCTGGAGCAACTTTTTGGTTGTTTGTTTTGCTTTGGTTTTAAGCAATAGCAAGCTATATTCCACCTAGGCTCCGCCAGCTCTTGCTTTTGGTTCTTCTGCAGACCTGCCGCTCTGCCAGGTGCTCCCCCTCCCAAATTTCTGCAAATGAGCTCGAAAAACTGGACTACTAGCCTGAAAAAAACCGGCATTTAGTTGGGTCCTTCAGGCCCAGCTGCTGGGTAACGGTGCAGCGTGCGAGCCCGGCCAGCGGCAGGAGTTTGGCCAAGCTGGAGCACAGCCAGCGCAGAGGAGTCTCAGCGATTTTATTTTTGGCAGGGGCAATTAAAATAGTCCGTTTCATTCTAATAGTTCTCCCAGCTATATCGTATTTTATTTGTGAGCTCTTAAAATTTTAGACTCCTTTGTCTTCAGTCCATGTGAAAAGTGGACAGTGCTGTATTTTAAGTATAATTATGTGGATTTGAAAGTTTCCTTTTTCATTCTTTTTACTGTCGGAGCCTTAAACGCTGCATGGGCTATAATCAGCTGCAAAACGGATCCATGTGCGATGCACATGGCAAGAGTATTTCTAACTGCATCTCCGTCCTAACAGCACCGCTGCGCTCTGGAGCAGCCGGAACTTGGATTTCCGCTCCAGAAGAAATTCTTGCCTTTCACATGTTGTTTTCATGCTCAACCATAAACCAGCAGATTTTGGGGGGGGCGGGGGGTGTTTGAGTTTTTTTTCCCCCCACCAAACAACATTATAAAAATTATCTTGGATCAGCCAGAGTGTTGTTTAGACCAAAAGTGAATCTTTTACTTTTTGATGTTAGCTTTATTTTTATTTAGATATTTCAAAATGGTTTCCAAAGAGACCATCAAGGCATCCTGCTCCGATACGTCCTCTTTGTTTCGGTGTTTTATAACAAACTTTTCAAAGGCAGGCCGTTCTAGCAAGTTTCATTTTTTAACGAAACGGCAGTCACTAATGGAAAACACTCCATCAAAATCATCTTGACAAACTTCAGCTATATTCTCCCCAATTGCTGCTTCTGGTTTTAGATTACCGCTGGTATCATAACTGGTATTTATTTAATAGGGTGCTGTGTTTCTGAATAGCTAGTGGAAGAAAATATCTGTTTGGGAGAAGAGCATATTAAAATAAGATTAATTATTTGCTTTAAAAAAAAAAAAGGGGTTAAAATACAGGCATGTGGATATGTCACTTGGGGAATCCTTAATGCTCCAGGCACACACGTATGTGCGCTCGGTCTCCCTTGGGAAGAAGGAAGCTCCCAAACTATTTAAAAGCTTCCCAACAGACCTCCCACAAATGATAACTTCTTGAAAGCCCAAACATCTCCAAAGATGTACGTGGCTTCAAAAGGGAATCCCCTCCAATGATTAGAACCGTACAGCCTCCCATCTGGATTCGAGCTCCAATAATAAAGGTCAGGACCTTGTCCATACGTAGTAAAAAAAAATACTGTAAGAAAGCACTTTTTTAGTATTTCCAGATGTAGGGAGAACATTTTTCTTTTTGAAATACAATGAGAAAGCTTTGTCAAGCTTTTTTGGAAACAAATATATAGGCAAGCCCAGCGAAGAAAAACATTTTGCCAAATAGTAAAGACACGTTAGGGCAGGTGAGTTTAGGAGTTGGCAGCATGACGAGTTACCAAAGGCCAGCATATTTTCGAACTGTACTGTAAATGGGATTTGTTTAAATCAAATGGGGAATCACATTTTAAATAGATTCATAGATTTTTCAGGCCAGAAGGGATCATTAAATTTTCTAGGCTTTTCTCCAGTATAACCTAGCCCATTGAATGTCCCCCTCAGCTACTCCTGAATAAAAATAGATGGGGGGGGGAGGAAGGGAAAGAAAAACCCCAATATCTTGCATTTGGATGACATTTTGTCAGACCTGCTTTAGTCAGACTTGGTATCACAACTTCAAAAGCTGGAAGGTCCCCCACTCCAGCCAGTCGTTCAGATGGTCAGTCCCCATGTGCTTCATTTCACGTTTGGGTTTGCCTGGCTTTAGCCTTCGGCCATTCCTTCTTTTTATCCCTTTTTCTTCATGATAAAAAAAAAAAACCAAACAACAAACCCCTTTAAGTACGTGGTATTTTTTATTTCACAAAGGTATTTATGCACCATAATCAAATCTCCTCTTGATCTTCTTTTTGATAAGTGAAACAGCTTGTGTTCCATGAATCCCTCTCTGCTTTTAACTCAAGCCCTTGAATAGTTCTTCTGGCTGTCCCCTGAACGACGCCATTCAAGCGTGATCTGAAGCCCCGGGTATGATTTCCTTTCAAAACGTGCCATGAGGAATAATATTAAACGAAAAGGGCACTTCCCTGAGAAAAAGGAAGGTATCTGCCTGCCTGCAGACAAGATAATATTGCATGTATGTGCCAGTTTCAGACATGGGTAACTGGATGCACATGGAAAGTAATTCAATTTCCTTGAAAAATTAAAATAAGCAAAATATTTTTCAACACGTTTGGAATTTGTCCTTGATTTTTTTAAAGCAGCTGAAGTAGAAGCATTTTCTTAGTTTCATTTTTATGGGGTTTTGTATTTCATTATACACCACATGTTTTGCTTGGATTTTTTGGTTCATGGGGTTTCCCTCTGCCTTTTTTTCCTTTATTCCCATTGAAAGAATAGGAAAAAGAAAGGAAAGAAGGAAAATGAAAGATTTTGTGCATTTTTAAGGGGAAGGAAAAAGACTTAACGCCTCTCTCAAAAAAAAGAAAAAAAAAGCATTGGTTTCTTTAAAAGCTGCTTCGATTGGAGGAGAAAGAGCATCTTAAGGGATATTTTTAATTTCCCCCGTTCTGGCTGCCCTAGTTGTGCTGTGAAGCCCAGCAGTAGGATGGTGGGCTTGCCCGGGGTTTGATCATCGCATCGGGAAGAGGAGAAGACTGGGTCCGTATGGAAGGGCTGCACGCAGCGCAGCCCCAGCATTCACCTTTCTCCTTTGGTCACCTTGCCTGGAGCATCCTCTTGCCCTTAATGCCGAGCTTGAGCCAGAAGACGGGAGGTCTTGTCTGACGTGGGCTAGTTAAGGTCTTGGAAAATTTCATGTGAGCTTAGCTCTACCGCTTTTGCTCCCCTGAAGCGTAGCTCCGGGGTCGGTCCCTGGGGCTGGACTGTGTTTGCAGAGTTGAGGCGTGACCAAGATGGCACCGCGTGACCAGTAGAACCACTGCAGGTCGAAATATCCCCAGCTTTATCCAATTTTTTGGCCTGGGAATTAGGTTGGAGGCTTTATGGATGTGATTATGAGTTTATGCACGTCCAGCGCAGCAGTAATACCTGAAACAGGGCTGTGAATCTGGAAGACTCAAATATGTACGTAACGCAAGGGCACCGAAGCAACCTGGTCTAGTGGAAGGTGTCCCTGCCCACGGCAGGGGAGTTGGAACTAGACGATCTTTAAGGTCCCTTCCAACCCAAACCATTCTATGATTCCACGATGACATGTACTCTTACAGGCAAATCTAGCACAATCTGCTTAGCTCGAGAATTCATTTGCTCACTTGGATGTCACTGATGTGATGAGCTCTGCCTGCCGGCTCTGGCAGTTTTGCACCGTATTGCTGTAGGTGGGGATTCATCGTGACAGCTGGTGGGGCGCAGTCGTGAAGGTGAGACGAGAAAATGTTGTTGCGACTGCCGAAGGACAGGTTAAAAATGCTTATTTCGCGTGAGTCGAGATAGCCTCTCTCTATTTTCAAGGCAAGAGCAACAGGAGTGAAAGGGCCCGCCAGGTCACGGCGTGTTTATGAAAGCTCAATTTCCTGGAAGCATGGGACCTTATGAGACTTTTGGTTTTCATTTTTAAAAACACCGTGTTTCTAGCCCATGTGACTGCTGAGAAAAACTCGACAATATGATCTCTGTGGGTTGGTGAGGCTCAAAAAGCATTGGAGAGTGAAAAGAGGAGCCTTTCAAGTGCCTTCACTCTGCAGCTGATTCCATGAATGTTTGGGTCCTGACTCACCATTTTGAACGTGTTTAGACTTGGCAGTCCGCGTCTAGTAAAGGCTTTGTGGGATCCAATTCTTTCAGAGCCGGTCTAGATTTTGCTGGTGTTTTGCTTAGTTTTGGGATTTTGTTGGTTGAACTTCTCCCCCCCCCCCCCTTTTTTTTAATTTAAATGATCCTTGAAGATTTCCTGCTGCCGTCAGCTGAGTACTGTCTTGGTTACTGACAAGTACTAGCAGAATATCTAAAGGAATATCAAAACCGATGGGTGCCTTTTGCAGCCTAGAATGAGGAGTAGTAACCTGTTGTTGATAGTCGAAGAGTTTATTGTGAATGCGTCATTTGTCTTGCCTCTTTCACATTGAATGGTATTCAGGAAAAAACTTTAATTAGCAGTGTATAACTACTTGCATTTAACAGAAAATGCGCCTGAAGAATGAATGTGCCGATTAAAGGTACAGTTCCCCTTACCTGAGATCTTCTCTGCCTCCACCCATCCTGGGCTGGGCGAAGAGACGTATTAATTAATCCTGTGTTGTTAATAGCACTGATTCCGCGGCCCCTTCGCTATCCCGCACGTCTGCGGCAGGAAGAGAGATGGGGCAGGATGGAGCCGAGCGGTTCTCCCAGCAGCATGTGGAGTCCAGTTTCATCCATCATGTTCTGTGCAGCCGCTAAGTGGAAGCACATTGCGGGACCCCGAGGCTCCCCGCCTGCGCCAGGGTGCTGCAGCGACACAAACCCTGCAGCCGCTTGCTGTACAGGGAATTTTTAAAAAAAAAAAAAAATCTGTACAACTTCCCGGCCTTTTCGTTTGCCACAGTCTCGCCGATTCTGGTATAATCCGAATGCTAGCTTACTTAGTTTTGCTGTACGTTAGTTATTTGGAACAATTTTGTGCTGATAAAAATAATTAGCTTCTTTAATAATTAGCTTTTTTTGAATGTGTGGAGTTTAGCTTTTCTTTAACTTTTCTATTAACTTGAAGAGGAATTCTGAACTACCAATTCTGTACATATTTTTAAATTTACACCCATGCATCGTATACGGTCTATATAGTCTTTAAAATTTGTACCTTATCCCAGCTCTTAAAATCAATTTTAGTTTAATTTCCAGAAGGAAACAAATGCAACCGCGTTAACACCTTATCAATTCATAATACAAATTATTGCACACTAATTATATGCATGTGATACAGCGTGCATACATGTACGCGTACGACCGTTTAGATCGTATCTCAAAAATGCGATTCGGTGCGGGAACCAGCCCGCGCGAGCAGTGCCCCCAGCAGAAGGCGGGATACCTCTTCCCCTCAGCCACCTTTTCCATGGGGTAGAGTTCCTTCCCCAGTAGCCAGACCCCGAGGAGAGAGAGCTCACCCCGCTGCCGGGCTGCAGCGGGTAACGCAGGCAATGCTGCGAGCACAACAGCCGGTTGCCCCGCTTCGCATCCCTGCCTGGAGAGCAGCAGAGCCGGGGGCCGAGGCAGCTGCAGCGCGTAGCCCGCAGCATCACCGGCCGTGAAGGGGCGAGAGCCACAGCCCAGGACTTTCCCTGCCTTGCAGGGGGGGTGTCGAAGTCATCGTCCTTCCCTGCTCTTCTGACATAGAAGGCTCAGGGGTGTCAGCCACCACATCTGCCAGAGCTCCAGCAGCTTCAGGCAATGCCCACTTCTGTCTAGGTCTCCTCATCTGTGGCGGAACCTTGCAAGCCCTGCCTGCCCTGCCTGCGCTGAAGCCAGCCCTTCTTGCTCATCCAGGGAATTAACCCTCCCATCCCGCCTATCCCCACCGTGCACCCCGGCGATTGCAGCATCTTTCCATCTCTGATGAGTACAGGCTTCCCTGCCTGCATCCCTTTCCCAGCCCCATCGCTCTGTGTTCCTGCGGCTCCCTTCTCCCTCGCATCCAAGGTCTCGGGAGCAGTGAGACTCTCTTCCTGCCCTTTCCCCACCCGCTCCCACATCTCCCGTTCCGTGTCAGGCCGATGCATGCACCATCGCTTCCCAATTACCTTTTGCGCTTTCTCCTCACCCTTGGAGGGGTTGGTCCCTAGAAAAGTGTACCAAGCTATCCGGCTATGACCTTTTGAGACCCTCCTTAAAACACACCACGATACCTGCAGAAGACTTAGCCTGTACCTTTTAAAAATGCAATTAGAGCTGCTCTCAGATGCTCCTTTATTGCTTTTTATGTTATTTAAGGAGAGGGGGAAAAAAGGAAACAAAGACCTAGCTGTGTAGATTCTCATTTCACTTACAGTGCGGCTTTCGAGCTGGGAATTTGGTCTGCTGAGTCCAAAAGGTTAAATACCACACAGAAATAGTTTATACCCGTGTCAATGTATCTAATATTTAATTACAGAGTAGTTATGTTTGCTAAAAGCTCAAACCATGCATCAGACAAGACCGCAGAGGCTGAGAAATGGCAAGGTATGCTGTCTAGCGATAAATCCACTGAAGAGGCAGCGTTTGCACGCCCGGCTGTGGTGGCAACCACCATGGGAAGAGGTCACCAGTGCCATGGCCCCCGCCACTGGCCAGGGAGGATGTCTGCTGCTCCGCTCGGCACCACAACTGCTTTTTCTGACTATTCGGAGGCTGGATTAGCTCAACAGCCGCAGGTTGCCGTAAGACCTCCATGAGTTACGCCTTGGCCAACGAGATCTGCTTGGAATAACCAGAAGGAGCTGTGGTGGTGGATCTCAGGAGGCAGCAGCTAGGTTAGCCGTGGATTAGTTTTGACAAAACCACCGCAACCCCCGTGATGTAAGTCGACCTAACTTTGCCCTTGTAGGGACACCCCATCTCCAGCAAGTACTCCCCAAATGTCCTAAATGTCACTCTACGCAAGGAATTTCCATCACATCTGCCCCTTCTGGCAGCAGTACCAGCTGCGAGCATTTGAAATGCTTACCCAGTCCTTGCCCGGACTCCTTCCAGACTTAAACCAAACACATTCAGTTCAGTGGGAAGCACTCGCCTCTTCTATTCGTGCTTTCTGACCTTTATTGCTGTCGGTCCCTGTTACTGGGAAGGCCCTTACCTCTGCAGAAGGAGCTAATTTAGCTCAAACTCCTCAGCTCAGAGGCAGCTGTAAAGGAGTAGAGGTTTTTTAGCATAGCCGTTCGCCATGAATACCGCAGCTTATTTTTCTGTAGCCTCCCAAGCCTCCATGAATCAGCATCTTTGCGATGCAGAGGGCAAATAACTGCAAAGGAAGTGTGGTTTTTCTATATACGTGTTGCAGCATGCATTGAGCTGAGCTTTTAAAGCGAGTGGTGGAGACGCGGTTGTTTCATTAACGACAAGTAGCTTGATTCTGCGAGAGTGAAAAGAAATACCCAGATTTTCTGCATTCCACTTCTTCAATTTCATTTCAGCCTGTCTGGTTGCCTAGTCATGGATGCATTTCAAACTTTTGATTGAAATACGGACAGTATGTGATTTAATCGGTACTTGTTTTATCTGCAATGCTCCGTTTGAACTCTTTGTAGCATGCTGTATCTTGGCATGTTCAGACATGCTTCAAATTTGCCATCTGGTTTTGGAACGGAGTACCTGTTTCTTTTACGGTTGCACTCCGTATCCGTCGGGGGGTCTGTTTGTTTGCTTTACCGTTTTTTGATTTGGGATTCCGCTAAGGACAGAGCCCTCCTCTATCGCACCCGGGGAAGCAGCACAAGGGCAGCAAAGAGCTGCATTGCAGACCGACGGGCAAACCTCAAAACCTTTTTGAAGCGTGGTTCGGATCTGTTTCCAAAAGTTGGGATGCTTTTCTGAAACTCATCCAAACATATCTGAGACTCTTTGGGTTAGGAATTGGGTTAAAACCCAGGAGAATAGTCACTTTTTATTTTTTAATCCCCTCTCCAGCGTTTCTGTACTTACGGGTTCTTGCAAAGCCCGGACTCCAGTGAAAAATCGTAATTCATGGGGGAACTCAATAATTCTCTCTCTCCTCTTGGAAGAAGTTAAGATGACCAGATGTGTGCAGTCATTGTGAATGGAAAAATAGGGTGAAGTTAGCCCAACAGTTTCCCCCCGCCGTGTGGACTGTAACTGGGACCTCAGCCACGGCTGTAGGATGCAGAGATGCCCCCCTACGTAAGCCGTCACCTCCTCTGTCTCTGCAAGCTGTGTGTTTTCTTTTGGCGTTTTACCGCCAATAAATCACTCCTCTCTAGTTACTTCGTATACACACACGTGCGTGGGCCTTCCATCTGCCCTGTCACCTGCAGATCATCCAACCTGCTGATCTGGGGCTCCTTCACCCCTGGGGTTGCTCCACCAGACCTCGTTTGAAGGAACGTGTTTATCAAACACACGAGCGGCGTGATGCTCCATGGAGGAAACCTACTGGCCTGCCCCAAAGTCCCCGGTGCCACCGGCAGCCTCAGAGCTCGGCAGGACCGGCACCATCCACTGTGCAAACCTCAAAACCTTTGCCTGCCCTGGCTAAAAAAAAAATGTAACTTGGAGCCGAACCGCACAGTCAAACCCAGAAGTTAAATGAGGTAGGATAAAACACCATCATTTTCTCTGAGACCGTGGCCCAAAGAGCATCTGTGCGATGCTAAAGTTTTATACTAAATCCTATGGTACTGATATATTAGCCTACAGTACTGAAATATTAGCCCCAGGCAGCGTAAATCAGAGCTGTGTTGCCGAAGCTCACGGAGCCCTGCTGATTTACCCCGTTATTGCCCGGCGCGCTGACCTGCCCGAGGGTTTTAATCAGGTCTGAAGCAAGTGAAGTATATAGCCAATAAATTACCGGGCGCTCTTTGATAGCACGGCAAAGGTTTCCCAGTTGAAGAGGTAGAATATCTGAAATCAAACCATCAAAATACGGCCTCGCCGGTATTTTACCCCTTCAGCCTCAGTTCATCAAAAAGCCAGTAAAAGCCTCTGCGGATACCGCCTGGCTGCTACTTATTCTCCTCCTAATGAATGTGGAAATATCCATGGCAAGTGGAATTTATGGATGAAGGAATTCCAGTTACCATCATTTCATCTCCGCTGTAATAAGGCGGGCTGCGGCTGACAGCCCTGTAAAATACTGCCAGCTTGCCAAAAAAACCCTGAAAAAGGGTCGTCGGAGCCCGTCCAGCCTGCATCCACGGGGGGAAAACCACCTTTAAACCTCCAGAAGATGTTTATAACATAGTGCAGCTCCTGTTCCTTCACAGGCCTCTTCTCGAAGCCAAATGAAGGCGAACCAAATACTTTATTGAGTGGGCTCTGATGACCTTCGCTTTTTTTTTTTTTTTTTTAAATGAGCAGATCTGTTTAAGGAAAAAAAAAAGTATATGAAAAACACAAACTAACTTCAGATGGCGAGTTTAACCTCCAATGGTCTCGCAGATTAAAAAACATTAAATCTTTTTATCTAAATTCTAATAAAAATCATGTCTCCCATGGTTTTAGTGACTGCTTCCAACTACACTTAAAAGCTTATTATTTTCAGGTCAGGTAGTGTGCACTGCAAAACTTTTTGTATTCTTTTTTTTTATATTTTAAGCCATTAATTTAAGGTTTGCTCTTACTATGAAAAAAAAACTTTGTTAAATATTCTCGCCTCTCACAATTTCACCCAGGAAAAGCTTCGTGTTTAAAATGAAGCGACATCGAGTTTTAACTGATAGAGGAGAGAATTTTAATGGCAAATCAAATCCATTGCACATTTACTTACCTTCCTTTGTACGGTATTACAAATATACCATATTTTAATGTATTAGCTGAGAAAAATATCTTTTTTCTTTTTTTTCAAATCTTCTAAAATTAATAAAGTATGGAAAGGGTCGAGGCAGCTTGACTTCATCCTCAGGTAGAAGCGTCCCCAGGGCTGATGCTGAGTTGTTGATTTCACCGGCTGGAAAAGTCTCCAGAGCCGAAGCAAAGCACACACGTTCTCCAATAAAGGGAAAATTCTGAAGGTTTTAGGGGAATTCACTGCAGATCCTGGCAAAGCTGATGGGCACAGCTTGCTGACTGAGTAGACTATTTGTCGAACAAACTGAAAGTTTCAGGTGACCACAGCTATTCATTAATTTGGTCTGGATTCAGCAGAGCCTGCTGGCAAGGCAGGTAGCATGAGGAAGGCAGATTCGAATTGTCAGTTTGGGGTGGGGTTTTTTTGCCTTTTTTTTTTGGAATACATTTTGAAATGCATCTTGGTATCTTGAATTGTAATCCCGAAATGATGTTTTGAGTGAAAATGTAGTTAAAGCGAATGTTTTTGCTTGCTTGCTTGTTTGCTTTTAGCACGCAAAATGGGGAAAAACAACCCCCAAGACAAAATGACCTTGTTTCATTTGGGGTGAAACAAGGCATTTAATTCAATCCAAATTTGAACAGTGCTTTTCTCCTCCCCCCCCAAAAAAAAAAAAAACCACTGCTTTTTTTCACTTCTGGTTGAGCCAAAATAATTTGAGATATGCCTGAGGTTTCATTTGTTATTGTTCTCCTGGTTTGCCCACGCAACTGAAAATGCGATTATTCCTGTGGCTTTGCCCAGCGCGGGCAGGAGGGAGCAGAGACGAGGAGGGAGGGAGGGAGGGAGCAGCATCCCTCGGGAGCGCTGCGCTTGAGCCTGCCAGGGTGGGAATTTGGTGGGGTAAAAAGACCTTAATGCTGCTGGATGGGGGAGAAAATTAATCCAGCTCTCCGTGCCAGCAAAACCCACGCACGCACGCACCCCGGCCGGCGTCTCCGATGGATCCACTTACCACTTTTGACCTTGTCCTTTCTTCCCCTCGGCTAGAAGCGGTGCTCTGGCACTAGGTGGAAATCATCATTAGGAGTTGGAGTGGCTCTTCAGCCGGCTCCTTTCAAACCATTGCACCCCAGTTTTAGCCTACTGGTTGTGCAGCGCTTCATTGGAGCAGCTCCTGTTCAGCATCCCGTGCTGGAATGGAAGGCCTTCCATCGCCATCCCCTGCTCTGACCGTATATTCTGGCTATTGCCAAAAGGCAAAAAGAAATGTCTCTTCTCAGCCTCTCCCGGTTCTGCATTATTATCGACAATTTTCTACTGAACAGACCAGCCCAACTGCTGGAATGAGATTCATTCCCCACCTACTTAAAAAAAGGCTTTTTATAATGGCCTTTTAGCCTCGCCGGACAGGGAATTTTCCTTGTGTCCGTCTGCTTTCCGGATTGATTTTGTATGGTTCCGAGATTGCTGATGTACCTTGCTGACATATATTGCTTCTCCTTTTTTTTTTTTGTAGCAGCTAAAATCAGAACGTAATGAGGGACAGCAACAGTGCAATGCACCAAGCTGCATTTGACTTCCACCAAATATGTGATCCCAGTGTGGTTTATATGGAAAATATAGTATCGGATCTGTAATACCAGTGAGCATCATACATTCAGCTGAGAAATCTGAAGGCATCTTAACATCCCCAGTGTTGTTAACACAAAAATATTGGGCTATGCCAATCTAAGCCTCTCAGAGCAGCCATCGGTCGGGGCAGGAGCAGGACCGGGTTACGGTGACACCTCCCTCCCTTCACAGCGGCGTGTCCCCAGGCCTTTTGAAATATTTGTGGCCGCAGCACATCCATAAACCAAGAGCCAAATCAGGCTGTTTGGAGTCTCCCTTTACTCGGAAGGAGGCAGAAGTTAGCGGGAATAATGAAAATCTTAAAATCATGGGGTAAAACGACCAGCTGAAGCCCCGACCCCCTCTTCAGTGCAACTTCTGACCATTTCAGAAACCAGTATTTCCCTCTGTAAACATTGCTATTCCAACAACTAAACAACCCTTGCACTCGATGGAGGCGTTTTGCTGCCAGAAATATTGGGGAAAAAAATTCTGGCTTTCCATTCACAAGAGCATTTAAACAACACTTTACATCAAAGCCCTTTCATTCCCCGGCCGGAGGAGTTATAAATGGGGCTCGGTGCAATCGGTACGGCTCCTGCCTTGGGACGGAGCACTTCAAATGCCTCGTGCTTTCAAATGCCACAACATTAATATCCACCATCCTGGAAGTTAAAAGAATATTTATACACGTACACATCACATTAATAATGCATCGATTGACTGCTCTTATATTTAGAAACTAATATATTAAAACAAATTACCAAGTGACAAAACTTTCTTGACAGGGGATGAAATATGTTGGCCTGCTTTATTGTATGTTATATATATTATTAGAAATCAAGTAAATTCTTCCCATACTGTGACTTTTTAAAATAAAGTCTTCGTGTCTGATTCTCATTTATGCTCCAAGCTCTGTATACTCCCCGGCTCGTGTGAAGTGGCAACAGGGCAGATAAGAACGAAGTCTTTCAAAGCTGAAGACTTTAAATCTCCTTATTTAGGATGTACTTGGTGGGAGAAAATAACCTTCCGCCCTGCATGTAGCTACAGCGAGGGTTGGATATCAAACGCTAAGATTTCAGGACCCCAATACTAAAATTTTGAAAGGTCTTTAGCGTAATCCTTTAGTCTGTTTACCGTTAGATACAAGAGAAAATGCTTATTTACAAGAGTAAACATCTACTTCCATTTCAAATAGGAGTTTAATCTGTTTAGAGAAAGGCTTGGGAGGAAATAATTCAAACTACTTTAAAGATTAAGGTTATCAGCTTTTTTTTTTTTTTTCCCTTCAAAGGAGATCGCAGGCAACCTTCAGAGGAAGCTGTATTCGTTAAAATTAGCCTGAAAGTGTTTAAAATGCTCCATTATTTGACCTCGTCGCAGTAAACCTAAATACGAGATGGGCCAGTTTTCTGCCTATTTCGGAATGACTGTAGCGGAGGCTGTAAAGTGTGTGGCCCCGCGTCGGGTGGGTTTTCCGTTCTGCAAACGCGTGCACGGTTCCAGCCGTTTAATTAAGCTTTATGGGTGGCTCCAACACAGCCTAATTTTCAGGAGACGGCATGATTACGATGCTATGTTCCATTTTTACTCCTGCACTTTAGTCGTTAGTACGTTCTGCAGCAAACATTAGCGATACTTTTGAAAGGGCTTAGCGCTTGAACGCTTGGTTTTCTTTCGAGTCTTTATTTAAATATACTTCTGATTAAAGCCATCCGTCCTGCCAGACAGCCCTTCCTCGCGCTGTGCATCGATTTCCACGCGACACCTCCTCCTGAGGACAGAGCAAATCGACTGCCTTTTACTGTAAATCTGCTTACCCTGGTGAAAACTGGGTAAAATCTATTTTTCAAAGCAAAGGTGGACACTGACCGCCCAGCAGCTTGGCAGGGGAGCGGGATGGGGTCAAACAGAGCTGCAGCGCTGGCTGGGTGCGAAGGACCTGGGCTTAACGGAGCAGCTTTGCTGCCCAGCCTCCTTCAAGGAGGCAGAGGGAATAAGTGGCCAGCTCCAGCAATTTACCCCCAGCACTCAGACGGGGCTCGGATGTGCTGGCACCTCCTGCCCTCGAGCTGCTGGAGTGCTTGAGCACGAGCTCAGCGTTTGACTTCGGTGGGTCCGCTCATGTGCCTACGGCCAAGGGCGTGCAAGGCCACCACCTCTGCAAGACCGAATCCTCGCCGAGCCCGGCTCAGGTTCTCAAAGTCCAGCTTGGTGCTTTCTCCTTTCCGTCCCCACCAAAGGGAATTTTAACTTCTACTGGAAGGTCCTCCAGAAATGATCCTTTCAGGCTTAAGGGATGTTCTCCCTGAGGCAGCAGGGCTTGGGCTGGGTGGTAAAGGCCACCCTCTGCATATGAAGGGGCTTTTCACTACCCAGGATGGTGTCTGAAGTTTTGCAGTGAGAAGGCTTAGTAGCTCTGCGGGACTAAAAACATAAACCCCGCTCCTCTCCTCCAAAACACCACCTCGGTAACGTGAAACATCAGCAGTGGGAACGTCACCATCTCCCACAAGAAAGCGGTGTAGCACCAAGTGGCAAGGATCATGATTAAACTACCCATGACAAAGAGTTTAGAGGCTAGCGTAACATGAGTTGTCTCCTGTATTGACCAGTGTCGCGTACACTAATCTAAAGTATTGCATCTGAGCAATTCCCTTTAACCCTGCTCACCGTGGGAGACACGGCAGTTGTGGATGAGGGCCTGTCCACTGAGGTTCCCCAACCTTTTGTTCCTGACCCTTTTCTCATGCAGTTCAGACATCCCCACGCTTCTTAACCCTGTTGAAGTCAACAGCAAAACTGCCAGGAGCCTCGGCAGAGCCAAGTTTTTAACGGGATCTCAGCAGAAGCAGCCATGCTATCATCTCATGGACGTACCTTCAGCGGAAGCAGTCATGTCCCTTTACGTCACCTCTGAATTTATCCCTCAATTTGTAGTCCTTGACGGGCAAGCAGTGCTCTCCTGTCTCTCGGGTAGCTCCCTGCTCTCCTTGCTTCACAGAAGTGCCTTGTCCCACAACAGATCTCAAAGAGCTTTAAAGAGGAAATCACGGGGGGTTTTTTCCCCCACCTCCTTTAGGTCAAAAAATTGGTGGTTATAAAAATGAACAGGGAGTGCCGGTGCCCACACATCCCAGATATATCAGAAATCTCCCAGCTTGCTCCTCTCGGCAAATCCGAAGGGCAGTCTTCCTCCAAGAGCCCTCAGGAGGAGGGTATCCGCAGTTACGCAGATGTGTTGTTCACTGTTAAGTCAGAGGGACTCACCCTGTGTGTTGGTTTTCAGGCTTTTGTAATGGATGAATACCTGTGTTTTTCTGGGGTAAAATTCACAGATTCTTTTCTGGAAAGCAGAAGGAATCAAACCCAATTTGATCTCCATCCTTAAAAAAGTGAGTTCCTTTCCTTTTTTCTCCAGGGGAGGTAAGACAGGCATGGGAGGGCACCAGGAAACATACCGAATAAAACATTCAATAAAGAATGTTTTGGTTTGTTTGATCGAGTTTTTATAGGCATGGGAAGTACCAGCTTTGTTTTATTAGGAGTGTGAAATGCCGTTCGATTTCTGCTCTGAACAGACTTTTCTTCTCCCTCCGCTGCAGAGAGAGGCCGTCGAGCACCACCAAGGGGTAACCGCGGCAGAGGATGGGACCATCAGGTGGACTTCCCTCCGTTCAGGTACGCGTGACTTTCTTCTCGATGCCCGCATTTCTAGATCTATAAGTCCCACCTAAGGATGGCTCGCAGGGTGTTTACTTTCCCGTGACCCTTGGATGCGGTAATCCTGTGGCTTTCATTATTTGATTCCTGTTGTGGTTACAGGACACTTGAAACGAGAGTCAGCACCACGCAGAAATGGGAAACCCTGAGGAATGGCGGTAAGTTCTTGGTAGGGGGTCGGACAGTTTTATCTATTCCCACCCCGAAAGTGGCCAACCAGAGGTAGCAACGCCCAACATAAAAAATGAATCAAACTCTGACAAAGCTTGAAATGAGTTCCGCAAGTGTGAGAGTCAAGATATTGCTATCAATAGCGCTGAAATTATAAAAGCCTTTTGAAATGCTTTCCCCCTGGTCTGGGCTGAGGAGGTAATTTGGGCTGAGCAGGTAGAGCAGAGGTGTGCCAGATCCAGCAGCTCTGCGGATACTTCACCCGTGTACCTGCTCCAGCTTCCCCCTACGTAACTCTCTCTCAGCTTTTACAAACAAGGCAAGGAAGCACGGTATTTTTAAGCGCGAAATTTTCATTTCATTAAGTAGAAACAACAGGATTAGGTGACCAATGGAGCAACATCTGAAAAATCTGGCTGGAATGTAACAGGGAAGATTTTTCACCATACAAACCTGGGAAATTCAAACGGTACGTGGAGCAAACTTGTGAGGTTTTGATGGTAGCATGTTGCAAAAAGCCCTCAATTTCAGCTTTCCTTTTTGATGGAAATTTCAATAATTCATGCCCATCTCCAACGAGTGCAGTCCTCACTTTCCGACTGTGAAGAATTCCCCTGCTGAAGCATGATCTAGCTCTTCCAGAATAAGTGATGGAGTCAGCAAGGTGAAAACTAATTTCTTTGTAACGAGGGCTTAATTTAAAATAATTATTGCTATGTTAAAGAAGCAGTGTCCTCCATTATTTATTTACAACATGCGCATTAAAATGCTTAACTAGAGCTCAACCCTATTAAACCAATCTGCAGCATCAGCATATTATTTACGAAGTTTTGCAGCCTCCTCAGAGAGGCTGAAATGATCCTCCTTGTATTTTTTTTAAATGCAGACCCCAAAGTCACACTGGTGTTGGTAAGGGATTTCTTACAAGGCAAGGAGTGAAGCCGTTATTCACGCCCTTATCTGGGCCTAAAACCAGAGCAGAGCAGAGCAGCAACGCACTTTTAAAATGTGCAAATATGGAATATTCACATGTAAGCAAGCACAGTTAGCAGCGTGTGCCAGGTTTCATTTTGGTTTTGGAATCAAATAAGAGCAATTACAGGGTGTGTGGTATTGTGGAACCCGTCCAGATTTTTTTAAGAGGGACTGCTGATGCTTTTTTAAGACACGATCCTGCCCTGTGAAACAAGTGCCTTTCCTCACCACCTCTCCTGTAAAGCAAAAGGCGCTGCCTC
Organism: Gymnogyps californianus; assembly: GCF_018139145.2. Classification (NCBI taxonomy): domain Eukaryota; kingdom Metazoa; phylum Chordata; class Aves; order Accipitriformes; family Cathartidae; genus Gymnogyps; species Gymnogyps californianus. The sequence continues at coordinate 1,043,355 of NC_059473.1, read as the reverse complement.
CAGACGGTGCCAGCGACAGAGCAAGCGGGGATTCTGGTCTCAGCTCCCTTTATCAGAAGAAAAGAAACACGAGTCTTCATAAGACTTTAAAATTTGGTGATGGTCTGAATGAACATGAAACGTTTTAGATGATAAGTTCACATTGAAGAGCATCCTCGTTTTTATGTAGGAAAGTAAAACACCCTGGAACAACCTAACAGTCCCAAAACACAGGCTCCTGAAAGAGCGTTCAGCATGCTATTTTTGGCTGATTTTTTCTTTCTCCCCATTACAAACCATGGTCCTGAGTATTTATCCTTCCCAGCCTCACAGCAAAAAAATGATGAGATCATGAAACTCGTCCTGTGCCCATCCCTAAGCGAGTTCATGTGGCTCAGGATGGGACAAGGTCCCCTCCGTGGGAATCACTGCAGAAAGCAGGCCCGCTTTTGTCTTGGAGTTGGGCTTTAATGCCATCGCTCCAAACACAGGGGTTCTTTCTAGGCACGGCTTTCCCAGCATCGCAATGAACACTGCAGGCAAAGCAGGCAGGCGCATTTCTTATCTGCCTGGGGCACGGATATGCAGGTTTCTGTCACGCTTACCCTCTTTTTGCGGTAGCATAATTAACGTGCAAGGCAAAAAACCGTGCCTCTCGTCTGCAGAGATGGTTTTTCGGTGAGTGTAAACGGGTGGCTAGCGACAACCACGAGCGAGAGGTGACGTTGCAGGCAAGGAGAAGGGGCGCGGGCTGGTTTGTGCCTGGTGGGCTATGGGGCCAGCGGTATCCTCAACATACGGAAAAGTCCATACGATGGAGCGAGGTCCAGCGCTCTTTCTTGCTGCTTCCAAATGAAGTCGGGCTGGGGCTGCAGCTTGCCCGGCAGCTGGGCGGTAGCAGGCAGGAGGTGCCGATGTACGGCTGAGAAGCCTGACGGCACCCATCCTGCCTGCGGGGACGGGGCTGCCCGGCAGGTACGGGAATAGTTTTTCCACGGTGGACAGAAAGAGGAGAAACCATCTTAAATTACAGCAAGAACCGTTCCTACTGGAAACGGGTAACAGCTTGCCAACAGCAGCGGAGGGGAGTACGTAAAGGAAGCAGTGACATTTCCACCTAAACATTTGCTTAGTCCTTAAGGGTTATTAAGCCCCGTCGGGAATGCCGGAGGGTAGAGGCCAGCCCTGGTTTGCAGCTGAGGGGATGAATCCCCCCGCCCCCGGTTTCTGGAAGCCCAGCCACCCCTCGCTCGGTGGCTGCCGCCTTCTGGCGTTTCGCCGGTAGATGCCCCTGCCCTGGTCAACACCGGCACAAAGCCGGAGCTCGAGCGGTGCGCTTCTTCGCTCCCGCAGCTCCTTCTTGTCCCGCTTAGAGGACGCTTGGTGATCCTGCGTGATATAAACACCCTGTAAAACGCCGGCTTCCGCGGAGGGTCCGCCTGTCCGCGTGGAAAGAAGGCGCGCTGTAAAAATAGCAAAATCATCATGAGCGCGCGGCTGTCGCTCCAGCCAAGGAGTTAGTTCTCTGCGCCCCTTAGACCTTTGTTCCTTCTGCCCAGGCTCACTGCCTGCTTGCCGAGGACTAACTCGGAATTTCAGAAAAAGGGTTTCTTCGGCGGTGGCTGGAGCACGGGAAAGCCGGGCTTGGTCCGCCTGGGCTTTTCCCCAGCGTCTGACAAAGTGCATTTGTGGCCTTGCATTAGTCGCAGAATTAATCACGCCTGACAGGCCGAGTGCAGCCCCGTGCGAAAGGGCAGAGCTCCAGCGAGGCCAGCGGCTCCTGCCAGCTCTGCCCCGGCCTCGTCCATCTGAAGCCATTCTTTCCAAACACTGATTTATTTTCTAGGCAGAGGCGGGGAGGGGGACGACTCATTTTTGGTGTGTCCCCTGGGCAGGTTTTCATTTTTTAACGTGACTGGCAGGGTCAAGTGACAGAAATGCTTTTCTTTGGTGATGGACAGCAGAGAAAGGAAGCCTTTGTCAGCATGGAGCTGCCACTCTTTTTTGGTGACACCTTTCTTCCAGGCCTGCCAGCGAGGGTGAAAATGGCAGTGATTTGTTTGGTAACTCCTTATGGACATGCCTCTACTTCCACCAGGCAGGTCTATTTATAACCTGAGTTTATAACCTTAAGTTAGCCCCTAGCTGTATATAGCCTACCTATGTCATTAGGCTTGGAAAAGGTTGCAGCAACAGTTGTTGGATTTTTTTTTTTTTTTAATTTGGCTGAAATTTTAACAGTGTAAGTGCAATGTTGTTGCTCTTTCTCTTGTTATTTGAATTGCATAACTCCCATTCTCTGTGTGTGTGTGTGTGTATCCTGTTGCACTAAGTACCCGTGCTCTCTGCCTGTGCAGAAGCCTGCAAGGTGGACAGACTTCGCTGCAACAACGTCCTGCAGCAAGAGCAACTGGGACCGCACTCTTCTTTCTTCCCTGCTCCCTGAAACGGAGCAGGCTGGTTAGTTCAGACTGCAACTCCTGCAGTCCTGCAGCCTGCGTCCTGCAAAAGCTGCGGCTACCACAAGCCCCGGCGTCCGCCGGCTGTGTCACCCTGCGTGCCATCAGTCCTGTCCGCTGGGCTTGCCTCTCCCGGGAACCCCTGCATCGAATCCGGGGTCTGCAAACATCTAAAACCCTGGCTATAAGCCTTACTTCTTCTACCAGCACGGTCTTTGCTGGCGGGCCCGGTGGGTTGGGTTTGCTGAGCAGACGTGGAGGACTTCTGCAGGCATTGGCTTTGGTGTGGTCTACCAAACTGGCTCTCCTGGCCACCAGGAATGGCCAGAGGTGTCACGCTCCTCAAGTGTAAAGGCTCAGCGCACGGTTCTCGTCTTTAACTTGAAGTTACAGGGATTTAAGTGCGCGCCCCCAGCAGAGCCTGGGTTAAGGCTGAGAGAGGAGCACGACAGAAGCAATGCCTCGAGTGCACAGCCCATTTCTCCAGCTGTATTTTCCCTGAAATAAAACCTTCTTCAAGAAAAAACGGAACCTCTCTCACCTTCTGTGCAACAGGGAGCGTGATTTTCTCACATGCCAAACATCAATAAAAACGAGAAGTCCTAGGAAAAACATCCTCCGAGTTCTCTCTCTGTAGATGTCCTCCCGTCAAGCATGCCTTCCTTTTTTAAATGCCTGCTAAACCCACCTCCCTGCTTTTCTTCATCATACTCCCAGTCCCTTTCCTTCTCCAGAAATAAATCTGAATGTCTCTTGAACTCATTTATACTGCTCGGTTGCCTTCCCCAGCCTAACTCGTTCCATATGGCTATTGCTCTTTGCGTGGAGCAGTTCTGCCTGGGTTCCCTCATTTACTTCCAAGATTCTTAATTTTATGAACAATTTCCTAACAATCAGATCAATTAGAATGTGGAAAAGTCCTCCAAGGGAAGCGGTAGGATCCCTGTCACTGGTATAATGCAAATTTGGGCCAGACAAAGCAATTCTGCCCGTCCTCTGCGGAACAATCCCTTGGATGGGCTGATCTAATAAAGCAGATATTTTCCATCTTTGCATTCCTGGGGCCTGATCCTCCTCCCAGTGACACCAGTGGCCACGCTCTCCCGGCTCTCCGGGGGAGAGGCTGGGTTCCCTCTGCCCGTCACGCCGGGGCTTTGCCTTCTGCATGCAGCTCTGCCTTTTTCCAGCGCGAGGGCCGCATGACGTGAAATCACTTTGGGTTATTTAGGCTTGCTTTCACAATTATAGCTGCTGCTGCTTTGCTATTTCCCCCCCCGCCCCCTTATTTATTCTGAGTAATGCCTGACACATGCTTATTTCATGCTTCATACCGATATATTTCAACGAAAGGCAAACATAAAGAATGAAACCAATACAGTTTTAATGGATCAAATACCATCCTACTAAAAACCACAATTTTCGAATCAACATTTTTATTGAAACAGACTTTCATTCAGAGCAAAGCGTCCTACTGAAACCCAACATTTTTTCAAACTCTTGTCCAACAGTCTCTTTTATTTTCCCATCTCAAACAGGTAATTTTCCAATCAGACCTATTATACCAAATCAATTTACATTTACCAAAAATATATAATTACAAGAATTAGCCCAAACCAACGTATTTTTTTAATCCTTCGCCTGTTAACTCAAACCACATATATCTGCAAGTAGGAATTCTTTTGGAGACCAATGGAAATGTATTCCAAACAATGCATTCTTATTCAAATTCTTATACATTTTAATCAAAAAAATCTTGTATTATCTGCAACCAATATCTTCGAAGTCAGCCCATTTTATTTTGTTTAAGTCAGACCACTTTTACTAACCCCCTGGTTTATATGGAATTAATATAGTACGCGTATTGAATGCGATGCCTAATGACTGATATAATAACACAAGCAAGTTATTTTCAGTGTATATATATAACGAATGGCTATATTGCTGATATTCACCAAACCAAAACATATTTTTATTGAAAACAGGAGGGATACCCGGCGAGGACTAGCTTTTTCCTTGGCCTCGCACGGGGTGGAAGGGTGGAGGACCAAAGGGCAGGGCTCAGGGGAGAGCATTCCCACCCGCTGGACTTCTCCTGTCTCAAGTAGCACACAAGAGCGCAGGTCAGCGTCTTTGCGTTGGAGACTCCCACGTGGTATTACACCTTCCGTAACCTCCAAAAAAACCTACAAATGTGGGGGGTTTTATGGCCGCAGCTTGTATGGGAAACCTTCTTGAGGACCGTCTCCATGGATGGTTGGGAACCTTCTTCCAACTGCAGGCCAGTGGAGGTCCACCTGCCTGGAGCCGGCACTGGCCTCACTGGATCTTCTCCGTCCGCGAGACGTGGATCCACTCTCGGCTTTCACTTCTCTTGGCTAAAAGGCAGGCTCTCCTTTCTCCGGGGTATCTTGGGGCTCTTCTCTGTGCTGGCTCTAGCTCCAGCTGAGCTTCCTTGCACGTGGATGACCAAATTCCTGACTTCTCTATTAAAGAAGGTCTCAACAGAGTCTTATAAAGCGGCAATAAAGTTTTCCCGTCCTGGGTAGATTTACACCACATGATATGTCCCCTCAGCTGTCTGCCTTTTCCTGCCTATGGCTGAAATTCCAGCTGTTAGATCCCACAGTCACACTGATCTCGCCTCGCTTCGGCAGCCGTCCCAAAGTGAAATATTTGGTCTGACCTAGCACGGGAAAGAAAGGTGCCTCCACCGGCAGGTCCTCTGATCTTGCCGTAGCTTGGGTCACCCTTGGGAGATGCTGGTCTTCCTCCAGGACTGCGAGAGGGAGCAGGCAGCAAGAGATAACCTGCAGCTGGGTGGACAACCGTGGACCACAGCACCTGGGAGCGTGCCGGTCCCCGGCTAGCTGGCACACGGATGGTCCCATCGACGCGATGCCTGGGAAGGAGGAGAGGGGCAGGCATGCTTTGCAGCACCGGCTTGTCCTGGTCTCCATCCCGGTTTTTCCCGGGAGCTGATGAGAGGGTTGAGACGGGGCTGGCGTTTCGGTCCCTGCCAGGCAGCGAGGAGGCTGGGAAGCTGGCCTGGCTAAATTCATTTACTCCTCTGCTTGCTCCTTTATTTATTGAGGGGTTGAGCAGGCTTGGCAGTATTCTGGTATTTCAGCAAAATTAGATATTAATTTTCTCCTAAATGCTCTATAATTTTATTTTATTAAAACTTTTACAAGGAGGGAGAGAGGGGTTTCTTGCACCATCCCAAATGGGTGCCAATAAAATCTTTATACCCTACCACAGTCTCAGGTACTCCACGTTTGCAAAGAAAAATACATTATGCAGAGAAATTATTTTTTGAAAAATATATATTAGAGAAAGGATATAAAACTTTATTGGCGCTATATTTCCTACCCCTCTACTTCAGAAAGCCAACTTTCTCAAGTATTGTACACCAAGCGTACAGTCCTGAAAGGGAGGAAAGAGGGAAATAAACCTTTAGGCAAACGTGGGGATCTCTGAGAGCACTTCTAATAATTTTTACTGTGAAAGTAATACCCTGATTTTAAGGTCTGGTGCCTTAGGAACTGAGAGGGATTTAGAGGAGAGCAGCCCCGGCATCTGCCCCGGCTTGGAGGGGCTGGGAAGACCACGCTGGGAAGGGTGGCACCCCTTGGAAGGTGACGGGACTTTCCCAAGTACCCGTGCAAGAAGCAGAGGCGTTTTCCTCCTGCTTTTTAATCCCAGAGCTTTTAACACTGCTTAGGACAAACCGTCCCTCTACCAGACTGCGGGGTTTTTTTGCACAAAAAAGGCTAATCCGCAGCTTGGATAAACCAGGGTAGCCCTGCTAGAGCCAGATGATCGCTCTTGATTGCAACTGGGCAAGGAATCTGGTCCGGCTTTCTAGTCTTTATTGGGAAAATTTGTTTACAGCTGTATACTGGGCAAAGGAAGCTTGTGCAGCCCTTCTACAGCACTTATTCACACAAAGCTTTAATATTTGATAATGTTATTTAATAAAATCTGTTACAAGGTTCTTAAATAACTCTTTATGACCCTTTTATGATTTATGTCATGACACATAACCTCGGGTGTATATATTTTATGTTATTACAGATGTGTAAACTGATATTAATTGTACACATTTTCCCCTGAAGTATAAGAACTTATTTTTTTCTCTTTTTCCCTTGGCTATATAACTAGACATATAATAATTTCTACAGAAGGTAAAACCAGCACATATAGTAAAAAATGGATGAAAAATGTTTGTGCAGCTCTGCCTTTCATTTTAAATGAATATAAATGTTCGTATATGTCATAAATTTAAGCTGCAAGTAAATTACTGCCAAGTTCTGAGCCCATCTCATGTTTGAATCCTGGAGTAAAATAGAAAACATTTGTTGAATCAGTCTGCTGAAAGCGGCAAGGAAATGATGTAATGTTTATGAAATATGCAGTTTTGATACAATCCAATTAGCACTCTCGGTTGCTCTCTAGCAGGCTTGCGGCAGGTTTGCTGGGGGCAACCGGCCGCGGGGAAGCAGGGATGTCCCCCGCCGCAGCGGGGACGGATGCCTTTCCTCCGGAGGGTGCCCAAGCAGCTCCCGGCAGCCTGCAGGTTATCGCTCACGGCTCCGTTCATGATGCCCACCCCCCCGAAAAATGCTCTTCGAGACCGCCAGCCTAGGATGCTCTACCCAAGGTTTCCTGGTGGGTCGGGGCGGGGGGGCAAACGGGTGAGAAACCACCTGAGCAGACCTGTGTTTCCAAGGGGGCCTTTCACTGAGGACTGCTAAATCTTCCCTTTTTCTTGAGTAAAACCACCCATCGGCAGCTGCCGCGTCCCCCTCTCTCCGGGGGCTTTTACGGGGTGAAGCCAGGAAGCTCACCTGGCGTGGCCGTGCCCGGCAAACCGGGGTCAGGACACGCGATAACCTCCCGAAGCAGAACTACAGCACCAGGACCTGCATCCTGCCTTTCTGAACCGACGGGATTTTTCCATCCCCGAAACCCATCTCTGCAAACGATAACCCCAGCTGAGGAAGTCACAGCATCAAAAAGAAGGAAAATAAAGCCAGGATACCTTTCTCTTCGAATGAGATTTACAAAACATTTCAGCATCTGGAACAAGGGACGTTAGTTTTGATTATTTCCTTATGATATTTATTCAATTTGTTGTACTTAAAACTATTATTGTTTTCTCTTCTATCTCTCCCTCACTCTGTTCTTCTCTTTCATCCCCATATTTCTGTTCATTTGTCAAGCGCAGCTAAAGGAAAAAACAAAATCAGCAGCGGGAAAAAAAAATTGAAAGATGTCATCAATGTGGCCTTTTTTGTTTTATGGCATTAAATGAGCTGCCTGCCCAGGCAGGGGAAAAAAAAAAAAAGCAAGTATTTGAAGTTTGACATTATAACGACCGAAAGCGAAGCGTGAAAGCGAGCCGGTAATCAAATAGGTGGGTAGCTTATTTACCCAAATCTCTGCTAATGAGGGTGTAATGCCGCTGGTGGATGCACACGCGTGCCTGCCGCGTCAGGGGCTGCGAGCGGACGTGACGTTATACTTGAACTCGCCTTCAAAAGTAGCCGTGCTGGGATGGCGCAGGGCCACGAGCCTCGCTTGAAGCTCTGTAAACCGGTCGAAGCTGCAGAAATCAGCCCAGAGGTGCTGGCAGATGTTCCCAGCGGCTGGGTCCGGTGGCCACACGTCTTGGTCTCCACCCTGCATGAGGACAACCGCGTCGTCCCGCCGGCCAAGAGGGCTCCTCTCGCCCTTCGGCGTGCCCGTCCCGAGGGAAGGAGCGGCAGGGATCTCTCCCCGCCAGGGAGTCTGCGGAAGAGCTCCTCGTCAAGCTGGGCCGATAATGGATTTTTTGGCTCCCTGGCCAAACCAGAAAAAAAAAAAAAACAAACCCCAAACCAAACCCAAACCAGCCCAGCATATGTTGAATCTCAGCTTTTGGGGGAAAAAATATAAAACCCAAAACGTGTCATGTTGGGTCAACCTGAAACATCATCTTTGATTCAAATCCGAAGTACTTTGTTTTGCTTTGCTGAGTTATTTAACTCTTTTGTTCTGACTTTTGTCTTTTAATTTAGGTCAATTTAGAAATAAACAAATGCTGTTTGGAAACAAAGGGCTTAAAGGTTTTGCTTGGGAAATGTCAAATGTTTTAGCGAGTCTAAAGTGAAATGTTTTGACATTTTCCAAAAAGAGAAAAAGAAAAATCCGTGCTTTTTTCTAGCTGAAATCAATAGCTGAATTTGACCTGAAAGTCTGAAGAGTTTCTCTTTTCTTCTAAAACTCCATTTTAAAATGAAATTACTTTCAGTGGCAAAAAAAAAACCCAAACCTATGCCCAAATGTAGTTCTTTTCTCCTGTTGCAAGGGAAGCCTCCAGAAACCCTGTGCTCTCCTGCTCGGGTACCTGAGCCAGCCTCATGCTTCCCGCAAAACCGGGGTGCTTAAGGATCTTCCTTTTCCAACCAACAGCTATTCGGACATAATAAAAATACATTTGTTAATAACCACGTGGGAGATGGCTCTTCTTTTGCGAGTCAGGACCTTGGCCAATACATCATTTGCAAATCGCTTTAACTCCCTTCTTCCTCCTCCCGTGTGCCCCTGTTAAACCCTGCTCTCCTCAGATGGCCGGTGGTTTGGTCCGGGGAACGGGCAAGGTCTCCTAAGGTCGGTGCTGATTTTGGTGGTGGTTGCTGCTGAAATGCGTTTCTGAATGTGGTCCTCTCTCGGCTGTTTTCTCCTCTTCAATGCCCGCGCTTATTACAAGTTGGCCGGTTGCTCCATCCTGAGCGAGCAGAGTTTATTTTAAAGTCGGTTTCCAGTGGCATGGGATACAGCTGGGTGTTACAGCACACACTTAATAAATTACCAGCTGGTAAGAAATGTGTTTGGACAATGGGGAGAGACAATAGCCGAGATAAAAAAGAGTAAAAGTCATGCCTGCTTTGAGGAAAGCAAACACAACGCTGCCAGCAGCCGTCCCACACGGCTCTGAGCTTGCGTTTTCCACATCTCCCGCGCCTGGCCCGACTAACCTTTTCTCCGGGCATTGCCACGGCAGATCAGGCTGAGAGCGGGTGAGAAAACCCCCCTCTTAGGGTCAGGCCGGTCCCTTTTGCTCTACAAACGCACAAGAAAAGTCCAGCCGGGCTGGCACGGGTGGCCGTCGGCCTCCCTAGTCCCGTGGGACCGCACGTCTCCTCACCCGGCGCAACGCAGCGAGCTTTGATTCGATGGCCCCGGCTGGGATTTGGAAGGAAAGAGCGGCGAAACCGTTGCGAGTTAACTCTGGCACCACGAAAGGCGGGTGCCGGTGCTCCGTCTCACCCCCCCTGTCCCAACCCTGGCCCCGGGTTAGCCCGGGCGCTGCGGGAGGGGGGGCTCGGCAGCTCTTTCCGCCGCTTGCTGAAGCCATGCGTGAGGCCGCTTTGCCCTCCACCCGGGGCAGAAGTGCAATTCCTCAGCTCCCGGCCGCTGGGAAAGTTTACTGTGGAAACTGATACCCTCCTAAAAGTCCCTCCTTCGCGCCGGTGTCACTGCAGGTACGCCTGGGTCAGGGGATTACTCGGGGGCTGCCCGCCGCGCTCATTGTCCTCCGAAGCGTGAATGAATGGGGTAATTCAACCCCGAGGAGATAACGAACCGCCGCGTCTGTACCAACACTTGGTATTAGCGTTTCCCATGAAGCTGCCGGGTGTTGGTTTAAAGGGCCTTTTAACAAATTATCAGGATATCTGGCTCCTTCCAGGTGCCGAGCGTCTCCGTGACTCGCCTTCTCTCTGGGCGTCAACTAAGAACAGGCAGAAAAGCTTTAATTACCTCCAGCGCTCGTTACGCGCCCGGCAGGAATTTGAAGCGGGGGCTGGCGGGTGGTGGGTACCACGTCTTGCGCTCCAGCGCGCGCGCGGTCCATCCCGCTGGAGGAATTTTTCCTCCTTGGACAATCCCTGCGCTTCAGGGAGCTTTAGGAAGCATTTCGCCACTTTTCAGGTTACGCGCCAACATTTTTCCTTCGAAGTGGGAGGTAAATAGGTAATAATTGTACCGGTTCAGAGTAATACCGATAATGCTTGTACCAATCGATACCAAAAATTATGAAAAACCTATCAGCCTAAGGTTATACCAGTTATTTCAACTGGAAATGGGTTGTTTGCCAACATTTATGGGTGGACTTCTTCCACAAGCAGCTGGGCACGTTAATCCGGCCTGCCTGTTATATGCCAGCGAATTTCCCAGCTGATGGTCAGAGGTGAGCTGGAACTCCTTGGCTGGTTAACTTCGCTGCAAAGTTATTTGCTCCTCACACAAAATGTGGTCATCAGCATCACATCCTCGCTCTCTGCTCATTTATTGCTGCACCCACCCGATCCGCCTTGATTGCCGCCGCTCCAGAGCGGAGAAGAACCAGTCATGGATAGATGGGATGGATGGGTTCACCAGTAGCAGTGGGCGTTGGGTCTCAGACTGCTGTATGATATCAGCCTCTCCTTCCCTGCCTTCATCGCTGGGTCATGTTCGCGCGTGTCCAATAGAGTCCGGGTTGCGACTGGTGGGGTGAAAAGCGCGGGCTGTGACTGCTCTATAGGGCCCCTTATCCTAAAGAGCAGCATCCCCTGTATCCCGGGCTCCGTGCCCGGCCGAGACACCTGGTAGCAGGCACTGAGCTTTGCGATACTTCATTTGTCTGCAGGCAGAGGATTCAGCGTTTCGGTATCTGTCTTCACGAATGGCTGCAGACCTTCGATCAAGATTTTAATTTCGCCTCCCGTCAGCTTCTCCAGCAGATGAAACGCATTCTGCTCTGGGAAGCCATCTACATTGCAAATTTCCAGCGTAAACCAGCATATCAGTTTTATTAAGCAGGATGCTAGGCAATTTAATAGCCTGGTTTAATTCGGTAGAATTCATCCAGCTTAAGTATTTTTCCATCTTCTACTCAACCCGTTTTATGATTTATCAATTACCTATTTCACATACATCATGGGTTTAACTTTTTCACTCTGTAAATCATATTCCTGGCTGAAGAAATGGGGTTTTTCTTTTTTACAGTTGAAAAAAAAAAATCCCAACTCGTCTCTCCATATAAGAGGCATAATACTTTCTGCGAAATATTTAAAACATCATTTACAAGAGACGCCATTCGGCGATGAGTCAGAAGATTTGCAGGATGTTCGCGAGGTTATAGTGACCTTTTGAGGATAAACTGTATTAAGTATTAATCTTTCCTACAAATAAACCTGATTTCCATCGATAGGTGGTTCTGTTCTTTTTTTTTTCCCCCCCTGCTCAGCATGCCACCCCTTTTGGCGCAAGCCTCTCCCCGTAGCATCGCTGGCACCTCGGATGGTTTGAGAGGCGCTGCCCTCCCATTCAAACGCCCGAGATGGCTTTTCATTGACGATGGGAGGTTTGTGGGTGTCTCCCCCCAGAGCCTTATTTTGTAAAGCGCTTACTGAAACGCTGCCTGAAAAAACAAACATGAAGCTTGAATCCCTCGCCCGCATCCCGAGGGGACATCTCCATTCACTCCGGCGGGCGCTGGCCCAGGCTCCGGCTGTGCAAAGGCACGGCGATATAATTGCAATAGGCCTTGCAACGGCACTGCCAAATTAAAATTAAAATTTTGTAATTCTTCTCTTTTAATCGTCCATTGTATCCGATCCCGACCACCTCCCGAAGACTTTAAAAGACCAGACCGCTGGGTAAAATCCTGGCTTCGTGGAGGTCAACGGCAGAAACTTCCACGGGCTTAATGAGCTCACGCGCTCTCCCCATGTCTGTTACGACTTGATTTATGGCGTGGTTTAATGAATGATTGTCTAATGCAGATGCGAAAATGACTCCAAACGAGACCGAGATCCCTGCGGTGGTTGGTGCTGCGTGGAAATGTGATATTAGGCTGTCTCTGTCCCAAAGACCGGGGGCGGGGGGGGGGGGGGGGGGGGTTAGGAGAAAAGCTAGGGAGAAAATACAACAACTCGCCTGTGAATTCGAAGCCGGGCGGTAAATTTTGCCATTTTGCGGTGCCGCTCCTCCGGCTCGAGCCCACGGCACCGGCAGGCAAAAGGGAATTATAACTTTGCAAAAATAGCCCCAAAAAGCAACGAGAGTCACGCAGGAAACCTGCGCCAGAAGAGAGCAAAGGCTGAAGCCCCCCCCCCAAAACCCCTCTACTTGGTGATTGCAGCTCCTTTTTATGGGCAGCAGTGTTATTGATCCATCAGCGTCGAATCGATAGGGATCCATTTAACGAACCGATGTGATAACGAAGTGGGGTTTTATGGATTCAGTCTGGAACGTGACCACTGGCGAAAACGGTTTTAATTCGAGGTTTTAACGTGGAAAATAAACCTTTCACAAAACCAGAATCGCCCGTTGAAGTTGATGATAGTGTGAAAAACGTTCATCCCGTCCTCAGGCGTGTACGCCCTTTACGTTTTCAAGAAGTAGAACAGAAAACGTTATCGAGAGCATTAGGGGGTTTTTTTTTCCTCTGCCAGGAACCAGCCGGTTGCAAACGCTTTCAAATGGAAACAACTCAGAAATTTCAAAAATCTTTGCAAAAAAAAAGACATTTTCACTTTTCAACCAACTCTGTTATTGATTTTCCAGGCTGAATAAGGAATGCTTGTTGAATTTTATGGAAACTGATAGTGGGACTATATGAAACTGGCCATAAAAGATAACAGATTTTGTTTTAAAGTCAGATAAAAGTTATAGTCCCATGTTATTTGGCATATGAATTTCCTATGATACCAATAAAAATGTTAGTTATAAAGCATTTCCTGAGGAATGGTTGTAACCCCAAATGATCATGGTTATTTGCTGAGGAAAATAGGTTTTATTCCGAACAATAAACCTATGCAGATTTATTAACCTGGGAAACACACAGCCATTTCATGTACCAATCCGGTTCGAGCTGATGGAATTAATAACACTGATATAATGAAAAATATCTTTTACACTCCAAAACCATTGCCTGCATAATGTCACACATAAAAGAGTTTACTTAGCAGCCCTTTAGCTCTATTTTCCCATTCTTCGCAGAAGTCTTCATTCACAATGGATTGGTTCTGTTTAAATGGTGATATTTGCTGTGTATCATGTTACTGCGGCGCTATTCCCTGCAGATGAATGAAAGCCGAGCATGAACTAACAAGAAAAAGACTCGGAAGATGAAAATTCGAAACAACCGAAAATGCCTTTCATGCTTTCAAGGTGACGGGAAGCGAGCCCGACGGGCGCTCGTGGTACCTCCAAACCCTCCCTCTCCGCAGCAAGAGAGCACCTCAGCTCGCCTTTGCTTGCAAGCGTAAATAGCCTGAGCCCCCCCCCCTCAATTCAACCGCCGAAAATAAATGGGGAGAAGATGAAATGAAGAGTTAAGCGGTGCTTGTTCCGCGGCCCTCTGAGCTCACCTGGGGACCTGCCCGCTCGGGAGGGCTGGGGTCGGGGCTGCCATGAGTATGTGGGGGCTGAGCCCCGATGGTAGGTGCCAGGAGCAGCGCGGCGGGTCTCTCCTGCTCCCGTCTGCTATTTGCCCTCCCCTATCGAGACCGCAGCCCTAACTCCAAAGCGTAACTCTTTATTAATAAAGCGGCACCGGCGGCTGCAGGGCCACAAAACCTTCGGCCGGCTCCCGTCTCCGCGTGTCGGTCCCAGGCAGCGGCCGAGCAAACTTCCCGCTCTGTGGGGACAGAGCTCCCCGAGTTGTCCTCCGAAGCCAACGCAATTTTATGATTTTTTGTTTGTTTGTTTGTTTTTTTTAATGTAGGAATACCCGTCTTTTAAACTGAGAGGCGCTGCAAATAGGCTTGCTCGCTCACCGGCTATCAGCTGCCGGGAAGGGCGGATATTTTTGGAGGGCGAACGCTAAAGCTAGGATGAGGACTCACCTTTGGGAAAGAGACAACAGAGGCAAGTCCTGAAACGGCCAGCTGAACGTAAAGCTTGCCTTAATTCGGTATTAAAGCCAGTGCAAAGATAAGATTCGGTTAGAAGAATAAGGCTTTTTTTTCCCTAACGTTGCTTCTTTTAATTTTTCTTCGTTTCACCCTGAAACCGGCTACCACTGTTTAATTCATTCCACATTTCCCAAGGTCGATAGACCGCCATCCCGAGCAGCAGCGTGCTCCACAAATGTTATTCCTTTCAGAGCGCAGAACAATAAGCGTTTTATCCCATCCGCTGCCCTCGCATCCTCGGGATGGTCGGAAGCGATGTCGGTGGGACAGCAGAGAGCTGCCGGAGAAGGCGGCCGTCACGAGCCCCATCCCACCTCAGTGCGTGGTGCAGAGAGAATGAGAAAGAGGGGGTGACAGCGTTTTGGGGAAGGTCTGGCCCCAGTACTCCTCGTTTTGGGCCAAGGGGATACCGATACGGCTGAAGCAGCACCCCAGAGCTGCAGGTGCTCGGTGCTGGACACCCTCTCCACAGCCTCCTGAGGGTCGGAAGAGCGGGACAGCCGAGTCCCATCTGTGGGCTCTGCCTTTTCCCACGCAGAGTTTGCTCCCGTGCGTAATCTGTCTTTTCGGAATAATTGACCTTAAAAACGCCTCTGAAACCAGCTACTGGAAAATCAGGTGGGAAACCCTATTTTCACCTGACTTTGGTAGCTCCGTTCAGAAACCGCCGCCTCTACGGAAGGCTGTATTTATAGAGATCAGCGTTTTCTCCGTGTGGTTACCGGAGGAGCCTTTAAAGCAGGGGTGCCCGGCGTGCGGGCAGAGCACCGACGCTCTCATCCCACGGACCTGGGATGGGTAGGAGAATGTGTGGGGCACAGCTCCTGCCTGGCCCCATGGCCCAGCCCAGTTGGGGTCCAGCGGGGTGTCCCCCCCCCTTCCCCGATACAGCAGGCACCTCTGCAGCCAGAGGAAGCACAGAGAGTCACGTAAACAGCCCCCCGCTCCCCCCAAAAAATATTACAGACTCACGTGACGCATGGTGCTTGCAAACGACGGGAGCGAGGGGGTTAACAGAGGAATTTGGGGTTTGTACAAATCAGCACATTCTGCTTTTATAAATGTACGTATCTAGAGAGAGAGAGAGAGAGGGGTGAACACGCTGGCTGAATTTTGCGTTTTTATAAAGCAGAACCTAAGTCTGCAGGCCACGTATTAAGCCAACCAGCATGTTTTCAGGTAATTAGTGTTTATAATCAGTTTGTAAAGCTAAAGTGACTCCAGATCACAATGCACTCAAGAAAAAAACATGTAGAAAAGATATTTCTTTTTTTTTCCTTTGCGTATGCATGCAAATGCCAAATTAACATCTGCGTACAATATATGCTCTGGTCAGACCCAGAATATTGTTGTGGTTATGGCCAATTCACTTAAAAGCCTATATGTTTAAAACCTCACATTAGTATGGATGAAATGTTTTCTGTTCCTTTAACTTTTTTTAGGGTTGGGGTTTTTTTTTAAGTTAAAGTTTCACATTAATGGTACTTATAAACCACAGCTGTTTCACTGTACTATATAACAATAGTGTTTTGTATCTGAGCAAGTTTGGAAATCTTCATGCTTACTCAATTCTTCCAAAACCAAAAGCAACCCCACTTGTTCCTTGAAATGGAAGAGGTATCTGTAGTGTTTGCAAAACAATTAGATTCTTGACAACTTTTCATAAAGATGATGTTTTGTTATTGCTTTGGAGACGAGGTGAAATTCAGGCTGTGTCTCAGACGAAATGTGACAATTTTGGGGACCTTTGGGGTTTTGTTATTGCTGCGGGGAAGGGATGGCTGAGCGGGCTACCTCACTTGCGCCGGTGGCTCTCCCCAGGGATGGAGGCACGCCTCGGGCACTGCGGAAAGGCGAGCGGTGCCCCTTTCCTCGCCGGGGAGCAGCAGCAGCAGCCGGTTGGCTCATTAAGTATTGATCACAGCACCTACGCCACGCTTTCAACGGTGAAAACAGGAATCCTAGGAGCTCCAGCCAGTTGTGCAGCCTCTGGGTGAAGCCATCAGGTGAGGGCGCCTGCCGGTCCCCTCGGAGGAGCTTCAGCAGCAGGAACCGAAGGTCTGCGAACACGCAGTGACTAATGGCCACCCTCACCCCCTCCATCTACTGCGTTTATCCCGCGGGCAACCTCCAGCTCGGCTAGTCGCCGTGGGTAGCCCTCGGTAGAGCCGGGTGGTCGGGCTTTGGCCGGCGAAGGTGGCTCATTCCTTCCTTGCAGCGGCACGTTCCCGCTCGGAGCAGAGAAGGGGACGTTAATGAGGGGGGAAAGTTGCTGGCGGTGCAAAAAAAGGGATGCCTGGGCAAAGCGCCGCAGAAGGGTCGTGGGAACAAGCCAGCGGCAAAATGGCAGAGGAGATTCAACGAACCTACGGTAACCCCACGCTTACAGGGACACGCAGGCGGCTACTGTTAGCCCAGCCGTGTCCTACCTTCACGTTCAGACTTGCCGGTCAGCTCTAGGCCATCCTGTAAGATCCACCCAGGAGCCAGGTTGGGAAGCCCTCGGGTACGTATTGCTAAAACCGAAGTGCCTTCGCAAGCCCCCGCCGCCGCCGGACTCTTTGCTGCAGAGTCCCGGCTGCAGAGCTTGGCTTTGAGAGACGGGGCTTGTGCTCTGTGGCTTTGGAGGTCGCTGGTTGACTCCGCTGGTGACCGCGGAAAGCGATAGGCGCGCGTGAGGATGCAGGCAGGCGGGATACGTGCCGCTCCCCTGCCAAAAGCGAGGAGAAGATCGAGTTCCTGACAGAGGGTCTTTTAGTCTCACTTTCAAGCAGATTATGAAGCAGTTTGTTGGGTGTGGGGTTGTTGGTTTTGGTTTTTTTTTTTTTCCTCAGCACATTTCGTCTCTTTCTTCAAACCTCCGGTTTTGCAGAAGAGGTTTTGAAGTGGCCTCATTTGTAATCTGACCTCGCTTCGAGTCATATTTGCGTCATCGGCTCTGGTGGCCGTGCTAGGATGCTGACAAGTATTTCTGACTTTAAAATACAACTCTTTGGCAACCCGAAGAAGAAAAAAGGACAAACAACCCCGCCGCCTTCGGAGCGTTTCTGCAGAAAAGGGTTCACGGCACAACACTACTGGGACCGAGGTTGTCCAACGTTGCCTGGATCCCACCCCGTTTTATTCCCGCTGGTTGTTGTGAGCCCAGTTATTTTCTCCCGCGGGCCAGCAGGAACTGCAGCCCAAGAAATGTGAGGAGCTGGGCTTGCTGCTTGCTGCACAAGGGAGCTGCGGATCCGAACCCTGCGCATCTCCGCAAGCCTCCTGTCTTCCCCCCGGGGCTCGAGTGGGATCAGGAAAAGGCTACGGCAAACCGTGGTCCTCTCCGGGCAGGTACCACCCCGCCGGGCACGGATGCAATCGGACCCCGTGCGTGGCCCCGCAGCCCCGCTGGGCCGTGGCCGGCCCTTGGGGGTTGCACGTCCCAGAAGCAGCCCCCGGGGTTTGATGGAAATGCATGAGGTTTGGCAGGTCCAGCCGAGGCCACCGCAGCTGGGATCAGCTGGCCAGACCTCCTTTTTGGCAAAGGGAGGTCTTCCCTGCGGGAAGGGGCACAGAAAGAGCGCTGGGTCAGAGCGGAGGCAATTACAGCTCCTAAGAAATAAGCAGGGACTATTTTAAGGCCACTTCCCAAGGCTTACAAAACCAGCCCTGCCCATCAATCCCTCCCACCTCCCCTTCTTCGTGCAAATACCTCCTGGCCCGAGCAAGCGGTCTCAGAGAGGTCTCCTTTTTTCCGTCTCTCCCGAAAAGTGGCTGCCGGGTGGCTGAGGCTGACCCAAATTAGCGTCGCCAAGGAGGCAGGCAGGCAGGCAGGCAGGGCTCGGCCGCAGCGTGCTGCGCTTGGCAATAGCAGGCAGCCACGTAGCCCTGCCTTGGCTGTACGGGGGCGGCGGGGGGGGGGGAAAGAGCGGGCAGGCACAGCTCTTACGGGCATTTAATAGCAATCTGATGTACAGCGTGGTCCTTCGACCTTCTCAGGCGCTCGCCCGTGAGGACTGCCCGGGTGGAGATGCTTTCTGACCCGCCGAAGCCGTCCTCGTGCTCGTAGCAGACCTGCCTTGTAGCGTACAGCAGCCACGGAGCCTTGCGTTTATCTTCCCCTCAAGACTAGAGGGAATTTTAGATGAGTAACGCTTTCTTGCCGTTTTCCCCAAGACCAGCTTTTACCAACCATGAGGGGAAATCTGTTAGGTCTTTGTCAGAAACATTCTTTATAATAAAATGAAAATACCTGATATTAGGTCTTGTGCTGCTGAGAAGAGACGCGTCCTCGCTGACTCAGTGGAGCTACATGGATTTCTGCAATCTTGATGTTTAAAAAAAAAATTAGGCCCATGTAGATTTAGAAGTAATCTCTGTTAATCCCTCAGTTCCTCCAGAAACTCTTCAAGAGTTTAGGGCTTTACATGCGTGTAAGCATCTGCAAGGTTGAAACCAAAAGATGTTTCAGCCAGCCCCAAAATGAAAAACGTAAATATGAAATATTAAAACCAGATCTGCTCTAGAGAAGAACTTTGACATTGCCACAAATCTGAAGAAGAAAGGGAAAACTCTGGCATATAAATTCAGGATGACATCACTTTCTGAGAACCCGATGCCAAAACAGTGCTATCTCTGGGAGAGCTTCAGTGAAAGCTTTTGTTATCTTTGCCAGGTTAATATAACTTGGAGATAAAAAATACTTTCATATTTATACGGCAGGATGAGGGGCAGGAGGGAGGGGGTATGTTTCCCCCAAGGGAAATATTACATTCATCTCTGTAGTATCAAGTCAAGAAACAGAAGGCTTGCCATCTTTGTGCAAGTCATTGATCTCCCTTCCCCAGCTTGCTCCAAAATCCATTGACACACGATGCTTCTGACAGGAGACCGAAAACTACACTGCTCCGTGGTGGCCGAGTAACGCTACACTTAGGCTTCAGGAAATTTTCCCTTCAGTTTATCGTCGCCAGCTTCCTACGAATTATCGAGGAGAGCCTTTGTCAAAACTCTGACGCTCCTGCCTTCCTTGAGTTCTTCTCCTGCGTCAACCAATTTGGGGAGGGGGAGGCCCGAAAAGAGAGAATGAAATGCAAAATTGTAAACTAGCGCTTTTCTGGGCGACACCTTCTTATCGAGCGCAATCTTTTGTAACTCAGTTCCCGCGGGAATCCTGTCTCAGCCCCGAGGCCGGACCCCTGGCAGCACTCTCCGTCCTCAGGAGCGAGCGAGCCGCCTTTCGTCACGAGTCACTGCGGTTGTTTCCAGCGCTGCTCAGAGAGCTGGCAGGGCAAGGCAGCCCCGGCTCACCCCTCTGAGCACTTCGCTGCTCCAACGAGGTCTGAGGCTTCTACGGTTGGGGGAATCGTGAAGGAAAGAGCCGTTCACGTCTTTACCCTGAAATCCAGGGAGGAAATCGGGTTTTCTCTAGTTTGCCCGCAGCGGACAGAGCTCGCACGCGTGCGCGGTCTGTACCCGGTCCCAGAGAACCTGCGGCAAAGGAAAGCAAACCTACAAAAAGCTTTCGGATCCCGGCACCGCAGCGTTCAGATAAAGGCTGATGCACGTGGCGGACGTGCAGCCACGCTCGCTTCAAGCCCAGGTGATTGCTGACCTCCGCACGCCGCAGACCGACTCTTGGTGCTAGTAGTTGCTTTCCCTCCAAAGCTTCAGATTATAAACGTCTCTCAGCACCTCCAGGAAACAAAAGCCTGTTCTCCAGCCTCTCGCTGTCGGAGCGGACGTCTTGGCTACCAAGCAAGCAACATAAATATTGCAGCTGTACGAGGTGCCGATGTTAGCGGGGGCTTACACGAGCAGGATTACAACTGGGGAGATTATCGCGGTCACCTTCGGGACTCTCTGGGTAACACATCTGGTCCAGCAAAACGCTGCGTCTCTCCGTACAGGGGCTGTATCAGCAGGGCTGCAGGCTCCGGGGATTTCTGCCCTCGAGCTGTCCCGCAGGGAAGGGCAGAGCTCAGCAAGCAGACACCAGGCGAAGGCTCTCCTTGGGGTGACATGCAGTGCCATGGTCATCTATTTCTTGGGAAAACTCTGGTTTTTGCTCGAGTTAAGGCCAATACTCCCATTGGCATCCAAAGGGGGCTAGGTTTTCACCCAGAGCAATCTTCTCGTCCGAGAGCTTGCTCAGGAGCGGTGAGGAGGCTGGATTTTGGCTGCCCCAAGGAGATGAGGCAATAAGGTGTCAGCCTGCCGCGCAAAGCTCCGAAGGAGAGCCCGGTCCTGCTGCCGAGGCCGGGGGTGGCAGAGGCAACGGTAGCAGGGGACAGACGGGAGGTTCAATCCGCCGCACCCGGCAGCAGACGCTGCCTCGCAGCCAGCCTCTCCACGGACACGTTGTCAGTGCTTCACGGGCCAGCAGCAAAACCAGAGAGGACTTTGTAGAGTGGCATTTGGAGAAAGAGCTAAGGGGGGCTGTAAAGCTTCAGAGGGAAAAGCCATCTAAGGTACCTGCCCAGGACAAATCCCCCATCCAAAGCGACTCCCTTGGGAACGCTGAAGCAGGGGTGCCAAAGGTGGATCGCCCGAAGCGAGGCGGAGAGCCTGCTCGCTGCGCGAACGCGCTGGCTTTCTGGCAGAGAGCAGCCGGCCCAGGCACACGGGGAGGTGGGTTTGTAACCGGAGCTGCCGGGGAGATGGAGAGCCTGAGGGAAGAGGGACCCAACAGCGGGGGCCAGGTTTCAGAGGCGTGAGCTTTTGCGGGCTGTAACCCAGCCTGGGTAGCGTAAAGCTGGTCCCTGACTGTCAACGTCTTTAGCCATGCTCGTCTGAGGCACGTTTAGGTTTCATCGCCTCCCGTGTTTGGGTTCTCCCCCTGTCAAATATATTTGCTGTTAATTAAGGCAATTCGAAGGAGGCTGGGTGACTGTCAGGGCAGGGATACGTCGGGATAAACCCTGACGTGGCCGACACATCTGCCGTGGCCCCGTTACCGCGCGGGGAGATAAAGAAGTGAAAACCTGACGAGCGGAAAGCTCTGGAGGCTGCGAGGCAAGGCTACACGTGCCAGCGGGGCTTTACCTGCGGTCTGGCTGCAATCTAGCCGAGCCCGCAAATCAAAGGGGTGGGAGGGGGAACTGCCTGGGAAGAGGATGAAAATTGCAGGCACACGCGTTTCTCGGGGAGGAAAAACTGATTTATTCATTTGGTTCAGGTCTGGAGTGCAGGCTGCCCATGGTGCAATCATTTTAGTGTCCATATCATTTTATTTATGCTGCTGAGCTCTCGCTCTGGAGCTCCTAAGCTCTGCCCAGAGACCTATCAGAGCTGGATGCTTCCCCGGAGAGTGTTGGCAACGTAGGAGTTAACCATTAGACTGGCGGCTCCTAACCTCGGTACCCTCTCAGTGTATCAACGGCTCTTCTGGAAGATTCCTCTGGCTTTGGACAGTTATCGGGCGCCTCAAGCTGTGAAACGAGGAGCTGAGCAGGGATTTTTCTCCTTTGGCCGTGGGCTGCGAGCGGCAAGGAAGGGTGACGGGGAAGGTCTCCACGGCTGCCGGCACCAGTGGCAACCTGCTGGTGGGCAAGGCTGGGTCCGGTCCGGCCCGCTTCCCCACCTAAACCAAGCAAGCCGAGTGCCCCCAAGGCTATTTATGAAGAGGAAATGTTATGAAGTGCCTGAGTGATTTGGGAGTCAGACTCCCGTTGTTTTTTCAAAAGCGACTTAAGCAACTGCGGGCAGGTTTATAAATTTGCAAATAATGGTTTGGTTTGCAGCTTGCAGTGAGAGCCAGTGAGAGCTGGGCACGTAGTCCTCTCTGTTCGCCTGCAAATGCTCCTCTAGGAGGATGAGGATTTAGTTACACAGAACCCGAAGCATTTGAACCAATCCCATGTTGAAAATTGTATGTAGGCTCTTTTCAAACGCAACTAGCATTTACTGAAAACCGACGCCTGTCTGAGGGCCGGATCTTTGGCCAGTGTCATCTCCGACGACACTGCTCAGCCAGCGAGTTACTAGGGTGAGCTACGAACGTGGCCGCACCAAAAAAAAACCCCAGGCTGCTGCAGGAAAGGTGCCTAGCAAAGCCTCTCATAAGGGGAAAAGCTTACAGTCCAGAAAATAACAGTTCTAGCAAATATATATCATCAGTCTAAAGTTCCTCTTCTTTGGTTATTTTCCAAGACCATCTGTATTTTCCTGTATGTTATAGGAAGACCCTAAGGGCAGGGGGTCCAACACAGGGATTGCCACGAGCTGGCGTAGGCAGGGACTGGATCTGTGCACGTATGTGTATATGCACACACACACATATGTAGGTATGTGTATATGTACGTGTACATATATACCCATATATATGTGCATAAGTGTATGTATATATGTATCTAGATATGTACATATCTAAGTATATCTATGTATATGTATCTATATATGTATGGATATATCTATGTGTATGTATGTATGGGTGCATAAATATTCTTCATACGCTTCTCGAAGTACTGACCTGTTGTGGTTTAACCCCAGCCGGCAGCTCGGCCCCCCGCAGCCGCTCGCTCGCTCGCTCGCTTGCCCCCCCCGCGGTGGGATGGGGGAGAGAGCCGGCAGGGTAAAAGTGAGAAACCTCGGGGGCTGAGATAAAAGGCAGCTTAACGGGTAAAGCAAAAGCCCCGCGCGCAAGGAAAGCAGAACCAGGAATTCATTCCCCGCTTCCCATCGGCAGGCAGGTTTTCAGCCGCCTCCAGGAAAGCAGGGCTCTGTCGCGCGTCATGGTTACTCGGGAAGACGAACGCCATCGCTCCGAACATCCCCTCCTTCCTTCTTCCTCCCCCAGCTGTATATGCTGAGCACGATGCCGTATGGTATGGAATATCCCTTTGGGCACTCGGGGTCAGCTCTCCCGGCTGTGCCCCCTCCCAGCTCCCTGTGCACCTCCAGCCCCCTCGCTGGTGGGGTGGGAAAAGGCCTCGGCTCCGTGTAAGCACCGCTCAGCAGTAACGAAAACATCCCTGTGTCATCAACACTGTTTTCAGCACAAATCCAAAACGTAGCTCCGGAGCAGCTACTGTGAAGGAAACTAACCCTACCCCAGCCAAAACCAGCCCACCACCCCTGCTGTGGTCGGAGCCCGAGCAGGGAGGCAGCCGGATCTTTGAGGACATCAATCCTTGGCTCTGAACAACGAGCGAAAGCCTGACTGTCACCCGCTGCTGGCGACCTGGGCTCGCCAACACCCGGGGTGTCTTCTTTCCTGGGCTAACACACCAGCATCGCTTGATCTCGGAGGGCATCACCTCTCCTCCAGCCGGCTCCTCTTCCGAGCTGCTCCTCGCGCTGTCTGACGAATAAACCGGAGCAAGGCGAGAGGCGCAGGGACCTCGTCCAGATCCCAGAGGACAGCTCGAAGCACGGGGCGACGGGGAGGCAGACCTTGCGGGAGCAGCCGCGGGCTGTACTTAGGCCGAACGTCTGCAAGCCCCGCTTCCACGGCACGCCTTGTTTCGAACCGGAGCGATGGTTTATAAATCTTTATGATTCTTAACACGCGAAAAAGCAAATAAATAGGTGGTCCACCAGCGGGTCTCCAGTAACAAAGCGCAGGTCTTTGAACGAGGTCTGTAACGTTCTCCATCCTGCTCCGCGCTCTCAAAAGAAACAGTGCTGAAGATATATGGGGCAGGTAGAGCTGATGGAAACAGTTTCAACCTCGTTTTTTTCTGTTGGAAAATGCCGTTTCATCAAAATTGACATGTTCCGAGGGATGGTATCGATTTTGACAAAACCATCGCTGAAAAAGTGTCAGAGCGGATTGTTTCCCACCCTCTCCCTTTGCTCCGCTAAATTCAAAAAGTTCCGCCCCGATCAAGTCCAATTTTCTCCGGATTATGTCAGCCTGCCCGCGCAGACGGGAATGTGCTGTGAGCCCGGATCGCGGAGAGGCGGAGCAGCAGCTTCGTGTCGCCCTGCTTAAGAGACTGAGTTCGTTTCGGGATTTGTTTGGCGGCTTTGCCCCCGGCATTTTTCTGTGACGGGGACCGAATTCGCTGAGGTGCGTGGGGCAGACGCTGAGTTTCCCCCCCCGGGGATTCACCACGTGGCCGCTGCCCTCAAGGCAGGGCTCCACCGAAAGGCGGAATAACGCCTTGCTGTTGGCCGTCTTGCCGCCAAACTCCGTGAATTCGCCCACCGAGGAGCGATCGCCGCTTCGACGCTGGAGCTGGCCAGCAGCAGGCTTGCGTGGGTGGCATGCATGCGACAAGTCCAGCATGTCTACCATGCGTTAGGCGCGTCGGAGGTTGCTCTTTCACGGGAGAACTGACCTGCGTACGCGCAGGGGCTGGTTTCCAGCCCGAAGCCGGGCAGAGGTGCTGCGGACGAGCGGCCACAGCCCTCGTCTGCCATTCGAAAATGCCATCTTCTTCCCTCCTGTTTTTATGGAGCAAGCGAGGCAACGAGCCATCCTCTCGGCTTCGGTAGGTCTCAGTCCTTGCAGGAGGTGAGAAAATTCTGTATTAGCTATAGCCCTGGGGAGGTTTCAAGGTGGGAATTATCCACCTCCCAGCAACTTCCAGTCCCTCCACCCCTCCGATCCCCTGTAAGTTCCTCCCAGCCCCTCTAAGTTCCCCTTTCACGCCGTCTGCATTCAGATCAGCCCGATTTCCCTCTGGACACAAGAAGGAAAGGCTGAGCACTGGGCAGGGGTGGCTTTCCCCTCCTCGGTTCGGATGTTCAGACCAGGGTTTGCACCCCAAACATCCTGGGCTTCCAACTGGAGAGAGCCATGCCCATTTCCAACTGGAAACGTCTAAATTTCTAACTGGGAGTGCCCGGTAATCTCAGTAGCACCTCTTGCTGGCGGGGCCATCGGCCCTCATGTCCTGCTGCCAGCACCAGGACCCCTCTTTTGCTCTCGTAAATGCCTCGGTTTCTCAGAGACCTCTGCTCAGGCCAAGTCCAGTTGTCCCCCTCGGCTGGACTGGGCTGAACTGGGGGCCGCTGTTCACACGGCCGACAAGATGCAGCCCCGTGCCACAAGGCTCTCGTTCCTGCGGCAGGGCGAGGCAGGGGACCATAGGGCTTGCTCCCCGGGGGGGACAGACGGACGCAGGTTACCAAGAGCGTTTTCCCACCCAGCAAGGTTTCTCCTTAACCCTCCTCAGCGGGGACAGCCAGCCGTGGTGTCCTCGACCTGCCTCGACAGGCGACAGCGGATCTGCATGGGGACAGGCCACCGGGGTTTTGCTTTTCAGCTGCCCAGAGGTGCCGCCGGGCAGGGAAACGGCGGGGGACAGGCTTGGAGGTGAGCGGGGGGAAAAAGGAAGACAGCTACCGGCTTTCAAAGACCTGAGTTCAATCTGATGGCTGAAACAATCCCCCCCCCAAAAAAAAAGCTTTTTTTTAAATGAGAAAGGCTCTTCCCTAATCGTAATTGTTAAAACTGCGTTTTTAATAAAGGCTACCGACAGTCAAGCAGCCAAGAAAAGAACAGAAACCAGAAGCCTGACTGCACGAAAGCCACTCCGCTGTCACCCGGCGTGCTTCGCTCTGCTCCCCGCGCCTGCCTGCCTGCCTGCCTGCCTGCCTTTGAGCAGCAGCCCGGGGACCGGCCCCGCACCTCTCCGTGGCACCTCAGCCCTAAATACCTGCGGACAAGCAGGTTTCTGCCGTGGCCGGGAATATGCTCTGCGTGTCCGTCTGTTCCCGGCCGGGAAAGTGGAGGCTTCCTCGCCGGCTGCGAGCAGGCTGCTGTTAGGTGTTTGTGGAACAATAGGGTCTCCCTCTGGTGGCAAATTCCACCCGGGGTGTGCTGACATCGCAGGCAGGGACGGGGCTGCCGGACCGCAGAGCTGGCTTCCAGCCGCCTGCCCCGGCGTCGCAGCCCCCGGCTGTGTGGCCGTGGGGATGAAGGGGCTCATGGCCCCACTGACACTGGCCTCTGCCTTGCTGGGGGGGGCGGGGGTGGTCCCCAGGACATCCCAGGCAGCACCACTGGCACGAGCTTCCTGCAGAAGCCTCTGGAGGACCGGGCACACGATGCATCCCATCGCACGATGCATGCCATCGCACGATGCATGCCATCGCACAATGCATCCCGTCACACGATGCATCCCGTCACATGATGCATCCCGTCACACGATGCATCCCGTCACACGATACATCCCGTCACACGATGCATCCCGTCACACGATACATCCCATCACACTATGCATCCCATCGCACGAAGCATCCCATCGCACGAAGCATCCCATCGCACGAAGCATCCCATCGCACCATGCATCCCATCACACGAAGCATCCCATCACACGAAGCATCCCATCACACGATGCATCCCATCGCACGATGCATCCCATCACACGATGCATCCCATCACACGAAGCATCCCATCGCACGAAGCATCCCATCGCACCATGCATCCCATCGCACAATGCATCCCATCACACGATGCATCCCATCGCATGATACATCCCATCGCACCATGCATCCCGTCACACGATACATCCCATCACACCATGCATCCCATCACACGAAGCATCCCATCACACGAAGCATCCCATCACACGAAGCATCCCATCACACGATGCATCCCATCGCACGATGCATCCCATCACACGAAGCATCCCATCGCACGAAGCATCCCATCGCACCATGCATCCCATCGCACAATGCATCCCATCACACGATGCATCCCATCGCATGATACATCCCATCGCACCATGCATCCCGTCACACGATACATCCCATCACACCATGCATCCCATCACACGAAGCATCCCATCACACGAAGCATCCCATCACACGAAGCATCCCATCACACGATGCATCCCATCGCACGATGCATCCCATCACACGAAGCATCCCATCGCACGAAGCATCCCATCGCACCATGCATCCCATCGCACAATGCATCCCATCACACGATGCATCCCATCGCATGATACATCCCATCGCACCATGCATCCCGTCACACGATACATCCCATCACACCATGCATCCCATCACACGAAGCATCCCATCACACGAAGCATCCCATCACACGAAGCATCCCATCACACGAAGCATCCCATCACACGATGCATCCCATCACACCATGCATCCCATCACACGAAGCATCCCATCGCACGAAGCATCCCATCACACCATGCATCCCATCGCACCATGCATCCCATCGCACCATGCATCCCATCGCACGAGGCATCCCATCGCACAATGCATCCCATCGCACAATGCATCCCATCGCACAATGCATCCCATCACACGATGCATCCCATCGCATGATACATCCCATCGCACCATGCATCCTGTCACACGATACATCCCATCGCACCATGCATCCCATCGCACCATGCATCCCATTGCACGAGGCATCCCATCGCACGAGGCATCCCGTCGCCGCATGGACGGAGCCCAAACGGTCTCAGCCCCGAGGCTGGGTCCCCGGGGCTCGGCGCCTTGCCCACGTGCAGCACTCCTTCGGCTGCCTGCACCCAGCAAGCGCTTGCAAAGGGATGTCTTCGCCCTGGGGCCGTGGTGGATGCTAAGCATCGAGTTGTTGTTCAGGGTTTCTGGTAGGTTCGTGACAGTCTTGGAAGGGAATAACTCGGGCACTTGCACACCATTCCAGCAGGACACTAATTAAAAGGATCGGACGCTGCGCTATGTCTCTGTCCGACCCCAGCGCTCGCGTCTCGCTCATCCCAGACGTCCGTCAGACCCCCCGGTCCCGTCTCCGCGGGTGCAGGAGCGCGGCCCCATCCTGCATGGGATGGGGGAGATGAGGAGTCGCAGCTGGGTCCCCACGCAGCAGGCTGCTGCGAAGCCAGCTAACAGCAAATACTGAGCGTGGGGCGCTGGGCGGCGGGGGGGGCTTAGGGTGCATCCAGCCCTGAAGCACCCCAAGGGCCCGGGCTTTAGGAACCAGAAGGTGCTGCAGGGCTAGAGGTGGCTGGCAGAACAGAAGAGCCACCTGCGGGACACAGCACGGCAATTTTCAGCCTATTTCAGCCTTTTTGCAACGGGCTGCCACCATGGTGGCGGGCATTCCCACTTACCCGGACCCCTCCGCAGGGCGGGAGCTCAGCACGGCTAACCGGCTTCTCCCAGCTCCCCGGCAGAAGGGCTTTTTGACAGCCCTATACAGAGGATAGACAAGTTTCTTCGGGCTCGTGAGCAGTAAGGTTTCAGCGTTGGGGATGTGAAGGGCTCCTCTGACCTCCCAGACCAGCAGAGTCCCGAGAGAGGCAAGGCTTGGGCTGTCCCCGTGCTCCCCTCTTCCCCGGGAGGGGTTGTATCTCCCCAGCTGCTGCGGTGTCGGGGCGGACAGAAAGGCCACGCGTGCTGCGTTCCGGCTTTAAGGGCGTTGCTGTCAGTTGTCTTTGCCAAAGCTGCTCTGCCGCGTACTCGAACGTAGCTTTAAATGGATCAACCTGGCAGGGGACTAGCCAGAGCTGTTAGTCATCTCTTTCAGGTGACTCGTCCCTCCTCGCGTCCTTTAAAATGCAGTCAGTGACAGTTTGACGGCAGATCTTGCCCTGGGACAGTACTCTCGCCCACTTAAAATTCCCTCCTTTCCCTCCCGCGCTTTGTAGTCGGTTGCAAAGACCGGCTCTAGCTGGAGGCTTTGCAGCAGCAGAGGCAAAACCGAATTTTGCCACCCCGAGGTTGAAGGCAAAATAATTTCCCGGGGTGGGAAGGGCAAATTTGGCATCCTTCTCGCTCCCTCCCTCCCTCCCACAAAGACACACTCTCTGCAAAAAGCCAGGCGTGTATTCTCCTGCCAGGATATTTCCTCCCTGCCCCGCTGTAGGACCTTCCCCTTCTCCAGACAATGAAGGGACCGAAGCCAATGGCAGCGGCTGGTGGAGCCAGGGAATGCGAAAGCCCAGTGGAGCCCGTCCTGAACGCGCCCCAGCCGGCTGGACAGGAGGGGGATAACGAACCCCCGTGGGTGGGCTGCGAGGGGCAGCCCTGCCGCCGGCCCCCCAAACGCCCGTGGCCAGGTGAGGTGGGTGGGAGCCGGCCCGGGGCTGGGAAGACAGCCACCCACCTCCCTTCTTGTGCCCAGAGCTGGCCTGTAGCCCAGGAGTCACCCAGCAGGGCCACGGGCCCCCCGACGCAGGAGAACCCCAAATCTGCACGTGCAATTAGGCACGGGGAGCGGGGCTGCAAGGTGCTCACAGCAACACAGGGCCCCCCCACCCCACCCCACCCCGGGCGGGTGGGTGCACGAAGCCAGACCCGGCACCCAGCGATTCCTCCCAGCCAAGTGCCCCCCCGAGATCGCACCGGGTCTCTGCCGCTCGCAGGCAACCCGCAGATGCTGTCTGAGGCTGGGGGACACCGGGAGAAGCGACGGTGCTCAGCCGGACCCCGAGGGAAGGAGGTCAGCGGCCTGTGCCCATGGTAGTCACTTTTTATTAAGGTTTGTTATTATAAAAATATATCATAAAACGTCGTGGTCCATTTCCACCCCGGGGCAGAGGCACTGGAAGGCTCGGACGGAGAGGGCTCCGTCGCACAGCTTGTCTGGCCGCGGCGTGGGGAAGCCAGACACCGATCCCCAGAGGAAACGTGCTCCCTTGGGCTGGGACGGAGCCAGGGATGCTCCGAGCAATGGCTGGGGACGGAGGCATTCGCTGCCCTGCATCCAACGGTCTTCGGGGACATGGGAAGGAGAAAGAAAAACTGAAAGCAAGGGGCAAGGGGTGGGGTGTGGGGGAAAGACAAAATAAAGAAGGAAGACCGAGTCTCTTCTGTCACCCCTTTCCGATCCGATGGAGGTAAAGCGTCCCTCCGGGCAGCACGAGTGAACGTCCCCGACAGCGTTCCCCTGCGCGGGGATTTGCCGTGGGAGGATGTCACCTCTCACCGCCCGGGCTGTCTCCTCGTCCCTGCCGGAGGCGGCGGCACTTTGGGTACAGTTCGGCAGCACTTTGGGTGGCACTTCGGGCTTTGGTTACAGTTCGCAGGTGCTTATTCCAAGAGTCACTGTCTCTAGACTGCTGCTCCGCGGCTCTAGGAAGAGGAGGCTGGGATAGAGAGTCCATGGATGGTATTTAGAGGGTCTGGAGATTTCCCCACAGGGCTGGCTGGTTTTCTGTCCACGACTGCAAGAAGGGGGGGGGGAAGACAACAAGAAGGCAGTGGATTGATGGACACCAAGCACATCGCTGCAGCCGGGCACGTCCCACGTCCGCATGCACGCGGACCCTCCTCCAACGGCCCCCCAAGAGCGGCTCTGCTCCTCTGGGCCCCCCATCCGCCTGCCCCCAGGAAAGCCACCCCTTCAGAAAGGGGCTGCCAGGCTCTGCGTACCAGACCTCTCCTGGGGAAACGGAGAGGAAAGGGGGGATGCATCCCCCCGGGGGATAGGGACCGTGATGATGACAGACACCCTCTGCCCTTGCCGGGGTTCTGGATCTGCCGCGGGGAGGTGACCCAGACCCATCCCAGCCACACAGAGAACACGTCCCACGCGCTTTCTTAAAAGCCTGTGGCTGGGGTGCCCTGGGAGGGGACCGTGCCACCGGTGCTGGGAAGGGGAAAGGATCTGCACAGCATGCCAGCTGTAGGTAACCTCCTGTGCAGCTTCTCCCCAGCCCCGGCTCATCCCAGGCACAGCCTGGTCCCAGGAGGGATCACGGTGCAGGGCCCAAAGCTGACCCAGGCCCCGTGTATCCCCCCGCTCCGGCACCATCCACGCGTGGGCCTTTGGGGCAGGGACGAGATGCAAAGTGTCCCGGGGCTGCTGTGGGCATTGGGATAAGCTGGGGGATTTTTCTGGGGAAATAACGGCTGTGAAATCAGAAAAGGTCTGAACTGGAGGCTGAAATCGCCTGGCTGAGTTTGTCTTTATTTTCTTTCTCTTTCTTTCTTTCTTTCCTTCTCTTTCTTCCTCTCTCTCTGTCCCTTTCCCCTCCCGCTGCCTCTCTCTCTCTCCCCCCCCCGCCCTCTCCCCGTGCGATGCAGGTACCGGGGGCCGGGAAGCGGTGAGCCCGGCTGGGCGACCACCTTTCCTCCTCCTGCCCCCCTGCTCAGGGATGGGGACGGGGGGGGGGGCCGTTTTGCCGGATAATCCGATATTTGGTTTGTCCCAGGTAAGCAGCAGAACCAGAAAACCGATCCGAATGAAATTAAAAAGAAAAAAAGCGCGCTTTTTTGGGGGGGGGGGGGGACAACGGACACACGCACCCACCCACAAAAAACACACCCACAAAAAAAACGCAAAACCAAAAAAAAACACAAACGTTTAAAGAAAGTCTGTGGGCCTTTTGGCAGAGGTAGCTTGAAGAAAGGCAGAAAAGCCAGGCTCCAAGTCACTTAAAATACCTCGAAAATATACTAAATACGCACAGCTCATCTTTCCTCCTTCGTTCGTTTTCTTTCCCTTCCTTTCTTCTTCTTTCTCTCCTTTTCTTCCTTTCCTTTTCCTTTCTCTTTTCCCTTCTTTCCCCTCTCTCGCTTTCTCACGCTCTGTTTCTCTACTTATTTATTTTTTTCCAAATAATTGGTTTACAATTATCTATTTTCACCCATTGATACTCGCAATAACTCATCCCCGGGACAGCTGATGTTATAACTTGCAGCAGGTTGCCGTAGTTAGAAACGGTAAAGACTTCGTATAAAAAAAAAAAAACAAAAACCAACACAAAACCAAACCAAAACAAAATTTAAAGCCCCAGAAAACCAACACTAAAGAAATGGACTAATAAGCGGGAAATGAATTGCAAATGTGAAAAAGAATAGAAAGTCTAATACCACGAAAAAGGAGAAAGATATCGACGGGGATTTCATACCCAGAACAGATGAGTCGCGATTTTTAAAACGCAAGCGCCTACCGAGGAAATGAAGCTTCCATCAACGAACCGAAATAATTAGCAAGGAGATAAAAGAAACGCCCCAATTAACAGCCAATCAAGCCCATGTGATTCCCACAGGGAGTTTATCTCTAAGCACTCCCCACGGCGGGGGATTTATAATGTTTATAATGTTAAGAACTCCTAGCCGAGCCTTCTGCCTTATCTGCGCGGCTCCGCGGTAAGATGGATGCCGTTAGGACCTCTTTTTATCCTTGTTCATGTTCGGAGGAGCTGGGGAAAAAGGGGCACCCGACGTGGGTGCCCTCTCCCGCCGCAACCCCGCAAATTCCGACCAGAAGGCGATCCCTGTCCGGGGACGCGGGGCGGGGAGGGGGGGATGGATGAAACGCGGAGGATTCGCCCTAAATCCTCCCGCTTCCCGGGCGATTTCCAGCGCACGCGAGGGCAAACGACGAGGGGGAAAAAAAAAGAAAAAAAAAGATTTCCAGTTTATAATCCCGATGTGCTGGGTGAGGCCGGGCGGGAAGGTGCTGGGCGGGGGGAGGCTGGATGGGGACCCATCGAATACTGCGGCGGGGGGGCACCGGGGGGGGGCTCACAGCCCCCGGCGAGGTGGGGGGGGGGGAACGGGACGGAACGACGGACAGAGAGGACCGGGTCTGCCCGAGGTGTGGGCAGCGGTAAGGCAAACCCCGGGGGGAGCGCAGCCGCCAGCCCGGCGAGCGCCTGCCGGCAGCCCGAGAGCCCTCACGGGGGGGAATATTACGGATATTTAAAATATTCAGGCAAATAATTTCAAATATTCAGGCACCTCTGGCTGAAGGTGGGGGGGACCCGCACCGAGTCCCTCAGGCCCCCCCCGTTTCCTCTCCCGCCCAGGCCCCCCGGAGGGGTCCGCAAGCCACGCACCCACGCCACTCCGGGGGTACCGTGTAGTCCCCCCGTGTCCCGTCCCACGTCCCCCCGTCTCCCCCCCGGCTCACCTTCCCTCCCGGGCTGCTTGAACGCCATCGCCGTGGCCAGGTCGCCGCCGTGCACCGCCGCCACGCCGGGCCCGTGGTGGGCCAAGGGGCTACCCTGCGGCTGCCAGGGGTGGCCCGGGGGGATGTAGCCGCCGGCCGGCCCGCCGTAGACGCCGTGCTGGTTGGAGGGGGGGTAGGCGCAAGCCGGGAGGAAGCTGCCCACCGAGGAGAGCCCCGGGGCGGGCTGGGGACAGGCATAAAGAGACATGTAGGGTACGCGGGGAAGCACGGCCCTGCGGGGAGCTGGGGGGGGGCACGGCCGAACTACAGCGGGGGCTCACAACAACCCGCCCGGCTCTGGGTGTCGGGGTTTGCCCCCTCGGGGAGGTGGGGGGCCGGCTGGCCGCGGCGGTGCGGAGCCCCGGTGGAAGGGGAATGGGAGCAACGGGAAATCGCCGCCCCCCCCCCCCGCCTTGTCCGCCTCCTTGCCCCCCTCCTGTCCCGCATCACAGTCACCTGCGGGTATTTGATATCTCCTTCCAGGGCGGCCTTGTCGATGCCGTTGACTGCCTGGGCCGGGGGGAAGGCCGTCCTGTTCACGCTGGGCCAGTCTTCCATTTTGGGGGGGTAGGCAGACCCTTCTGTGCCAGCCAGAGCCCCTGGGGAGTAGAGCGGGGCGGTTCCGTTAGCGTTAGCACTCGCCCCCCCCAACCCGAACCCGGCCGCGGCCCGGCCCGAGGAGGTTTAGTCCCCCGGAGCAGGAATTGGGGTGAAACGGGGGGAAAGCCCGGATTTGCAAGTGCCTCTTCGTATAAACCCGATTGGGGGGGGGGCACAGATCCGCCTCGCCTCCCACCCTCCGCCGGCATCCCGGGGACACAGCCCGCTCCGAAAGGCTCGGTCCTGACGGCCGAAATGAGGTGTAGCCTGGTTCGGTACCCCACCGGCGGGGACAGGCTGTTGTCGTCGTCCCCCCGAAACCCTGTCCCTCGGCCCGGCTCCCCTCGCCTGCTTCTCCCCCCACCCCCCCCCCCCGCTTTCCGTCACTTCCATGCCCCCGATAATTCAGGAGGCCCAATTTCTCTTCTGACGAAGGAGATTTATAAAAGTGACATCGGAATTTTAAAGATAAATGATTGCACGGAGGGAAACGCATGCGGTTGATTTACTCGGGCTTTTGGAAGGATAAAAGGACTCGCACACACACACACACACCCCGCCACGTCCCCGTCCCGTCCCGTGTCCCCCCCCCCCTCCTCCGGAGCCGGCGGGGCAGCCGGGCCTGGGCTCTGCCGGCTTTCCCCTCGCCTCCCACGGCTGCCCGGAGCCCCGGCCACAGCAGCCCCCGCGACGCTCCTCGCTTTCTCCTCCCCGGCTTGGTTTTTAAGAAAAGCAGGGCAATTTCTCGCGGGGGATTCCGGGGAGCGCCGTGTCGGTTTTCCGAGGTGGCTTGCCGCCTTCTTTTTCCCCCCCTTTTTCCTCTCCCCTGGTTTGTTTTCTCCCCCTTTTTACCCCCCTTTCCGTTTGGTTTTTTTGTTTTTTGTTTTTGTTTTTTGTTTTTTTTACCCCCTTTGCAAAGGGAAATTCAGGGCTCCGAATTTGCGGTCGGCAATCTATCATCCCTACGAAAATATTTTCCACATTTTTCATAAAAAGTTCAAGATGTCTGAGCCTCGCCGCATCTGGCCCCGCCGCCCCGTCCTGCCGGAGCGGGGTGCGGCGATAAAAAAAACACCCCCCCCCCCCAAAAAACCCCAACCCCAAAACTACCCGGGTTGGGGACACACAGACACGGGACGGAGGGTGAACGAGCTGCTGGCCGGGAGGGGAAGGGGCGATCCCCGCCCGCACCCCTACACCCACCCCCGCCTCCCCGCTTTGCCCGGGGGCTCCGGTGGGCGGGCGGGGGCGCGGGTTTCGGCGCGGGGCGGGGGCGCGGTACCCACCCGTCTGCTCCACGAAGGTGCGGATGCCCAGGATGTTGGTGACGGAGTGGGCCGAGGGCCAGGAGCGGGGCAGGCTGACGTGGGCCGCCGCCACGGGCGCGCCGGGGTGGCCCCCCATCTTGGCGGCCGGCGAAGCCATGGGGCTGGGGTAAGGGTACTGGTAGATGTGGTTGTAGGGCAGGGCGGGCTGGGGGGGGGGCTGCTTGCCGCCGTCGTAGGGGCCGGGCTGGGAGAGGCTGCCGATTTTGTTCCGCAGGATCCTGCTGATGGAGCTGACCGAGGGCACGTTGTACTTGTCGCAGACGCCGTCGGCCAGCAGCCGGTCGCGGATCTCCCAGGCGAAGATGCCGGGGTCGCCTTGCTTGTAGTCTCGGATGTGCTTGACCACGTTGGGGGTGGTGACCCGCGGCTTGCTGCCGCCGATAGCCCCGGGCAGGATGGAGCCGGTCTCGTTGTAACGGGCCAGGATCTTGCTGACGCAGCCGTGCGAGACGCGGAGCTGGCGGCTGATGTCGCAGGGCCGGATGCCGAGCTGCGCCAGCTCCACGATCCGCAGCCGGATGGCGTTGGGCAGCGGCCGCCCGTTCACGAAGACGCCGCCCAGCTGGTTCACCTCCCCGTACGTGTGCTCTGCAGCGGGCCGGCCGCGCCGGCGGGGCGCGCGTTACCGGCGGGGCGCGCGTTACCGGCGGGGCGCCCGCCGCCGGCGGCACGGCGGCTGCCGGCGGAGGGAGGGAGAGGAGGGAGGGAAGTGATGGGGGGGGACACCCCACCCCCCCCCCCGCCGCCGCTGCCGCCGCCCAAGTCGTGGCCCCCCGCGGGCCGCCCGGCTGGCGAACGTCTAGCCGGTAAGCGGGCGTGGGACGGAGACGGGGCTGCGGTGGGGAGGGCAAAGGAGAAAGGGGGGGGGGGGAGAAGGAGAAGAGGGGGGGGAAGGAAAGGGGGAAAAAAGGAAAAAGGAAAAGGGGGAAAAGGAAAGGAAAAAGGAAAGGGGGGAAAAAGGAAAGGAAAGGAAAGGGGGGGAAAGAAAGGAAAAAGGAAAGGGGGAAAAAAGAAAGGAAAAAGGAAAGGGGGAAAAAAGAAAGGAAAAAGGAAAGGGGGGGAAAAAGAAAGGAAAAAAGGAAAGGGGGGGAAAAAGAAAGGAAAAAGGAAAGGGGGAAAAAGGAAAGGAAAAAGGAAAGGGGGAAAAGGAAAGGAAAAAGGAAAGGGGGGAAAAGGAAAGGATAAAGGAAAGGGGGGAAAGGAAAGGAAAAAGGAAAGGGGGGAAAGGAAAGGAAAAAGGAAAGGGGAAAAAAGGAAAGGAAAAAGGAAAGGGGGAAAAAGGAAAGGAAAAAGGAAAGGAAAATGAGAACGAGAACGAGAGAGAAAGGGAGAAAGAAAGGGAGAAAGAGAGAGAAAGGAAAAGAGGAGGAAGAGAGAAAAAAGGAGAAAAAGAGAGGAAAAGGAGAAATAAAGACGGGGGGGAAGGAGAAAAAAAGACAGGGAAAAGGAGGGGGGGGGGAAAGACTGGGGAAAGGGGAAAAAAGACAGGGAAAAGGAGAAACAACGAGAACGGGAGAAAGAACCGAAAGAAGAGAGCAGAGCGAAGGAGAAGGAAGGGAGCGGGGAGGAAGCGGGGAGCCGAGAGCCTGCCCAGCCGGGCACGTCGTACCGGACCCCCGCCCGCCGCCACGACGGCCCGGAGGGCCGCGCCGCAGCCCGGGCCGCTCGGCCGGGCCGCAGCGACGGGACCGGGACCGGGACCGGCGGGCGGGGGTCCGGCCCGCCACCCCCCCACCCCACCCCACCCCCGTGCCCGGTGTCCCGTCCCGTCCCCCGTCCCCCCCCCTCTCTCCCTCCCCTTCCCCCCTCCCTCCCTCCGCGAAGCGACACCGCGGAGCCCGTCCCGGAGCCCTCCCCGCTGCCGCCCGCTCTTACCCATCGCCCGGCGCCGGGCGAGAGCCGCTCCGCCCGGGGAGGGGCACCGACTGCCCGCCGCACCGCAGCCCCAGCCCCAGCCCCGGCCCCGGCCCCGGCCGCCGCCGGCCCGGCATAGAGAGCCCGGGGAGCGGCGGAGGGCGGGCCGGCTGGGCGGGAGCCGGCGGCGGGGCGGCGGGGGTGTCCTGGCGGCGCCGGGCCGGTTCCCCGCTCGCGGGGAGCCCCCGCCGCTACTTGGGATCAATTTTGACGTGGGAAACACGTCAATCTCGGCCGTCACGGTGGAGGCGCCGCCGCGGGCCGCCCATTGGCTCCCGCGCCGCTCCTAAATGGCCGCGGCCGCCGCTCCCCGCCGCGGAGAAGGGGGACGGGACGGGACGGGATGGGACGGGAGGGGAGGGGGGGCCCCGGCAGCCTCCGCCCGCCCCCGCGGGGCCAGCGCCCCGCCACAGCCGGGGCTGCCCGCACCATCCCCACGGGACACCCCCACCCCCGCCCCCCCCCACCCACACCCCCCGGGCCCGTTTTAGGGATGCGGGAAGGTGGAGCGGAGTCGACCGTGGGGGTCCCCACGCCCCCCCTCCTTGAGGTGGCAAGGTTTCTTCCCCCCCCCCCCCGCCTCCCTCCCCGCACTCGTTCCCACGCAAGACGCGGACACGCGGGCTGGGCGCGCAGCACGGGCACCTGCCCCGCCTCCAGCCCCGACGGCCGCCGCGGGGCCGGGACCCACGGGTGGGGATATCGCCGGGGGCTCTGGGGTGGGGGGAGAGGGGGGGGGGGGGGGGCTTGTGTTTTCGGGGGAGGGGGGGACCCCCCGGCTGCCGGTGCGTCCCGGCAAAGAGGGGCCGCGCTCGGCAGCGGGGGTCTGCTCCGGGGGTCCGCTCCGCCTGGCTTCCCCCGCAAACCTGCTGCCGCCCACCCGGCATCGAAATCCGCCTTTTCCTTACCCGAATAATAACGCCCGAAAGCAGCCTCGTAAAACGTGGATGGGGCGAGTGTTTGGGGAATTCCTGTGGATTTTTCCTTCCCCCCCCCCCCCAGGAAAGATCGATGGGAAGATCGTGAGTGTGTTTCCCTGCAAACGATTGAAAGGGCGGGGGGGGGGGGGGGGAGAGAGAGGGGAAAACCGCCTCGCAGCCAGCAGCGGGCATCGCCTTTGCAGCCGCATCGAAAACCCGTTCCTCCTCGGGTTTTAAATTGGGGGGTGCCGGGGGGCTGGGGGGGGCTGGGGAGTGTGGGAGAGGCGGGCAGCGGCGCCGGGCAGCGGCGGGCAGGAGAGGCAAACGGCGTCTCCTGCCAGGGGCATGGCATCCCTGGGGGGGGGTACCGGGAGAAACCCCCACGCGGGTGCCCACCCGCCCCCCCCCACCCGCCCCGTGACGTGGGATTAAACCCCTCCGCTCCCGCCGGGGTCGGGGCAGACGGTGCCGCCTAAGCGTTGGGAAAATCGGGCGTCGGGAAAAGAGAGCGGATCGATTAAAAAGCAGCTGAGAAGCGCAAAGGGATGGGTCCCCCGGGTTTGCCTTCCTCTCGCCCGCCCCCCCCCCCCGCCTCCCCCCTTCTCCCGGCCCCCCCGGCTACAGCCCCCGGGGAGCGCTGTGGCGATGAGTTTGCCGTCCTCAGCCTCCGGCGGAGCGGAGCGGGAGCGGCTGCCGGCAGCCTGCGGGAAGGAGGCAATCGAAAGGCGGCCGAGGAAACCAGGGGTCTTTCTCCCTGCCCTGGTAATCCCACGGGACGATTTTGTCGGGGCATGTGGGGAGGGGAGGGGAGGGGGGGGGTGTCCCCTCCCACCCGCCGAAGTGCCTTTTTCCCCCGGGGGACCGTGCCCAGCCCGCAGCCGGGCCCGCGGTGAGGGGCGGAGGGAAAGGCAGGAGCCGGGGGGCCGGGGGGGCCGGGGGTGCCGGGCAGGGATCGCTCGGGAAAAGCCGCGGAGCAGCAGCAGCAGCTCCCCACGGCGCCCGCAGTCATTAACGAACACGCGTGGCTGCGCCGCCTGAAGCCCTGCCTGCTCGGCCCCACGCAGCCGCACGGCCCCGCGCACACGCACGAGTGGGCCCGCGGTTTGTGCGCGCTCCTTCTCCTCCCGAGGGGGGCTCTTACCGTGATGCGCGCACACCCACGCACACCCGT
The DNA here is from genome assembly GCF_018139145.2 of Gymnogyps californianus. NCBI lineage: Eukaryota > Metazoa > Chordata > Aves > Accipitriformes > Cathartidae > Gymnogyps > Gymnogyps californianus. The sequence continues at coordinate 1,004,252 of NC_059473.1, read as the reverse complement.
GATCACAGCCGGCTCGCAGCCCTCCTCCGTGGGGATGGGGTGCTGGGGAAGGCTTCCCCGAGGTGTTTAAAGGAAAAAAAAATACACCCACCCTGCAGCAGAAGCAAACCCCCCCCCCGGCTAACACCCCCCCCCTCCGCCGGGCACCTGCTGCGGGGGAGCACCGGGGGAGCTGGGCCGGGGGCTGCCCCGGTGGCCTCTGTCTCCGCAGGCTTTGAGCCAGAAAGGGCGAGAGTTTGGGATCGTTAGAGGGGTCGGGAGACGTGTCCGCGGGGCTGCGCGGCTGCGTTGTACCGGCGGGAGAGGGTCCTCCGCGGCCCGGCCGGGTGCAGGCGTGCGTGCGTGGAAATAGCGGGGAAGGAAAGGAAGAAGAAGAAAAGGAGAAGAAAACGAAGAGGGAAAAGGAGAAGAAGGAGGAGGAAAAGAATAATAAAAAGAAAACGAAGAAAGAAAGGAAGAAGGAGGAGGAAAATAAGAATAAAAAGAAAACGAAGAAGAAGGAGAAGGAGAAGGAAAAGAATAATAAAAAGAAAACGAAGAAAGAAAAGAAAAAGGAGGAGGAAAATAAGAATAAAAAGAAAACGAAGAAGAAGTAGAAGAAGAAGGAAAAGAAGAAGTAGGAAATGAAGAGGGAAAAGAAAGAAAAAAGAAAAATAAAAAAAGAGAAAAAGAGAAAAAGAAAGAGGAAAAGGAAAAAAGAAAAATAAAAATAGAAAGAAAAAGGAAAAGAAGAAAGGAAAAGAAGGAAAAGAATAATAAAACGAAAACGAAGAAAGAAAAGAAGAAGGAGGAGGAAAATAAGAATAAAAAGAAAACGAAGAAGTAGAAGAAAAAGGGAAAGGAGAAGTAGAAAACGAAGAGAAAAAAGAAAGGGGAAAAAAAAGAAAAAGAAAAAAGACCAAAAAAAGAGGAAAAGACAAGAAAAAGAAAACGAAGAAAAAGAGACGAAGAAAGGGCAGGGGCTGCGGGGAGCAGGGCGGGGGCGGCGGGGCAGCCTGCGGGCAGGCGCAGGTAGGGGTGCGGGCAGGGGGGGTTCTCCTCTCCCCCTCGCAGAGGCCGCTGAGAGGGAAGGGAAATGGGCCGGGGGCGGGCGGGCCCCAGGTGACCCGGGCGTGCCGAGCCTAGCCGAGCCAAGCCTAGCCAAGCCGAGCCGAGCCGAACCGAGCCGAGCCGGCCCCGCGGGAGGGTCAAGCAGAGCCGGGGACCCGCTCTCCCGCTGGTGATGCCAACCCGGCTCACCAAACGCGCGATAAAGTCATTAATAATACGCCCCGAATACCCTTCGGGGTGCTCAGCGCCCTACGGGGCTGCCCGGCACCCCCCAAACCTGCCGCCCCCCTCCCCGGGGGCCGAGCCCCTCCCCGACTTTGCCCTGAGATGGTTTTAATTTGCTCCGGCTCTGTTTTTTTTTTTTCCCCCTTCCAACCCCTCTTGCTCCACTCCTCTCTCGGCCCTCTCACTTTATCGCTGCTCCCTTCCCGCCTCCGGTTTTGATTTAGCGTCTTGAGCTTATGGTCCGGCATGGAAAATACTAGGCTGGGGCTAAAGCTTAGGGTGGGGAGAGAAGTCCCTGTGTGTGTGTCCCCCCCCCCTCCCCGCCGCCCCGGGGTGAGGGACAGGCTGTCCCGGGGCCGGGAAAGCCTTCCCCCGGAGCGGGAGCAGCAGCTCCCGGGAGCAATCTGCTCGGGAAGATGCGCTGCCGCTACGTCTCCGTCGGCGCTTGGCTCCTCGGCTCAGAAACAGATAAATACCCTTTTCTTTTTTCTTTTTTTTTTTCTTTTTTTTTTTCTTTTTTTCCCTCTTCTTTTCTTTTCTTTTCTTGCTACCGCTGGGACGGAAAGCTCGGAAAAAAAAAACCCTTATTCTAACCGTATTTGCAAAAGCTGCTGGACAGTCGTGGATATTTTTGTGCCGTGCCTTCCGAGGAGCGGAGCTTCCCGTGGCAGAGGCGCAGGTTTTTGCGTCGTTAGTTTTGCTGAATAAAAATACGCCTCAGCAGTGAAGCAGGTAGCTCTGAAAACTTGCTTTATTTTTTTAAATGGAAACGTCAAGAATATTGCTCTGCTGCGGCAGCTGTCAACTAGTATAGGTAAAGGTAGGGGTTCCCGTGTGTTTCCCCGTTATTTATTCTCTACTCATTAATGAGCCAGAAATGCCGTGGCTCTTAGAGGGGATATTTAGTTTAGTCACGGTTATGGAGCTCATTTTCTGTCACGATCAATCAAAATTGGAAAATCCTATTGAGGCGGGTTCAAAACGAGCGCCTGTTCACGAAAGGCACGCTGCAAAGCATAATGTTTCTCCCTTGCAAAGCGGAGTGCAATATTATCTGGGTGCCTGTGCGTGTGCTTTTTGTGTCAGAAGGATCACAAGATTACTTCTGACAATTTTTTTTCCTGAGCATTTTGATGCCGGCTAAATATAGACAGTTGAACAATCCCGCTGTCAGGACAAAAAATGCTTTCTGTTTTCTGAAGAAAAGGCTTTGAGAGCTCGAAAAATAAAATCATTCTTCAAAGCTTCATGTGCTGCCTGAGCCATTTTGTTTAATCATATATTTCAGTTTGGTAAAGGCCACAGGTTGAGCAATTAACAATACCTCGGTTTCATTTGTCAAAAGCAATTTAGCTGTAGAAAATGTACTCCACTGCAAGCCAGCAGGCTCCTCAATTCCACATGGAGAGGGAAAAAAAGTCCCCAAACCCCCGGATTTTTAGGTTTGGATTTTTTTTTCTAAAGACTAAATTTTGATCACAGTGCTAGTCAGATTCTTAAAGTGAAAATGATAGCGGGATCCCGGATCCTTAATAAAGTCTGTCCAGCTCTTGCGTAAAACATTGCTGATCTGAGGACAATACAGGTCATTTAAAATTTTTTGCCTTTGCTTAAATAAATAGCAGTGGATATACCCTACCTGTCTTTTTACTGACTGTATCGTTATTCTCTCCTCCTTTTCTGCCTGTAAACCGTTTCAGATGACTTCTAAGTCACTGCGGGTGGATTTGAAATCTCTTTTAATGTCCTAAGAAGCGGGTAGGCACTGGGAGGTTTTTTTAGCTGCAGCCTGCCTCCGCCTGCCTCCCGTCACCTGTAGCGGTGCACAGTTGCAGGCCATCACCTTACCTTGCTAGGGACTGATATTTTAAAAAGACAAAGCAATCTGAGAGCAATATTAAAGAACTCTCAGCGTTGACGGCACGCAGAGGTCTCGCTGGAAGGGAGGTTTGAGGGCTGTCAGTAGAAGCGGGCGAGCGGGACGGGGGGCTGCCCGCTCTGGCTGGCTGGGTCTCAAAGGAGGGGGTGAACCGAAGACTCTGCCTCGCAAAGGTTTACCGCTGCGAAAAAGACATCTGTCAGACGTATGCGAGGTGGACTGGCTCGCAGCTTCATTAAACGGCAGGGTCGGTATTGAAATTCAGTTCAGCTGCCTGGGGATGGACCGGGCTGGACTGCCCCGGCTCCTCGCTGCAGGGGAGGAGGCTGCAGCGGCGGGGGTCTCCCAGGACAGGAGCCTTGGGGAAACACCACCACGTCACCGCATTGCAGCTCCAGGCTGTCTTCCCGAGCGGAGGAGTTTGGGGAGGATGAAAGCGTGCGGGCATCCTTTAAAAAGCGGCTATGAAACTCTAACTCTGCACAGGACAGCACCGCTCTCCCCACGCAGCGTCTCACGCTGCTGGCCACAGCAGCATGGCGTCAGGGGCAAAAAAATCCCCAGACCAGCAGCCGAGCACCTCTTTTTCTGGATTTGTCAGGGCTTAGATTCAAACCATCGTGGAAGCTGTGCTCCAGCACGTCACGTCGTTGCAGGGGCTCCGGGCAGGTGCCGTACCATTCTCGCAGGCGGTGCGTTTGTCCCCGGGTCCCCGGGGTGTACGGCAGCGCTCGCTCTGCTTTTCTGTGGGTAGGAAACAAGGTCTTGCGCCACGGCCGCGCTGGCTGCAGGCCAGGAGGCAGATACCGGTGTCCTTCTGTGTGACACAGCCTTCACAGGGGGAATTCAGAGCCGAGGGTGCCACTCAGCTTTTCCATTTCCCCGGTTTGCCGAGCCCGTTGGAAAAAGACACCTTTCAGCTTCTGCGTTCGGGTCCCGTCTTTCCGTCCTGTCTTTGTGACACCGAAGACGTCGTCTGCACAGCCCCCTCCCGTGCTCTTCCCAGGGCGAGGGCAAACAGCCGTCCCTCTCCTGCGAACGCTCATCCAGCCCGGCGGTGCTGAGAACCGACAATCCCTGTGACCTTGGTGGGAGCTGTAGGTGCTGTGAGAGACGGCCAGCGCCTTCTCAGCCGAAGTCCTTGCCTCCTGCCTGGCCAGCTGCCCCCGAGACCGCTACAGTCAGCGTCTGTCTCTCTGTTCGCTTTGGGGAATATTTCACCGGTCCTACAGTGCACTGAAAGAGAAACACACACAAAAAAAAAACCCCAAACCCTCCAAATATTTTCCTTCAGATTAAGGTCTTGCTTAACGTTAAGCCCATATGGAAGTCTTTGCCTGAGTGTAAATCTCTGCAAGATCAGCTTCTTAGCTTATGCCCGACTTTTGCAAACAAACGCCACACGTGCTCGCCGACAGAAGGGATGAAGGGCTGCTAAACCTATTCCTTTGTTTTCTTATTGAAATGGTTTTCTCATGACCATAATGAAGTGGGAAGGCCGCACGCTTGGCAAAGAAACGGATGTTAAGTTGTGCTGGCGGAAAAACACATCGCGTAGGCTGAAATAGCACCGGGTCGGCTTGTTGCATTTGGCATCGCGCGTAGGGAGAGCGGCTGCACGCTGAATGGTGAGCATGTGGCCCCGGGGGAAGAGCGGGGAATCTCCTCCTCGTGGAAAATATTTTGGATGAGATTCGGGTATCTTTACTCATGCTTGAGTCAGCCCGGCTTTATGGCACGGGTCCATCTGGCACGTCACACACACCCCCCCACCCCGGCTCTCCGAGACGGTCCTACATCGGTTTCGTGCAGGATCTTCTCATCCCTAGGGAGTCCTGGAGAAGGGCCACGGGGGAAAAAGGAGGGGACGTACATCAGGGTGACCTGAGCCAGTGGTTTGGGAGACAGGCAGGATAAATAATCGGCTCGGATCTTCCGGAGGAATAACCTGCCCTGCCTTTCAGTCGGCAACGGGCTCCACGAACCTGAAGACGAGGTCTCACCCGAGGCCAGGCTCTCCTCCTGGTGCGAGCGGCCGCGGCCAGCCGAGGGGCAGCCGATGCCGACGCCGGCCGGGGCGGCTTCGGGGGGCAGGGGGGGCATTGCCAAGCCTGGCCCCTACCTCGCGCGTCGCCTGCCCCACCGGCTGCGAAGACGTGGCTCCCAGGCCCCTTGCTGGCAGCTGTGGCAAAAGAAGGGACCTTCCCCATTAGTTTGCCTCACGCGTTTTGCTCAACCTCCGGCTTGGCGTTTCGGTGGGGGGGGGTGAAGGATGCGACAGGTTAAATTTTATAGCGCTGGGCTGTGAACACAACGGATCTATCTGCTGCAGCTCTTTACGACCCCGGTGCCACACTTCGTAGCTCTTAACAGGGGCACTGGATGAGGTATGCGCTCAGCGTGTCGTTCCAGCAAGCCAAGGGCTGCGTTTCACGGTGTCGTACCAAAGCATTTCACGGAGTTCAGAGCCATTTAGTGGCAGGTAAACTCTTTTCAGGGATCATTTCACAGGAAAAACTTGTATCAATATGAAAATGCACCGAGGTAGCAAGGCGCGAGTGAGGTGAGCAGCAGAGAACATTATAACCATCATAAAGACTCTGAATAATCATCGCAAAACTCTGTTTATTTCTCCCTGTATGTGGCATGGGGGATATAAAATGGGATTTACAGCACGTAAAGCTGTGAAGAGCTGCCTTGTCCATTCCAGCCGGCTCCTTCAGCCCTGAAGCACCTCTCCGGGGACCAGTCCGGTGATGCTCCCTTTGCTTCTCATTCCTGCCTGCACGTGCTGGCAGCGTGCTCCTCACACAAGGCCCTGAAAATTAAAGACGAAGGGGAAAAAAATATACCTTATCTTCACTGCCCTGGAAACTGAGCAAAGACTAGGAGCGGGCATTGTGAGCAGCAGCCTGCCTTGCATGAAGGCACAGCCCTTCCTCCTCCTCCTTCTCCTTCCATGGGCGCAGCAGCTAAACCCTGCAGTTCAGCCCAGAGATCTGCGGGGCCGATGCCCTCACGGTCCCACAGTATTTGCTTCCCACATCCCTAATTAAATATCGCCAGCTCCTCGCGCTGATTTGCCAGGTTTGCCCGTATCCTCCCTCCCCGCCGCCTGGCCACAGCAATGCACCGTGACCTGGGCACGAAGCTCTCGGGGGCAGCAGGATTTTTCTCAAGGCTTCGTCTCAGCCGGGAGCTCTCCATCAGGTCGTTTTGGTGCAGCTCCGTCACCGAAACCACGGCGTGGCCGGAGGGATGAGCTTGCAGGTGATGGGAGGGAAACCAGAACCCTCTGATGGGAGGAAGGACCATCATCAGCTCCCCCCATCCCCTTTGCTCCGAGGGCCATGCTGTACATCGCGGTCCGTGGCCAAAGATGGGGCTGGGGGGTACGACCGTGGTCCTTTTCCCCCCGCCACAGAAAAGAGGGGAAGCCTGTGACGTGGGTGGCGATGCTGCTTTGGAGGAACTACCTCCAACGCGACTGGCAAGAGCTGGAGCCCGATATTAGAAGATGAGCCTGCGTAAGACGCTTTGCCACCCTTCTTGGTGAAGGCAGTGTTTGCCCCGGGCTGATACTGGCTTTATGCCCTGCCCTCTTAATAGAAGCACCCACAGATAGTGATGGGTGCTGCACAGCATCGGTACCAAAGGGGGTCATGCTTGGGCAGGAATTATTTTGGAATGGAAGCGGTTGCTCAGTTCCCCTCGTCTCCCTGAATCTACAGGGCTGGCAAGAGACGGTGAAAATAAACCAAAAAAACGTTATTTGTGTCCCTATAAATTGTTTTCATCGAGGTCTTTCTCCAGGGGAAAAAAAAGTCCTTTGAGCAGAATGGGGGGTTTTTTTGCAGGGGTGTGGGGCCGAGTAGAAATGTTTTGAGGTGCAAAAGATGGTTTTCTGGCTGTGTTTTTTTGACAGATGAGATAAGAGAAAATGACTAGTCCTGCATGGCTGGAAAATTGTTCTTTTCATTTCAGGGAAAAGCCAAAATCTTTTTTGATCTCTCTGGTTTGGGTTTGACAGGAGGTGCTCTGTTAGTCTGCTTTGAAAGAGGGGAAAAAACCTCCTAGCTTGTTTCCTTTCAGATTTCTCCTGGAAAACAGACACAACATTTTGCAGTAAGCTCTTGTAAAAAATATACTCGTGGCACCGGTCTGCAGCTGTGAGGGCATATGGAGTGGGAGAAGAGCTGCCGAATAACGTGATAGGGTTTTCACAGCCACTTCTTCAAACCAGGACCTTGCTTTCTATCCTGCCCTGAAACCTTCCATCTCCTCCTGGCCCCTCTTCGCCTCTGCCTCAGTGTTCATCCCTGCCAGGCAGAACCCAAGCCCAGACCTGGTTTCACTGGCGCGCGTTGGGATGGAGTTAATACAGATGTCATTTGAAATCAGGTGTTGGGTGAGACTTGTTGCAGCAGGTCAGATAAAAGATGCATAGCCCCCTGTCCTCAGAAATGGGCGTAAAAAAAACCTTTCTTGCTCTATACCCTCCCAAGCGTGCTCCGCAATAGAGGGACTTGCTGATTTTTTTTGCGTAACACACCAATGGGTTTAACCTACGTAAATTTTTCTAATCCTATGAGCATCGGTGGGCGGGGGGGAGCTGGGAGATGAAAGCAGACCCGACCAGGAGCTGATTGGGACTTGCAGTAATTTCATCGTGCGGGAAGACAGGCATCTTCCAGGGAGCCTGCACAGACCCAGCAGCTCCTTCTTTCTGTTGAACCCGCGCCCGTGGTATCAGCTCCTAAAGATTTTAAATGACAAACGAAACATGTTGTACGTTACGTGGATGCTGCCGCTGCTTTCCGGGAGTTTTCCTGGAATGGCAGCGGCAGGAAGGAGCGGCGAACGTTGGAACGGGAACATCTGCATCCCTGGCTGCCATCGTCGGGATGGGGACCACGGACCGCAAACAAAGTGCGGCTCCTTTCTGGAATTCCCCCTCTAAATCAAACGCCGCTCCTGTAGGGAAAGGGTACAGGTTATTTGAGTTATTGTGTGTTATTGGACGTATGCAATGCCAGAAGCTGCAGCAGTGTAGCCATTTGCTGTTCCTGAATCTAACCTGAACAGCTCTGCTCTCGACGTTAGGATTTATTTGCGCAGTACGTACGGTCCCGTCTTCTGGTACAGACCTTATTTCCCTCCGTGCTCCCCCTGCCTTTGTTCATTCCGCCTTCTCCCGAAAGGATTTAGGGGAGGGGGGGGTTAACAGCACCCCAGCCTCGCTGCCCCCGTCACCATCTGGACCGACAGCCGCTGGCTCGGGATGGGCAAAGCCAGCCCTGGCCCCCGTGATGAGGACCGAGTGCCCAATCCTGCCCTCTCCTCCCCACCCCGAGGAGATTCAGCCTTGCCATCGCAGAGCGGGCTTCCCCCTCAGCCCGGGACCGGGCGAGCGAGAGCGTCGTGGATGGACGGGCCAGTAGTTCGCACAAAATGTGAATGAAACAACGCAGGAGGAAAATGGAAGTACAATTTGTAAAGGCTGCACACAAGCAATGCTTCCTGCTACTAGTTCAAAGGCATCAATAGCTGAGTGCTTTCAGGGCACAGTATCTATTCTGTTTTCCATTTATAAGCTAGAATTGTGGTAGATGTCAGGAGAATTTAATACACATGATGTAGGCATATGAATAAGCTGGATCCTTTTCTGGGAACAAGTATTCATAAGTCTCCATGTGGTTCCACATCTACAAAGACATGGGTATTTATTTCATGAGATCTGGTCTCCATTTCAGGCATGAAAAATCCCACTAAAGCCAATGGGGAATCTTTCTGTTCACGTCAATGGATCTCAGAGCCCCGATTCAGGAATGCACTTAAAACACATGCTTAACTTTAAAGCCAGGCTTAAGTCTCGCTGAAGTCCATTAGATGTAAGCGTACGCTTTTGCTGAAAGATGAGGAATTTAAACAAGCATTTACGTGCTTACCTGAACCAGAGCTTGGCTCGCGCTCACGGCGGAGCGAAGCTGAGGCTCGTAAAAGAAATACTACAGGAATAGCACACATTTGAAGTTTTACGGGTCCGGGTTGTCGGTCTGCGTTACCCGGCCAGCGTGGCGGGGGAAAGGCTCTTTCGCAGACGAAGGCAGGGCTCCGATTGCCCAGAATTGTCTGGGTAAACACCGCCGCCTTGCACGGCCCCGCTGACCTGCCACCGAGCACAGACCCCCCCCCTTGTGTCCCCGTCACTTCGGGGGGAAAGACGCCTCTGTCTTCCCCCAACAAGCCCTTGGGTGTCACGGATTCACTCCTCGCCGGCGTGAAAGCACCGGTTCCTCCCCAAAAGCCTTCCTCCGAAGCAGCCTGGCTTTGCCCGGGGATGGGGGGGTTGGAGGAAGCCGCAGCCCCCTCCCCGGGGAAACGGTCTGGACCAGGCTGTCTGCCCCCCCCGCACACAGATAGATTTCCGAGTGAGCAAATGCAAGCCCTACGGCGGCCCGAGGGCTTTGCATCCCACCTTGGGTACAAGCTGCCGCCGCCGAGCGGGTCACAGGGAAAGGGTGCGTTATCGCTAGCAAATAACATTGGCAGGTCAAAAAATGAGTCTCCGGCTCGGGCAGGGAGAGGAGGGGATTCCCTGGGATGGCTGCGGGGTGAGACAGAGGGACCGGGAGAGCACAGGAGCGGGCAATCCTCTGGAGAGATGGACATCCCCCTTGTCCACTTTTGCTGTGTATTTATTTTCCCCCTTCCCAAGCCCTCGCTCTGGCTTTTAGCAACCCACAGCTGAACGAGCGACCTGCTCCGGGCTCCAAGGTTCAACATCTGCAGTGATTAATTTCCTCAGGATTAAGTTCCTCTGATTTAAAACAACAGATAATGGCTAATAAGGGGAAGCATCCCTATCATAAACACTGCTTTGGCATTTACCATTTGAAATAATTTACATTCTCTGGTCTAGTGGGTTTGTATCACCAGACTTAATGACTGTTTCTGTTTAATTTTCAGATGCTTAATTGCAGTAGAACACTTCAACACCATTAAATTAAAACAAGCTACCAGCTTTTCCTTGCCTATGCTGCTGGCCTGGCTCCAAGTGACATTTAAAGCGATCTCAGATGTTTTATTCCTGCCACACAGGCTGCTCGCTTACGAACAAAAAGGGCGCACACGCGTTGGGGCCGGGGGGGGGGGGTTTACCTAAAGCCACCACCATGGGAGCATTAAAAACAACTTCCAGGCAGAAGAGAATTGGGATGAGGCTCGGTAGCCACAACCGCTTTCCCTCCTCCGGAGCAGATCTGCGGTACTTGGTCGTGCCGATGGCCGAGCTGCCGCCAGGCGAAAGGTCTGGGGGCATAGAAGGACCCCAAAATGGGAGCAGAGCCCGGAGGGGAGCCGTCAGCCTTGGCAGACCCCCCCTCTTCGGCCCGACACAAGCTCTGCTGGGGCTTCGCTGGAAAAGATTCTCTTAAGGGGCTTTATCTCGGGCAATTTCACATCTTAGAGCAAATTTTCCAATGTGGAAGTACTTTGGGTATCGGGTACCTATTAAAAAGGAGTAAGAGGAAATGGAGTTCCTCTATAAGTTAATATTCTTTGGTAATGGATGTTTGGAGTTAGTATGTGTCTTTACAACATCATTCATAGGGGTATTGTTTGCTTCTGACAGTTTTTCTTTTAAGATTAATGTGCTTATGAAAACCTTGTGCACTGCTCTATGAGGCAAGCTTGAAATCCATCAGCAATACCATCGCCATGACACAATGCTGGGAGAGCAAAGCAAATGACAAACAGAATCTGGTTTTTCAGAGACCAGTGTGTGTTGAAGAGAAATGATCTGAAGCGAAATTTGGCCTCTCTCCAGCCACCCTTCCTGTTCTGCTGTTGGCACTACCAGAGGAGAGGGAGAGAGTAAAAATACATGTGAGGGAGTGAAAGAAAACAAAATTAATTGGGGGGAAAAAATAACTCAAACCTGCTAGTGTTTGGTCTCTTTTTAGCAAACAAGCATATGGAAAATTCACATAAAGTCTAAAGACTATTTCAGCCAAACACGCTTGTTATACATATAAATAATTTCATCAGAGATCGGCGGAAACAATGCAATTAGAGGCGAGTTGCATTTAGCATATTGGGACCGCATCCAGTTGACGTGCATCCTTGTGAAAATTCAAACATCATGGGCCAGACCTTGAGCTACTCTCAACTGCCAAAGCTGTGTTGATTTTATTTTTTTTTTTCCACTTTTTTTTGTTGGTTTTTTTTTTTTTTACTGTTTGCTCGCCCGACCCTGATTAGACGAGACAAGGATCCGGCCTCCCTGCTGCAGGAGACAAACCAGTATGCAGCAGGAACACTCTGGGTTAAGTGTTACATGCTGTAGTTGGATGGAGGGGAGCCGAGAGCCTCGCAGGAGGTATGAAACCATCGCTGGTGGGCGATGGTGGGACTCGGCCTGCCCTAGCAGGGAGCTGCAGGAGGAGGGGGTGCTGATGCACGGCTCCTGGGGGGGGGCATTCCCTTCTCCTGGGGCCACCCAGAGGCTTTGCAGAAAATTGGGTGAAAACGGGTGACATTTGGAGGAAAAGAGAAAGTCGAATGTGGCTCTTCCTTGGGCAAAGGTGGCCTTGTATTCACACCCGTGTCCTGCTCCTCCGTCGGAAGGAGGAGGCTGTCCGCATCCCGGGCAACCCAGGGGCTAACGTGGAGGCAGCACCCTCCGCTCGCCCCGCTCGGGGCTGGGAGAGACCGAAAAAAGCCTTAAAACAACATTCGTGCCGGGTTACCTGATCCCGGCGCTGGGCCCAACGTAAGAACAGCCTGGATTCAGCCTCTCGCGCTCCTGTTTTGATCATTATCTCAAGAGGAGACACAATGCCCTGTTTTTCTTGCTATTACAGCTCTCTGAAAAACAACACTTAAAATTAATTTCATTCTCCCGATTCTTTCGGAGAGCAACGAGCAACCACAGGGGGCACAGACCTCGTCCTCCGCACCTCCTTGCAATGAATTGGCTTTCCTGATGAAAACTCGCGACGCTGTATTTAGTAAGGCCTCTAATAGACCTGAAAGTGATTCATTTTCCTCGGAAAGCCCGACAGTTGAAATCACTCAGGATCGCCTTCCCATCTCCTCTAGGAGCCTGAGCGGCTTTTTCAGCTTTCCGAGGGAAGGAGACCGGCAGGGACCATCCATCCATCCATCCATCCTTTTGATGCTTATTGCTCGGCGCCCACCCACACGCTTTGCCATCCGCTGGCAAACATCGACAGCAGCCTCAGAAATATTCGTTTTTCTACCAGCGAGATGCAGGGATGCAGCCCCCAAGGAAGGGGCTCCCCTGAGCAGCCACGAGGACACGGAAAAAGGCCCCCAAACTGCTTCTTATTACTCTGTCTACAGTAATTTTCATCAGACCGGTTCAGACAACCTCCCGACAGCGAGTGCCACCCACAGCCCTACCGAGGAGGCAGCTCCGTGCCAAAGAGCTTGCCCTGGTCAGCAAAAGAGGGAAGACGAGCAGAGAACCAGAAGCCCAGGAAGGGTGAGCGAGTGGCCCAGGATAATTTATTAGAGAAAAAGAAACAAGACAGAGAGAAATCAAGTCTCCTGACAGGGAAAACTCCCTTTCCACCAGCCCATCTTATTTCTCCACGGTCATCTGCGACTGCCTTGCATGGCACAAACACCGTTGTCTCTTATTTAGGACGCTCGAGCCCCGAAATACAATTTGGCGAAGCCGCAATTGCCCGTTGTCCTGGACCGCTTTCCCGGGTGGATCAGTTACGTGAGGGCTCTGGTTTCTGCCCTTCATCGTCACTTCTCGCTGTCACCATCATCGCTTCTAGGACGGATGTCTGCAAAGCCGGACTGGCGCAGGCAGGGGGAGCACGAGGAGATGAGAGCCACCGCGCCCGCACCTCCGAAAAATAACAGCAAGCAAATGCTGATTTCGTCGGAAAGGGACTCCCGGAGGGAATATCTTTCACCTCTTTGTGACTTCTTCCACAAACACGTCGTCCTTCAACACCTTTTTGTTGACAAAAATCTCTGTCAATATAGCCTGAACTTCAAACTTGATACCATCTCTGTGGCAAGAGGAACCGGTTGCACCAGAAGTGCTGTTGTAAGAGATGTCTGCGTGGAAAGCCAGCCCCCAGCCCCGATATTGGGGCTTGGCATGCGGTTTGCTTTGTGGAAGGGCATTTCTCATCGCATACACGCACAAATCCAACCAGCCCGGCTGCAGGCTGGCCAAGGCTCTGAGAAGTGGCAGGTGACGTTGAGCCGCTCCACGAGGGTATTTCTAACATGAAATGCTTTAAAGTACCCCCTTTCTTTGATACAGTGGAGCACAGAGAATAAGCCCACAGCTTTGAAAATCCTGCTGCCTTGGAAGTGCTTTGCAGGGCCCTGGGGCAGATGCTCAACCCGCCGACAGCGCCTGCAGCCTTCATTTCAAAAAGCAAAAGCCGCAGCAAGTTCAAATGCATCCACGTAAAGAAAGAGGTAGCAGAAAGCTTATCCAGGGAAAAGCAGCCTTCAGTACACCAAACACACTGCAGTACGCTAAAAAAACAGGCTCTAACGTGCTGCTTGAGACCGTTCGGGAACAAAAACACCCATACGCTGCAGCACCTTCCTTCGTTGGACAGATCTGGGTAGTTTTAAGGGAGCCACAGCCCAGACTGTACCTGCAGGAGCTTGGGAAAGCCACGGCTGACAACGGCTATGTGCTATACATCTGAAGTCTTGCGCCGACCTCAGCGTACACCACGGCCATATATCCGCGGAGGAGGGCTTTGGCCCAGCAAAGCACGTCTCTCGGCTGGATCCCAGCCTATTTAGTCCACTGGTAGAGGGGAAACCGCGCTAGCCACCTAGTGACAAGGTCAGAGTGAAACTAGCCGTAACTTGGTGCCCAGAGCAAGAAGGAATTTTACGAACTGTCAGACCTTCAGGTTTTCCCACCAAGATTTACCCGGGAAGCGTCTCCAAGGAGTCACGGGTGCTGCCTTCGTCCTGCTCGCACCCTGCCTGCGTTTCGTCCCGGCTAATCTCAGAGGCAGAGCAGAGGCTGGAGGCAGCCACGTCCCAGGGGGACCCGCTCACAGCGGCTGAAGACCACAGCGAGCCCTCGAGGGAGGGGAGCAATGCCAAGGGAAAAGCCCACAGGAGCAAAAAGAAAAAAAGTTGTTCATTTCTTTAAACCCTCGCTCACTCAAAAGTCGCTGGGGAAAAAAAGAAAGTATATGTATTTACATTAAAGCTTTTTTCTTGTTGGCCATGATACTGGATTTAAGGGGAAATGAAAAACAGAGATGAAGGAGGTACCTTTATCTTATCAGCCATCATTTTTAGAAACGCAAAGGTCTGAAATTTGAAAACGGAGATAAAGTTCAGCAGGGTTTCTTTGGCAAAAGTTAGAAACATTTACCGATTGTCAGCACTACCCCCCACATGTGCATTTTCGGCAAAGCTTTAAGCTTTTAAAGTAAGGGGAAAAAAAGTAATTTTTCTCAAAAAATAATTTCTCAGATGAAAAAAAAGCTTGGGGCTGTTTTGTTTAGGTTTTGTTGTTGTTGTTTACGGAGAGTCTTTGGGACGGTACCAGCTCTGCAAGCCAGGTTGTCTCCCCACACACACACCTCCGGAGCAGGTCAGGGCACGCCGAGCCGGTTGTCAGAATCGACCGGAAAGTCTTCTGAACTGGAAAAAGAGGAGGAAAAAAAAATAGAAAAAAGGAAGAAGTGGGCTCACACCCTGGCCTGGGGCTTGCGCAGCCCGGGGCTGTGCCGGCAGAGGGGCCGGCTGCGGCTCCCTGCAGTGCCGCTCCCCGAGCGATGCCGGGCACCGAGGGATGCTCTTATCTGGCATCTTGGAGGAGGAAAATTTTCTTTGGGGGGACAGTACGCAGAGCTCACCCCAAAGTGCAGGCAGACACAACTGCTATTCCCTGCTGGTAACCTGCTCCATCCCTCAAAACACCATTTCGTTGA
The DNA here is from genome assembly GCF_018139145.2 of Gymnogyps californianus. NCBI lineage: Eukaryota > Metazoa > Chordata > Aves > Accipitriformes > Cathartidae > Gymnogyps > Gymnogyps californianus. Next base: position 989,135 of record NC_059473.1, on the reverse strand, counting down.
CCCGTTTGCAACCCGGTGCAACAAGATCACCCGGACTAGAGTCCGCAGGGCAGCTCCTCCGGGCAACCCCGAGGAGCGACGGGCAGCGCATCTCTTGTCTGGCATCTACTCCCTGCCATGGTCTTTCTGTGGCGATTCCAAGAAAGTGTTAAAAACCATAGGAAATGAGAGGTCCAAGCCCCGGTTTACATACCTTATTATATACCTGTGTACTTGCCAACACACACAGAAGTGCTGCATATCAAATATTTGCCCAGGGAATCTGATTCAGTTCATCTGCAAAGAGGAGCTGAAATAAATAAGAGGGGGTCACGTGTGCAGTTCGTATGAACCGCAGTCAACGACTGCACCAAAAAAAAAAACCAACCCAAACGCAGCTCGGCTTGATTTACTTCGACGAGACGCAAACCCAGCACCCAGCAAAAGCAAGCCAGGCTGCTTTGCTCTGCTCCACGTGCAGCCTCTTCAGTCCCATCAATGCCCCCTCCAAGGGCGAATTTTACACCCACCGAGACCGTCGTCTCGGAGCAAGGGATGGCGTGAGGCACTAAAGCACGAGCCCTCCAGGCCACAGGCATCGTGTTCGGCCAGTAAGTCGGAGGCTGCCCCAGACCCTACATCTCCTTCCCGGTGAGAAGCGGCCTCAGCCCGCTGTGCCCTGGCTGCTGCTCATGCGCCGAGGGCTGCCCGAAGCCCAGAGCTCCTGGAACACGGGGTGCTGCCTCGTTACGGGGTCAATCTCCTTACGCTGTCTCGGTAGGTGCCACCTCTACCCCCTCCCCGCACGACACAGCTCTGCAGGAGGCTGGTGGCAGGTTTAAGCGAGGGATGCCGCACTGAAATGGAGAGGTCGCTGTCACGAGCCCCCACCCTTGCCCGCTCCAAAAAAAGCCCTCCTGACCTCTGCCGCTGAGCCCGGGTGGCATCCGCATCCACGGGAGCAGGGAAAGCTCGTGGGCAGGAGGTGAAGCCAAGGTGAGAAACGACGGGCATCAAGAGAGCTCCTCACATCACGGAGGGGAGCCGAGATAAACACGACTGCGTGTGATGGGGGGGGAAAACACACGGGAGAGGGACGCTCGGGGTCTCCCCAGACCATGGGGTGGGGAAGATGGGTGCCCCCGTGGGACGTGGGCCCTGCAAGGGTGCTTCACCCGCCGGCGATGCCGCAGCAGCACCGTGCAGCTTCGCGGCGTGCCGGGAGATGGCAATCTTCATCTTCCCTCTCCCTCCGCCTGGGAAGGGAGCTGCAGGCCTGCTACCGAAACACACAGGGAATAAAGCTATTAAACTCAACAGCCTCGCAGATAAGTCCTGCGCAGGGAAACCCCCTCTTAAACATTTTTAAACGAACGGGGATTTATTTTTGTATTTAAGGCAATAACGTGTATTTGCCCTGCAGCGCATTATCTCCCTCTATATTCTCGAATAAACTACAGAAAATTAGAGTGTCTCTGTTATCTGTTTGCTATCTGCGGTAGGATTAGAGGCGTCATGAACTAAGCTTTGAATCAACAATGTTTTATTGGTTCATGTCACTAAAGGCTGGTTACGACCGAGCTAAATGAGACATCAAGCCTCTCTCCCTCCTGCCCGCAGCCCGGGCTGAAGCACTGCGGATGCTCGTGCGGGCGACCGCTGCTCCTCTTTTGGGGGAGAAGAGAGGAGAAAGGGGATTGCACCGCAATTTCCAGCATTCCCTCCCTTCCGCAGGGGCCGAAAGAGCAGACGGCGCTTCCCCTCGCAGGGAGCGAGAAGGGGATGGCCACGGCGCGCTTGCAACTGCCATCGCCAGGCTGAAAAAGCTTCAGCTTTTCTGTTTCACTGTCGTGTTTCTAGAAATAGACTTAAATTAAAAAAAAAAAAAAAAAAAAAAAGGGCAGCAACCTGGGAATCTGCACCCCGCCTTTGAGAGGTCCCCATCACGCCGGGTCCCTCTCGCCTCTGGAGGAGAGGGATACGTTGCAGCCAGTGACCACAGCAAAACGGGAGGGCAAAGGGATGGGTTTTGCGGGCTCTGGAGATCTCTCTGACCATTGGCAGCCAGCAGGACCAGCAGGAGCCAGTCTGCCGAAGCCCAGGGCCACGTGGCAAGCCGGTCTTCCTCACCCTGCTCAATTCAGAGCAAGATTCGGCCTTTTTTTTTTTTTTTTTTTTTAAAGAAGATGCTGAAAGGGTCATCCCTGAGGAGGCACCAGCCCTGACTTACCTTCAGCAAGTGCAGCTCCTAGGCAGGCTCCTTTTCTCCAGGGAACGAAGTCCTGCTGGTTTTAAATGAGCGTTTCTGACTGCCCAGAAACGGGGAGATGGCCCAAAAAGGGCAGCGAGGGCTGAGGCTGGGATAAATACCTCGGGCATCATGGCTCCACTGGTGCCGCACGGACCTCACAGTCCGGGAGCGGGGAAGCGACAAAGCAGCGTGTTTGCTTTATTCGGCCCTGTTTGAGCGGCAGGGAGGCTTGGCGGCCTCTCCCAAGTTTCTGAGGGGAAAAGAAATGTGGAGATTGGATTTTCCATAATCATAAAGCAAAAGCACAAGTTTTTTAAAAAAGGAAACAACATCTCTATGGGGGAGCCCCAAATTCCACCCCCCAGCAGCCCCTAGCTGGACTGCTGTCCGATGCTAATTCCTATGATGCTCTAAAAGAAATTGGATTTACAGCTCTGGCGGACACAGCCCACCTTTGCACGTGACAAAAGCCGGTGGCGTGTTTGGGACCATTTCTACTTTTCAGTTCCATTTTTCCTAGCGGCTCCCAGAGCTGATGGCTGCAGCACAGCAGGAAAAGGGACTGAGGATGTTTGGGAAAGGAAAACGAATGGATCATGACAAAAAAAAAGAGGAAGAGGGAAAATGAAGAGTGAGGAAGGAGATGTGCCCGACTGCCCCAGTAACCTGGCAGAGCTGCCATCGTTCCGGTGCTGATTCCAACTGGAGGTGCCCTTCCTCCCTCCTGCGCCACGCTGGTCCCGTTTTGAGGCCCAAAGAGGGCGAACGATGCTTCATTCACAGCACGACACCCGCCTCGGTGAGACCCCAGCTCTCCCCTGCCTGTCCCCACACCCAGCCAGGGCAGCCCCCTCGCTTTCCCCACGTTCGAGTCCCAGGAGGAATTTGGTAGCCCACTGCCTTGCAGCCAGAGTATCTCCCGCCCAGCAAAATGAGACTTAACGGCGGTTGCAAATAAAAGTTACATCTTCCTTACCTGGCTGGCGAGGGGAAAGGGGATACTTGTTCCCAAAAACCTGGTCCCAGACATGTTGGTGTGATTTTCCTTTCCTCCTTCCTACTCTTTTTATATTTTTTTTTTCTTTTAATTGTATAAATGCCGGTCCATGACCCCAAAGGCCACCTGGAGAACGAAGTCAACTGAGCGGTGACAACCACGCACGAGAAGCGCAGCATGACTCTTTGGGTACTTGCGCTCGGTGCGTCGCAGCAGATAGAGTAGTGAGTTTTACTCCGCACTAAATAACCTTTGGTTCTGTGCACGTAAGAAATGCAGCCGGGCTGTTTCCTCAATAAGATGTCCTTACTTAGTTTTTCTATTACTGTTATCAGAAAGGATCAAAACAGACAGATGCATTTACTGTTTTCCATCAAAAGATAATAAGAAGAAACAGTTTATAAAATCAGATTATATGAAAAATTGCCTAATGATTATAATTTCTAAACCCATTGCTGAATAATGATGTATTCAAGAGTTGTCATCGAATGATGAAAGAAACCTAATATGAAAGATTTTCTCTATGAAGAATGACTACAGATGAATTGCACAGAGATACAATCCTCTGATAAAGGACAATAAGAGCCTCTAGAACACTTAATAATAGACTACTCAGGATGAATTGAGTATTGCAATAAAAGCCCATAAATTAAAAAGTTTCAAAATGATTTCTGATAAAAGACATGCCAAGGTGAAATAAAAAAAAAAAAAAAAATCCTTGAAATCAACAGATATACTGGCTGCAGCACATTAGGTAATAGAAAATGCACTCTATAAACTCAAAATAATTGATTTTAAAGAGAATGCTATCGCACCTTATACACGGCAAGCTTTTCCTTGGAAAATCTTTTATGTAAGTCAGTCAAATCAGGGTACGGACGTGTACGTGCGCTGGCTGCCCGGCGGGCTTCGCCCGCTCCCGTGGATGGGAGCGGATGCATTTCTGCTGGGCCACCGAGCCCCCGGCCCGAGCTGGCGCTGAGCTGGGAGCTCTGGGGCTCTGTGAGGAAGAGCCCGAGGGCGAAGGCTAGACCTGCGAGCAAGGAGGAAAGCGTGGTTTAGGCATCTACCAGCCCCTTCTCAGCCCAGGGCCCCCCAGACCCCCAACACAGCTCTAACCTACCCTCAAATCGCTGAAAGCCATTAGGCTTCACAGGCTTTTAAGGTTAAAGAGCTTCCCAGCTCCCTAAAGCTTTCCAGCATCATCTCGGGCATCGGCTGGGCAGGTGGGCATGGCAGGGCTCCCTTGGCAGCGCCGGGATGCTCCCAGGCCACGGTGTGCCCCAGCGCCGGGGAAAAGCCAAACGCAGCCACATCCCTGACTCCCCACCGGTGATGGACCCTCCTGGCTGCTCCCGGCCAGCGCCGGGAGCCCACGCTCTTCAGTCTCGAAGGCAGAGAAACCCAAAGAACGGGATTGAAGGATTTCTCCTTCCCTCGAGCATCCTCTGCCAGGCCGATGGGCTGACCCCAGCACGGCGGGTCTGGAGGCAGCCGGCTGCAGCCCGGCTCGTGCACCGCGCTCAGAGCCGGTGGGTCGCGCCGGGAGGAGGGTGGGAAACGGTTTGTACGGTGTCAGACGTGGTCTGTAAGGCAAGATGGCTGTACTTAAAATAGCCCCCGCTCACTCGCCGTTGCACAGGGAACCGAGATGATTTATTATAAGCTGTGCCAACATATATTATTCATGTTGGAAGCACGGAAAGGTTTTTGATATGTATCTGAAAAAGCTTCAAATCCATAAAAGCGATAAACTTGTATGAATAGTGTCACCCAGAGTATAGACGAAACTCTCAGACACATCTTCATATCGTATAACGTAGTGTAGGACTACTATACTTATACAATCTGTGCATTAATTTCACTTAGAAGAGAAATTCATTGCCATATCTCTTACAGAGGGAGAGCTGACCCAGCCGGGGCTTTCCAGGCGCGTTATTAAGGCTTTGTTTGCTTTTGATGCACACCACAGCCCGTGTTGGTGTGCACACCCTGGGAGCCTCGCTTAGTGCAAACTTCCCTGTCAAACCCACCAGTTTGGGCTCAAAATTACATCGGTCCGCCCCAAACCCCACGCCATTTAGGCGGCGAGTGAGGGAATGACAGGATCTGTCAAGGAGCCCCTTGCTCCAGACCGAGTCGTTACGTCCCCGCAGGTCTCCTGCCGGCACTGGGATTAGACTGTGACTAATTACGGCTTTATTTCCTTTAATAAAGAGACACCCAAGCGTTCGGCACAATTGCGGCAGAAAACAATAATCATAAAGTCTCCCACTAAATGTCTGCAATTAGAGCATTCACTATTAATCGCGCTAATTAACCTCGCGCACGGAGCAGCTGCTGGAGCGGGCGCAAGGGAGAAGCGGCTCCGGGGAGTTTCCCCAGCCGGCAGCAGCAACACGGTGCACCGGGGCTAGGAGCATCGCGGAGCAAAGCTCCCCGAAGCATCCTGCTGCCACGCAGGGCCATCCCAGCCCGCGGAGAGCGACGGCAGCGTCTTCCCCCAGTTGCACAAATAATAAAGCTGGGGATATGGGGAAGGTGAGTGAGACGGATTTTGATGCGTGTTATGGCCGGGTGATTTTGCCATCATTGGTTGCACGGGGAAAATGAACTCTTGCCCATGACAGTTCGATTAAAAGCCATTATTTGTGGAAACAAACTCAGGCCTACGATTCTGGAGTCCTTACAGAAAGCGAGGCCCAGAGGAAGCGGAGCAGGGCAGCGTATCTCCATCCAGCACACCCGCCCCGTCAGACACCCGACATCTTCAGCTCTCCCTTCCTAGCTTTGCTCTCATTCAATTTTGGTTTGCTTGTTTTGTTTTGTTTTTTTAATTTCTCTCAAATTGTTTCTATTTTTAACTTCCTGAACTCCAGGAAAATCCTTTAACTTTCCTGTAGGCTCTCCAATTCTCACAGCTCATTCCCAGAGTACACAACACAATAAAAAGACAACAAACGAAAGTCAGGGAGGCCAAGAGCCCAAGCACCTCTCTCGGTAAAGCAGCCGTTGTGCTTCGAGTGAGAGCACAGCCCTATTTCATCTGGCAGTCGGGGTGGGAATTAGAGGAGAAGGAAACCTTTTCTAATTTTTCCTGACTCCAGAAGAATCTGTCTTTATGTCACCTCGTTATTGCTTCTGCACGAAACTGCTACCAAAACCCACCACGCTGAGTTGTAGCAGGCAGCAGAACAGCACGGAAAGGGAACGAGAGAGCCCGTAACAATTCCATCCCAAACTTTCTGGCCCTTGCTTGCGCTACCAGCCTTAATTCACTCGCGGCACACAGTCGCAGGATTTGCTCCAGCCAAACGCTCTTAATCCAGGGGTGCCTGAGACACAGGTACCCCCCCGCACACCCCAGCCCGTGGGGCAAGGCACTCTGCAAACAGTGCTGGGCACAGATTTCAGCTTTCCAGCCTGCGCTGACTCCACCACGTCCCTCCCAAGCCCCCGATGCTCCGGGAGAGGGGCTCCCCCAGCTCTCCGGCTTCAGACTGGTCTCAGAACCATTTCTGGGAGAGGTTCAGTCCCTTTCTGCTTGGCTTTCTTAGGCAGAACAGTCATATTTTCCCATCGATGCCTTATTTTAAAGCCCTTTCTCTCCCTTCCTTCCTTTTTGACAGCAAGTGTGATGCTTTTGTTCCCTGATCCTGTGGAAAAAAAAATGAATTAAAAAAATGCCACAGCATCTGAAGTGGCTGCACAGTGGGTAAAATCCTGGCTGCCTTGAAACGGAGAGTAAAACACCCATTCATTCCCCTCCGCCGCGGCGCTCACCCCGTGACTTCAATGGGACAAACTCACAGGGCATAAAGTTGTTTGTTGTCCCTTAAATGGCTCCATTGTCTATTGTTGGGGCTCTTTCCTGAGCTCTAAATCTTCCTTTAGCTCTGCTCTCCGCCTGTCCGAGGGCCCTAAGAGGAGAGGCACCCTCCAAACACAGCAAGTGCCTTCGCAGGGTGCTGGCGTTGCTCTGAGCGAGAGGGGATTTGTCCTCCTAAATACATTTTCTGTCCCATCTGCGAGGGCCGTATAAAGGTCTCCTTCCCTTTATTAATGGTTTGGTGTTGCAGCAATAATGAACAGCTTTTTTTTTTTCCCCCTCACCCTCCCCAGGAAGAATAAGGAGCCTATTTCGGCAGCGGGCTGGGTGACTCCCTACCTGCCTTGCTGCCCCCCAGCCCTGCCATCCGCCTGCAAACCAAGGCAGGCTGGTGGCAGCAGGGCTGCCGGGGAATTGCTCGGCTCCTCAGGCCCCAAAACAGGCAGAGCTGAGCTTTACGGCGCCAAACCCTTGCGACTGGAAGGGACGAAGGAGAAAGAGCTTTTTCTAAGAATACACGTAGTTGAACGCGTTAGGCATGGTTCCTCTCCAGAGCCTCGCGCCTGCCGAAATCAGAGATAAAAGGTCGCTGTCCTTCAGAAATCAGCTTGCTTGCGAGAATGAGGCACTTGTGGTTACTGCAAGGAGGGGGAAATAAAAATACCTCGCAGCAGCTGAGATGATGCGGGCAAGCCTTTCTGGGAAACGCCTGAATCCGATTCATTTCAAGGGACTCGGGAATCCGGTAGAGCTGTTTTCCCTACGGCTGCGGGGGAGCGGGGAGGGGGAAAAAAAAGAAAGAAAGAAAAAAAAAAAAGGAGATCTGCAGCCTGCATCCAGCACTGCACGCTTTGTCCCTCCACTGAATGACATTCGTCTGTGCTCAGAAGGTATTTGGAGAAGATTCAAGGCGTTTTTTTCGTTTTGTTTCGGGGTTGGGGTGTTTTTTTTTGGTGGTTGTCGTCGTTGGGCAGCTGCCGCCGGGGCGGAGATGCGGGGACCTGCCACACGGTGTCAGCGGAGATCGCCGCATCCACCGGCCCCGCACCGGGCCCGCACCGGCTGCCGCCTCAGCCCTCCGCACCCGGAGCCCCAGGGGACACCGGCGGGAGGGTGCCAGAGGGGTTTCGCTTTGTTTCCGCGCTCCCGATGAGCCTCCCGACCCTACCTCCTGGTCTCTTTTCTCCCTGGTCCCTTCGGCATCGTCCCACCGCCGTCCTTTGCCGGTGTCCGGAGGCAGATGCTTCTGGCAGCTTCCCGGTGCCTGGTCCTGCCCCAGGCAGTGCCCTGTCCCAGGGAGCCCCAAACTGGAAAGGGTAAGGGACCAGCCAGGCTGTCCCAGACAGAGCTTTTCGGCCCCAGCCTGTGCCACACCAGTGACACGGACTGGGGCCAACCGGCCCCAAATCAGGTAACGGGCACTTAGCAATGCGCAGATAACCTCTGCTAGTATCGCCTCCTCCCTGATGGTTTTTTTTCCCCACCCTTTCCCTTTTTCTGCCCACTTCTTTCTGTTCATCCCTTCTCCTCCGTACTTCTTGTTCCACCCATCTTCCTCTGCCAGCATCCCCAGAGCATCCCCAGCCCTGGCCTTCCCTTCATGCCCCAAAAGCTCCTCAGCATGGGGACACAGCCCACACGGCACAGCATGGGCTGTTTACTTGCTGGGCAGTCTTACTTCAGTGTTTATATTTTAATTCTTGGGTACTTATTTTAAGCTGGCTGGTCAGTTAGATTATTGAGCCTATTCTAATGGTGCTACACCGGTATGGTGAGTGCTAAAGATGTAGCCCTCTGTTTGTATCATTACTGATTTGCTTGCTGCAGGACTGCGTGGAAATATAGGCTTGAAATATAACTTCCCAGTATTTATCCTTGCCAACCCCACATTGAGAAACCGTGAGAGATGCTACCAAATGGACAGAACTTTTCAAGCAAAGTGTCACTTTAGACACTGGCTTTATTCTGGCACCACCAAGGCAGCGTTAAGAGAGAAGGTCAAATGGTGCCACGATACTTTTCTCTAGGCAGAAGAGACTACGCAGCTGGCGACGTGGGTTTCAGTGGCTATTTTCCTTCAGTGAGATTTTTAGTAGCACTGAGCGTCGACTACTACAAGCACTGACTCACAGCAGCCCGCAGGAATACTCTCCCAATGCCAACATCCAAAAATCCATACCCGGCTTAAGGCCAGCTGTGCTGTCAGCGTGGTCTGACTCCTGCGGGCCAGCACCCTCACCGAGGCTGGTCTGACTCCCGCGGTCCAGCACCCTCACCGAGGTGGGTCACGCTCACTGCTGAGCACTGGGAACATCATCCATCTCAGCCAAGGAGAGAGTCCTGCTCACACCAGCGAGGGATTTCCCCTTGGCAGCTCCTCACCAGACTCCTGCCTTAGTAACAGGCACCACGACTGAGGCCACCTCCAAAATCAGCCCCACGTATTTCCCTGACCCACTGAAGCGAACGGAGCCGGTCCCGGTGCGCGGAGCGAGGGAGGCTGAGCGCCGAAACCACGCGAGCGCCTGGACTGCCGGTGCTTTCAACACCACTCCAGCTTCATCCCTCACAAGGTGCCAAATCCTGCCCTGGCCTCCAGGAAGCGGTGACAGCCAGGTCCCCTCCTTCCGTGCTCCTCTGCTGCCGGGGGAGATGCTCCGAGGAGCCCCACGCCAGCCGAGGCTGGCCTGCGTTCGCAGCCTCCTTTGGCTTTGCACAGCCAGCCCTTGCCGCGGGCCAGGCAGTGGCTGCTGCCTTTCCCATCCCGCTCTTCTCCAAGCGAGTAATAGAAAGCCCTGAAAAATAATGAGTCCTGCTTCAAACGTAACGCAATTTTTAAAATGCAGGAGACTTCTCTACACTCATCTTCAGGTGTCCGTGCCCTTTGAATGCACCCACTTCAGTTTTTCCACTACAGGCGGCAGAGCTAGCAATTTTTCTCCCCCTTTAAACCAGAGCAGAGACCTCACAAGAATGTAACAGCGAGAATCCAACAAATGAGGCTCTAAAACTAGATGTCTATTCTGGGGTTTCCAATAAAAGAGATCGATAAGCCCCAAGTATGATTTTATGGCCTTCTGGAATACAAAACTTGTTCAGCGGGGGCATCTGAACAGGCACTTTGCAATCAGAGAGAGCCAATTACTAAGGACAATCTCAGAGATTAAGTCAAGGCAATTGCTCCCTTTGGCCAGAACTGCACCACTTCCAGCCCAGCAAGGTTCCCAGTTTGTAGCTGGGTTCCCAAGCATTGACAAATACAAAAGCCATTAGAGCAAACACGGTGACAAACAGCAACCAGCAGCATAACCCTGCACTTGCCTATAGCGACGCAGCGCACATTTACACCAGGTAGGAGCATTCCGTGAACTTTTCTTGGAAGTTTGGAGTTTTCCTTCTATCCAAACTTCCCTTTCCCTGCCAGCTGCCTTCCGCTGCGCTCCAGTCATTTTTGGAGCCTGGTGTTGGCCAAAACACTGTTTTCCTGCAAAAGGGACCCGAAGTGCTCCGTGGCGGAGCGAAACGCTGAGATTTCGGCCCACCCTTCATCAGCCTGGGAGAGGCCAGGCCACTAAAGGGTGCTGGGCACAAAACATGGGTGCCCTCTCACATCAGACTCCGTCAGCCGTTTCCCCCGCATTACTGCTGGCCTAACCATCCCCTGGGGAACTCCGTTACGGACCGAGACCCACCACACAACCACCGAACGCAGAGATGGGCTCCGCCAGGATTTCCCTCCTGCCGATGTTCTTGCCGGCTGCTCCGCTCTGAGCGGCATTTTAAGCGGCCGGCTCGGAGCGCTGGTGGGTTAGCCGGCTCTCCTCCCGCCTCGCCAGCGGGGATGGGAGAGCAGGGCGATGCACGGGCCCGGGGGAGTCACACGGGGCCAGCAGCTCCGTGCTACCAAGGGCTCCCCACCTAAGGGCAGAGGGAAAGGTGACCGGTTTGCTTTGAAACATTCGCTAGCAACTGAAAGGAAGAGGTCTGTATATCTTTCCAGAACAAAGAGGAGATGTTTTGCAGAAAACCAATCCTGTTTCAAGAAAAAAAGAAAAAATATATATATATATGATTTTTTTTTTGGTCGGAAAGTTCTCGCCACACAAAAATCTGATGGGCTAAATTGGAATTTTCACCTCGGGGCAGACGAGCAGTCGGGATGGTGTGAAAAGCTGCAAAGGGAGACGAGTGGAAAACCGGGCTAAGCCGCAGCAGAATAATCTTTCCGCCTATCCACTGGGACTCTCTCCTCTCCGACGCCAGCATAAACACACTTCACGTAATGCTGTTCTCAGCCAGAAGATTATCGGTGCGCTCGCGCAGGCATAAAGGGGAGGTCTGCTCCGCAATGAGACACCTCGAACAAACAGCACGCTGAACCCTAACCTCCGCCGGCACAGCGCGCCGAGGATTGCTGAACGCGGGTCAGCGCCGCTCCCCGCTGCCGCCGGCGCTGCTTCAACACAAAAGTTACGGCTCTGGCTTACTACTGAGCCAACCAGGAGGAAAGCGTTTACCCCAGTGAGCGTGGAAACAAGCTGCACCCGTGTTAAGGCAGGCTGGTGTGATAGGAGTTATGTTATTGTGGCCATTTTGGCCCCCAAAAAAAAGTGCTCTCCCAATCAAAATTGTTATAGCACTACAAAAGCAACATCCAGAACATATACCTGTTTATAGGGGGCAAGAATTAAATCAAAGCGCGCTGCCTTCGCCTTGCAGAAAGCTGTTGAGGTCCTGGAATTAAACCCAAACAATCTCCCAGACAGTAAACCAGTATCTTCAGTTATTAAGAAAGAATATAGCTTTATAAAGCCTATGTTGTACGACAGGGCGCTGGGGCTAGGAGACGGTCGGAGCTGATGGCAGGAGATGCATGCCATCTTCACGGACCCCGTATAGCTGCTTCCAGAGCAGTTACGCATGTACTAGAGGGAAAAATTTAAATGTGCAGTAATTAACAGGCGGCAGGACTACTATCGGTTTCCTTCTGTCTAAACGAGCGGGCTCCTGGTCGCATGCCATCCGCCTCTTCCTCCCACCCCTGGCCCACGTCTGAGCCCCCCCACCGTCCCCCCTTTCCCCACCGCCTTCCCGGCAGCGGGGACTTATGGGGAATGCGTCGAAGCACATTTCAGAGCGATACGGCTGGAGAGCCGCATTCAGATCGGCGTGTTGTAATGTGTCTGACAACATTATATTCTGATCCAGCTCTTCACGTAACCTTCAATTTATTTCTAAGCCCCTGTGTTTATTTAACTGAATCTGTCTTCCGTCGTTTGGAGCAGTAGCACTCAACCTTTAAACAGCCCAAGAGCCACTTCAGCCTCGAACAGATGCAGAGAGCTCCCGAGTCAGGGAGTCACAAAAGAGCCGGCACATTGTGCCGCGGGCGCCGAGGCACACCGAGCCCCGTGTTATTCATCGCGCCGGCGCCGGCACCTCGGCAGAGGTTGCGAACCGCGCGGCTTGGCTCGGCGGGAGCGGGCGTTTCGAGGCTGGGCCGTGCCGGCGGAGCAGCCGGCGAGGGCGAGCTCCAGCACAGCGGGAGCCGGGCGAGGAGGTGCAGGACCTCCGCAGCTGGAGGGCTGTAAGACTGGGGCTTCGATGCGGTGCCACGGATCTCTCCCGCAGCCTTGGAGAGCCCGATCCGTAGTGTTGCATCCTTGCGATACGTTCGTCTCAAGAAAGGACCCCTTTCCCCAAGCCTCTCCTTCTATTGCCCAGTACTTCCCAGTGACAAGAGGAACCCAAGTCCCATGCCGGACTGGTCCCAGGCGGGAGCAGCCCCAAGCGTGATGCCACGGCCTCACCGGTGCCCCGACATCCAGCAGTTCCCCCCCCATCCCGCTGAGGCAGCCGGTACGGCCCCAGGCACCCAGCCCCCTCGGCGGCAGCAGCGCCCGCGTCGGCACCCAGGCCAAATCCGCCAGGATTTCGGTCGTTTGCTGCTACGTTCCCTGAGAGCACAGAGTCACCAAGAGGCCCCAAAAAGCTGGGAAGTCTCCCCAGGCGCTTTCCAAAGGCAGGGATGTCGGGCACCGGGATCAGCCCTTCCTTTGGCAGGGGCTGGGGAGGGGACAGGAAAGCTTCGGCTGTGACAAATCCATCTGCCTGCGTCTGCGCACTTGTCACCCGGACAACAAAACCCCGACGATTTCCTATCGCTTTCTCTTTCAATTCACCGGAGTCTTCTGCTGGTTTTGGGTTCACCACGTATCGCCTAGAAGCCTAATGCAATTTATAGGGAAAAAAACCTTGGCTTGCTTTTCTGTTTACTGTTCCCAAGCATAATGAAAATGTTAAAATGCTAAGTCACTTGACACCTGCCACCCCAGTAATGCACTTGCTTTACTTTTTTTGTAGTTACAAGAGTTGGTGAATATATTTAAAGCTCTTCAATTCACTTAAGTCGAGAAAGACATGCTGCATATTCAATGAAATGCCACAGTTGTGACATGTTCCATATCCTCCGCTGTGTTAAGTCTCTTCATTTATTCTTTTACAGACAGTCACAGAATTTATTCTGTTATGAATAAAATTATCTCTCATGTCCTTCAGAAAATAATGTAGGGCTTTTGACTGAATGCAGGAAGTTCAAGGAAAATATTCCAGGTGTCCAGGACATGAAGAACAAGTCATTGAACCTCTTTCATTGAGCTGTCATCTCTTCCTCCGGCTTGCGCGCTGCACCCCCGGTTCCAGACAGGCTTCTGCCTTAGTGAATAATGATTAACAGCACCGAAGCCTTTAGTCTGCCGAACGCCAGCCCCGTGCACCGGAGTGATGGGGGCTGCTGCTTTAAAAATAAAATAAAATAACGCCTGTGGCCCAAATTCTCCTCTGGTGCTCACTGAGGCAAGTTGCCCAGTGAAACCATAGGGATTTATAACGACGAAGAAACCGCCTCTCTTTCTTACCCCGCCGCACACGACAGCTGACGTTCTGCATGAAAATCAGCGCTTCGGGTTGGCTCGATTCTTCCAAATCTCTTCAAGAGGCAGCCTGAGCTTCCTGGCCACGGGTGGGAGTCAGCCGCGCTGGAGCTTTACCCGATGGACGGCTTACCTTTAGCTTTGGCTTGCTTTTAGGGCCGGCACAAAATGAAGCACCCCGGGAACCAGAGATGGGGGATGCATCCCGAGGCCGGCAGCAAAACCCCGGGAAGAGGAGGGAGCGAGAGCCAGGTAGCAAGGGGAAGGCTGCCGGCTCGGCACGCCACGCTAATTACTATTGGGTTGGTCAGGTAGCGCACATCAGGCGAGCAGTTTGCCGTGGACTCACGTAAGCCCGTTTCTCCTGAGGCGGAGAGACCACACCACATAATGAGGTACCTACCCGGGGAGGCTGGGATGCCGGGATGGGGTGGGAAGCAAACGGCCAGGCTCCCCGAGGACTATCCTAGTAGATCTACGAGCGTGGTCACCCGAAATGTAGGTATTGCAAGAAGGAGGAGGCCAATTTTGGGTGGTGGTGCTTCAGTCAGCAGCTCCGAGCCCTGCAGACACGAGGCAAGCCTTGAGTGGCGGCTCTGCAGAGGGGCGAGGGAAGTGATGCCCTTTCTTGGGGGTTTGGTGGGGTTTCTTTGTTTGGGTTTTGGATTTTTTTTTTTTTAAGTAAGGATCCCGATCCTGTTTATGAGTTTGGTAACAGCCAGGAGGGTAAAGAAACCTCCCGAACAAGCACCTACATCCCCCCGGGTGTCCCCACTAGGGATGCGCTGGATGAAACCGTGCCTGAACATCTTTGAGCTTGGACCAGCTTTTATAGCCAAGAAAAGTGGCGCTTCCAAGGACATTCACGCTGATGCCTACAGACTTCCCTCCACTCACAGCTTCAGCTGAAGCCACCAGCAGCTCCAGCCTCCTGGAAGTCAGAGCAAGAGTGGCTGGAGAAATGGGAACCAAAGAGCCTGATTTTTCAGTCCTGGGCTTTAGAAACGCCGACTGTTTTCTGCTACTGCCTGAAGCATCCCCTTTCCCAGCCTCTGCTTTATACACTTGAAATCGTGTGCCATCCTACCTGAGGTCACGAGTCCCACGGTGCTTCCAATTATTTAATGTGACCATGTACTTCTGTCTTTTGTAAAAATCTGAGCAAACGTAGCCCAAGCGAAAGTTGATCATTGTATTAATTTGGAGTATGGATACATAGATGCTCTGTGAACAGCAGAATAAAGATGGGGATATGGACTCATTTTTCTGTGCCTCACAATGTAATTTTTTCCTCCATTGTCAGCATCATTGCTGATCCTGAAATTATAGTGTCTGAGGAGTTATTCAACAGGAGATGTTCGACATGAAAAAAGAGTCTCAGAAAATAACTGGAACGCGAGCATTTAAATAAACCCAGAGATTACAGAGACAAAATACAAAAATGACTCCAAGAAGCTCATTTGGTTTCATTCCACTACATTTGAGTGTTATCTGAGAGCGGGAGGAAAAAAAAAAATCCCAAATTGGTTAGGTACGATGAGAAAAAGCCCAGGCGTCTCTCCACCTACATCACAGCCTATTAATTACCCTCAGATTATAATGTGGGTCAGGCATTCAGCATTCAACTAAACCACTAGTCAAAAGCTTTATCAGCTTGCCTGCATCTCTGCTCCATGGAAGAGCTTGGCTTTTGTAGAGGACTAGAGTAGAATCGCTCTTGTATAGCTCACAGAGTGGTGTGTTGTTTTTTTTTTCCCCCCCTCCCTCCTTTTTCAGTTAATCTCCTCATTTTTCAGGCCTGCCTGCTGATTTTCTTTGCACACTTAGCAGTCAAAGTAGGACATAATTCCCAGTTTCCCCCTACACCCCCAAATAGTTGCGGCAAACGGATTTGGTAAGCCCTGGAGATGAAGCTGGGCTTGCCAACGCTGCTCTCCTCCCGGCAGAGCTGAGCAAGCAGCACCTCCACACACCCAGCGAGGAGCATTTGAAAGGTACCCGATTTTCTGAAGAACCCCCAAACCAAAGTCCCCAATCTGGCCGATTTCTACCCAACAGAGGTCTCGCTCCTCTCTGCCTCTCACTTGAATCGGGGTTTTTTGAGACCGCAGAATACCTTGCAGGCTGCCGTGGGGGAGGAAATCAGACTGCTGCTATTGGCGTGAATAATATTTTGTGATAAGTAAATCTTTCAGGGTTTTTTTTAAACGTCAGGCTTTTATCTTAAAAAGAATCAACGTTTCTCTGCCTTTGAAGAGCAGAACCCTCCTGATATTCATTACTTGACTCAGCTGTTCACTCAGGTCTCTTCCTTTGATGAAAAACTTTGGTTTACAGACAGCATTTAGCATCCTGATTAGTACAAAATGTGACCTACTATTGGAATAAATGGGGTATGTAGCACTAGCTCATAAGCAAAAGAGTTTACTTAGTTGTACTAAGAGAAAAAAAAACCAAACAAACAAACCCTTGAGAATCATTATCTAACATAACTACTTAAAAAAGGGGGGAAAAACCCAACCAAAATGGGACTTTCTCCTTCCCATCTTGCTTCAAAGAAAAGGAGGATCACATCGCAACTTGTCACCTGCCCGAGACCTGCCAGCCAGTGGCTTGTCCTGCTTTGTCCTGGGCTTGAAGTCCCAGATACTTAAGTCTTGGGGGGAATAAAAAGTGCAAATCAATAAAGGCATCTCTACAGCAGGACAAGTCAGAGTTACACCAAGGAGAAGGACCCATCAATATATTTTCTAATTACTGCTGTGGCAAGGCTATGATTAGCAATAGCTGCAGCAGCTCCGTTAGTTTCAACGTATGTGTAAACCGTAACCACGCAGCACCTTAAGCCTGAGCATCCAGAGGAAGCAGCACAAGTTCACCGCGCCGCTCACAACTCCAGCAGCTCAACGTTTGCAATTCCCCCGAGACGTGAGCCCCTGGACCAGGCAGCAGCAGCCACGACGTCTCAGGCAGCCCAGCCAAGCAGGCAGGGGAAACACTGGTGTCTTGTTAGCCAGGTTTTAGCAGGAAAACAGACTCAGTGTAAGCTGACTTTGGCGCAAGAGCTCCCCAGGGCTGCCTCATGCCCACAAGGAAGCATTTAGGGGCACCGGAAAAATATTTAACCGTAAAGATCAAGAACATCAAATACTCTCCCCAGCACACGCCACCCACCTCCACGGGCACAGCCCCCACCTCACTGAGCCACCCTAGCTACTGGGACATCCTCGTGGAAGAGAGCAGCAAATATCTGGGATTACACATTAGCCAGAGCGGCCGCACCAAGGTCCCCGGAATAGGAACGGTTACGAGACAGAAGGGAAAAGCAGTCGGTCACACTGTTAATGTATAACGTTCGTGCCACCTTTACCTTGCCTCCTGCTTTTGGGTGTCAGAATCTGCCAGAAACCCCAGGGAGAGAGCAGCCCCCCGGGGCAGCAAAGCCTGAGCAAAGCCCCAGGCAGGGCTTATATCCCTCGGGGCGGGGAGGGAGGGGGTGCGTGGGTGGGCAGAGGGCAGGGCAGGGGGTGAGGGAGGGCTGGGCGGCCTCGTTTGGCACCTGGCCGTGCCCCTGCCTGCGAGGAGGACCCTTGCCCCCAGAGCTCAGGAGGGGCCTTGATGGGGAGGCCTGGGGAAGTTTGCTCTCAGGAACGGTCCCTCGGGTGCTCTTCTCAAGGTGGTCCTGACTGTGCAAACGCCTGCTGGGGCTGTCATGGAGCTCGGAGCCCCCCCTCTTCCTCTGCCCCCTGTTCACAGGCCCTCCTGCTCCCCGTCCCCTCCCCAGATCACCCTTCCTCCCTGCACGCTGATGTCCCGTTCCCTTTCACACTTCCTCAGCAGCAGGGATGGACAGCTGTTCTCCTCCTCCTCCTCATCCTCACATCCTCCTTTTCCCGGCAGAAAGGCTGTGGCAGGAATTCCCACCGTGGCCCCCAGAGCACTGGCGTTAGTCTCGGGCTTCAAGGTGCAGAGCCGTAGGGAACAGCGTTTGTCCATCCCACCGTCGGGGCAGCCCCCACCAGAGCTGCCCTGTTCCACTGGCGACAGAGCTCGACTTTCCTTATCACTAGATTTGTACCCCGTTTCCATGGAAACGAAAGAAACCGGGCGGTAAGCCCCCTCCCAACCCAACTTTGAACAACCCTTGCAGTATTCTCTGTCACGCTGTCGCTTTGGATGTGTCACGTTTTTCCCAGGGAAGTCCTTGGAGCACATGACACCGTTGACCTGCTCTGGCTGGGGTTTCGCCGCTGCACGCCAGCGTGCCCGAGCGCCGGACGTACCTGGGAGGGTCGGCAGTCGGTGCTTCCACTGTCACTGAGGTTTTCCCTAGGGAACCCCAGGTAACATCATTAGTGGTGGGCAAGTTCAGCTGGAAAGTGTTGAAAACAGGTGAAAAATGAGCTAAGCAGAACTTTATTTCAGCTCCCGGATCTCCCGTAGCCAGTGAGTCCCATCTCCAGCAGCATATGGGGGATGATATTAGGTCAAATCCTCCCTGGACACTTCCCGGGAAGCCACTGAAACGGGTGACGCCACCCCCATCTTACCAGCCACTCCTGCAATCTTCATGCCAGCCAGCACGGCAACCCGTGTCGGCAGCATCCCCACCAACAGCCTCGCTGATCCCTACTGACAGTGATGCCGCAGCCACGCTCCCATCCGCTCCTGCCGTGCCGGGGTCCAGGCGCCTGGAGATGGACGAGTGATTGATGGGGCGCCCGCGATACGCCACGATGCGCTCCTTATCTGTGGCTTCCCAGTTGGTTCCCATGTCGCTCGCGGGGTTTACGGCATCAATGTCGCTCTCTTTCCCTTTGGTTTTCTTTTTTTTTTTTTGAACCTGCTTTGGTTCTTTCACGCCTATTCACGTACCTCAGCGACTCTGTTTCATCTTCAGGATTAGCAAAACTGGACAAACTATCCTGGGCAAGACTCATCTTTCCCAGCCGTGCATGGGAGACAGGCGGGTTTGAACAGACGGGTGCCTATTTTTCACGGCAGGTCCGCCGAGAGCTAAATCCATCTAAGCAACTTCCATAGGAATTCTTAGTCAACTGTCGCGATGGCAAATATCACGCAAAAACTTGGGTGCGCATAGAAAGACCAAGGTTAGCTACGGAGAAAGAGAAGTGGATGGACAGGCTTCGTGAAGAGGGGAGAAGAAAGTCAGTCTGAGCGGGAGCGTCTTTGGTATCGCCGGCAGATCCCTCCCTCTCCCCCTTTCTGGGTGGACAGCCCCACTTCCCCAGGGACATGGACCTTCGCTTGAAAGCACTGGGAAACTTCCCTCCTGTATGTGCTATGAACGGCACTGGCTTTGCCAGGCGGGTGAGACCAGGAGAAGCTTGTGTCCTCAGAGCTTGTGTCAAACTGGCAACGTTACGGGACCCCTCGGCTCCCCACCAGCCCCCCCACGGGCACGGGCTGGTGTCTGAGCACGAGCGTTGTGACTGGAGGCTGCTGCATCCCCATCAGCCCCCCCAGCACCAGCTCCCACCAACACTCCTCCCCGTTGCAACCCCCAAGGACGAAACAAAATAAACCAAGAAAATGAAGGATGGATGCCCACTCCCAAATCAAACCTGGCCGAAAGGGGGCAATTCACATCTACCTCTCCATAGGCTTCATCTTCCCCCTCCCCTCTTCCACTACGCACACGAGCCAGAGCGAACCCCCGTCCCGGAGAGCGGGCTTTGCTGCTGCCAGATTGCGCTGTGTGCTCAGACCCGCAGAGACAACCCGCGGCCATCTGTTAATCCCAGGTGTGTACACGCCGCGGCTCTGCCGGCAGAGATAGTCTTCTCCCGGCTCCTCAAACACACCGGTCGCCCGACTCGGCGTGCGTGGGGGTTGTTAAAGCGGCGTGCGGGTGTGCTCCCCCATCCCCTCTGCCGTCTCCTCCGTCGCTGTCCCCGGCGTCAAAGGCTTAGGTGGTGAACAGGTTGTCTTTCCTATTCATTGTAAAAAAACAGGCTGGAACAAGGGACGGCTCAGTCCAGACTTCAGAGAAACTGTTCCTGCTCTTCACCGAAACGTGGCGTGTCCTGACACGCGGTGCCGTGCGAGCACCTTCCCCGAGCTCTCGTCCTCTCCAGGGGAGAAGGTCCTTCTGGTCATTTTGAATTCCTTCACGACTGTGAAAGGAGCGGGCGTGTGTGTGTGTGAAAAGTGGAAATACATTCCTTCGGCCAGGGAAATCTCGGGTTTATTTCACCCTACCTGCTCAGCCCTGAGCATCCCAAACCCTTAGCGTTTCCCTTTGATTTGCAAGAAAAGATTTCTCCCAGGATTTAGGGACCTCTTGGGAACGCTTAGGCTCACGTCTGCCCCAGCTTGTGCAGCCAGCCCAGGTTCCGGATCTGGTCTTAACTGGCACAGACGCCCGCACTTTCTGGGGACCGCAGCCCGAAGCTCAGCTCCTGAGAAGGGGTCTCCCCGGAGCCAGTGGTTGCATGACAGCAGCCCACGCGTCTTCAGGCCCCCTTGGCCGTACCTGAGGCTTCCCCCCCCGCCGTGCACCATCGGGCCAGGCTCTGGACAGGCCGAAGCAACATGGGCTGGCTCAGAAATGCTGGGAACGGGCCCGCAGGAGCACAAGCCCATCCTGCGTGTTGTGCCAGTGCCATGCCCCGACTGCTTCAACCCAGCCTCCAGACGTTGCTTCCCGGGAACACTGGGGATCGTGCACGTGAAATGCTGGAAGGGGGTTATTAACAGGGCCAAGGTAGCCTGAACTGGCTCAAAACCAGCACCAGCAGTAGCCAAGGGTTGTCACCTTACCCTTTGAGCCACGAGCAGGAGGGCAGGCAGCTCTGCCACCCCTTGCTGCTGGAAGAGCCTGCTGAGAAGCTGGCTGAGCCTTGAAATGGGAAAAGCCCTTTCCTCTCCTCTGGGGCACACGGAGACTCGTAACTCACAGTCCCATCCAGAGCCAGGGGCACAAAGAAGTGTCGGCGGGCTCTGCACGAGAGAAGTTGAGGCTGTGACTGTAGATACTTGGAAATAACCATGCTGTAACAAGGTGGAGCCCATGCCAAGCTCTCCAAAATGGGGTCCAGGCTGTCCACCTTGCACACCCATCTCTCCGAGGCACTCTGGGCAGGGTATTTTAGGAGCAGGGTTTTCCACTCTCACCTCTTCGAGATGGGCAGTGTATTGGGTGCTGGGAAGGAGGGCGACGGGGATGGATGGGGAAGCAGACGTCTGCTGTCCCACAGAGCTGCTGAAGGAGGAGGAGATGGGGCAGGCACCAGACCACTGGCTGTGTCATTTATTCTCTCCCTGGAGCTGGAAGGGATCCGGCAGCTCTTCCCAATGCTTCCTCATGCTTTGAGAGTCCAGCCTCCTCCAACAAAACCATTAGAATTATTAGGGCTGCTTAACGAAGAGAGAACAAACCGCCTAGAAAAGGTATCCTGACCTCTGCTCTTCCACCTTCTTTCCTGAAGCAACGTTTCCTGACGATCCTACAAACAAATAAATATCCAAAAAGCCTCCTCGACCTGTGAAACATACCCTCCGATAAAACCTCCCAGCCTGTTTTTACTCACCAGTAAAGACTTAATTTCCACGACTGGGCGAAACGAGGCCAGGTGGGTTCGGCGTGGAAATCCGCATCATCCGCTTTACCCTCCTTCCCAGGGCCTGACGGTTTGGCTTTCAGCAGGTCTAGGGGATGGTGGGCCGCACGCATCAGGTGCCAAAAAGCCCCCAAAAAGGTTTGCTTCCAGTACTGAATACAAAATGGTTTTATTAATAAAGTGGTAACTGCACGTTTTACGATACAGCCCGAGAGACAGCTTGTCGCTGTCACAGGGGACATCTGCAGGGCCCAGACCCCTGCTTTGCCACTGGAACACGGTCGGTAGGCAGGTCCCGTGTCACCCAGCATCGGGCTGGGGCTAAGAGCCGTACCTTGCCCGGAGGTTTGCTGTCGGTGACCGGGCAGGGGCAGCAGCCCCAGGTTCGAATCAGCCTCCTGAAGGCACAGCTTGCTGCTCCGGTAGCTATGGACCATCCTTCTCCTCTCCCCACCTCCAGCTCCATCTCCTCATCCAGCTGCTCCTTCCTTCCTCGGGTCCCGGTTTGCTCCCCGTTGACCCTCCATCGCCTGCCCCAAATCCAGCTGTTGCACCCTTGCCTTTCTCCCACGCTCCTCCTCCTGCTGTGCCGTGTGGATGCCAGGGAGGCAGGAGCCGCGGGCCGGGGGGTGGTGGGACCCACTCCCGCAGCCCCGGGGGCCCTGCAGGCTCTGCCGCGGGGGGACCTGCACCCGCCTCTTACACAGGTTTATAACCGAATGTATAGAAGCTCAAGCTCAGACCCCTCTGCGCAGCTTTACCTGGGGATGTAGTAAGACACGTCCCGGACATCCAGACTGAATTTCTTGTTATGAAAGCTGAAGACTTCGCAGGTATGTAAATAAAGAGCTAACTATTTACATTCGTATTTTTATGTGGGCAACTGGGTATTTTTTTCCCGAATTCCACTCCCTCGGTCAGCAATCTGGGCACTTCTTTATCCAAACAAAACAAGCTAGGCAAAGTTATTAATTGCTCAGAACAAGATCTTTATTGATTAGTGTAAGGATCAATCACTTTATCTGCGGGCAGCTCTGTTAGAGCTGCCTGTGACCAGGGTATTTCGCTAAGAGATATCTGTCCTGGGCCCTGGGGAGTTTCACAGAGGAGTCCAAGGTCTCTCCAGTGCTTTTAAAAATACGGCAGGTGGTGGAGAGAATTCAGATGAGGTGAGATGGAGAAGGGCCCCTGTGACCTTCCTTCTAGCCCCAGCAGCCACCAGTAACCCCCCCTTTTCAAGAGGACTTTGTGCTTCTTCCTAGAGAGACATGGCGGAGCAGGGGGGGGAAGCTTTCCTGAAAAAGTCTGAAGCGTGCCTGAAGGGTTACGCCGTTCGCAGACCCCTTTCAAACGAGGCAGGACAAACCTTTTGCTGCGTGGGGCTTGACTCCCGAGGAGCTGCCCTGATTTCACCCGGGCCCGGCGACGGCGTGGACGGCTGCTCGGGGTGGGCAGCGGCCGCAGGGCTCACCTCGGCGGCGGGGCCGCGCTGGTGGTGTTTACCTAAGCCACAGCTTTGGAAGGGAGATGGACTACCAGGCTGGGATGCCCAGAAAGCCCCTCTGGCCAGCTGTAACCTCTTCATATTTCTGTCTGGATTGGCAGGGGGTCGTACCTTTTGCAGGAGCCTCTTGCAACCGGGTACCACTTTTCATCCCCAGCTTCAGGAAAGTCGGGCAGCACCACTCTCCTCTCCCCAACACACCCCCCAACTCCATCACCTTTTCTTCCCCTCCCCTTTCAAAAAAAACCCCACATAAATAAATAAAATTACCATTAAAAAAAAACAACTAAAAGAGAGAAAACCAAGAAGGGGCAGGGGAGGGGGGCTGCAGCTGGAGCCGTCTCTGGCAGCCCAGCTCTAATCTCTGGCAAACCCCCGCTATCAAAGCTTGGATCAGCATATCTAATGTAAACGAGCTTTCACACATAAATAACGTGCCACATCTGGCTATTCGGTTTTTATAGCGTCTTAGCTACCGAGCGATTTATAGAGGGCGAGCTTGTTAAAGAGCAGCCCGGGCTCGGCCGGGGGAAGTTGCGGGGCTGCCCCGAGGCGGAGCGGGGTGGGAGGTGTGAAGGAGCGAGGTGGGAGCGGTGGGCGAGGGAGGCTTTGGGCAGCCCCGGCGGGGGGGGGGGCAGCAAAGCGGCTTCTCCGCATCTTTGGGGAAGGGGGGGGGGGACGACCGGGGAGGGAGGGAGGGCTCTGCCCCCGGGGGGAAGAGGGGGCCGGCTCAGCGGCAGGGCCGGGGCAGGCTTAAAAGAGCCATCCAGGAACCGGCGTGTTTGCGCTTATAACCAATTTATTACCGCTGAACATATGGCCAGTATTTCGCCTGGCGTCACCCGCCGGGGAGGAAAGCAAACAGACCGCGCGATGTAAAGCCGGAGGAAGGAGCGGCCGCCCTGCACACGGCGGAGACAATGCGAGAGGCGCGGAGCCGCCGCCGCCGCTGCCGCGCTCAGCACCCCCCCGCCTAGGGACCGGCCCCCCCCCCCCCCCCAACCCCATCCCCACCCCCGATCCCCGACCCCCAGGTGAGCCCCGCCGCGATGGGCAAGGGGGGGGGGGGGGGGAGGCGGGGGCTGCCGGGGGTATCCGCGCCGGTGACAGCGAGGGGGGAACGGGGGAAAAAAAAGCCCGGGGGGGGGGGGGGGAACCCACCAAAACAACAACCCGGCGGGAAGCCGGGGCTCGGGAGCAGCAGGTGGGAAGGGGCTCGCGTGGGGAGGGGGGGTCCCGTGGGGGACGCGGGTCGGGCGGCGGCGCAGGTAGAAGTTGATGCTGAGAGGCCGCCGGAGGAGCGATGGAGGGGTGGGGGGGGGGAGTGGGGGGAAGGTGGTGCGTCCCCCTGCCCCGACGGCGGGGCTCCGCCGCCCCGGCCCGCCCCCGGCCCCGAGTGAGCTCCCCGCCGCCCCCCGTTGCGCGGCGGGACCGGGGGGAAAGCGCGACCTCCGCCCGCCTGGCCCGGGAGGGGGGGAAGCCGGGGGCGGGGGGGAGCCGGGGGCGCTCCCCCCACCCCCGGCCTGCCCCGGCGGCGGGACACTTCTCGGCTGCGACGGCAGAGTACGCCAGAGGACCGAGAATGGCCCCGGCCCCCCGCCCGGCCCGCCGGCCCCGGCTCTGCCCGCCGCGCCTCTCCCTCCTCCTTTACTTCTTCCCTTCGTTTCCCCGCTGTTGCCCACGCCGCGCGTGTGCGCCCCGACTCGGGCCCCAGTACTTGGGTCGGGTCCCCCCCGCGTGGACCCTTCCCCATCCTTCTCCCGAAAAGAGCCTGACACCCCCACCACCACCACCTCCTCCTCCTCCTCTTCCTCCCTCGCCCTGCGCAGGGCGTGCGGGCACCGGAGTCTTCCTCTGAAAGCTTAACGTGGATCCCCGGCACACACACCCCCCCCCACTCGCGACGCACACCCACCAGCTACCTGCCCGCACACCCGGGCTCCCCGCTAAGCCCTCCATGTTGTGCGGGCGGGTGTGAGAAGTAAATTCAGATAAGAAAGTGCTCCCTTAGCCGTAAATCCCCCCGCATCCCGGTCGCCCTCGGCGGAACGGGCCGGGTTTGCCTTCCCGAGGAGAAACATTTCTGACAAAGCTTAATCTCATTGGGACACGTTTAATCATTAGAGAGACGGGAACGAATACAGCCGGGGGGCTCGCTGGAAGGGGGTGGTGTGTGGGGGGAAAACGTTTGCCCGGCAAATAAAACAGTTTATAATAGACTGGAAGGGGAAAGAAGGCCCCGGGCCGGGCTTATAGCTTTCGCCGGGGAAGGGGGGGGGAATTAAATAAGACAAATAAATATCTGGGTCGGGGGGCTGCGGGCTCCCGGCTTTGTGCTCGCCTGCACGGCCTTAACAAACTGCCTCCGCCACTATTGGCAATATTTTCAAAGATCTCATTAAAGTGCATTTATCAAAGCCCTAACATGTGCCCTCCGGCTCTGACATAACCCCGTTAGCCCCCAGGGAGGAGAGGGTGAGGGGGGGGGAATCCCAATTTCTATTACAATTCACCACCTCGGGAGGTTGGTTGCGGGGCAGGCTAGATCTAGATCTACAAATTTATAAGTAATATCGGTGAATTGGAAGGATTTCTCCGCCTTTGAAGCTTCGGGGGGAAGGAGATAGAGTAATCGTGAGAATAGGAAAGCTCATTTAGATTCCTATGTCCTGGAGAAGATTTAATTGTCTGCGGGAGAAAGGCAGGCCGGCGCCGGGATTTTGGGGGGTGGCAGGGGCTTTCTGTTGAGCCTCGATAGGGAAGGCTGGTGCCGGCTCCCTTTCTGTGTGCGGGAGAATCTTCCCCTTTCCTCCCACCCCCCCCCTTTTTTTTTTTCTTTTTCCCCCAAAAACATCCTTAGCGCCTTTGTTAATGGCATTTTTCCAGCCGTGAAAAGAGACGGGAATTTCGCCCCGCAGAAACTCCGACCCCCGCACGTTACAATTAAGTTCGTGAAAGCGACGGAGGATTCAGAGGGCTCTGTTTCCCCCTGATTTCAGGAAATACGATATTTTTATTTTATTTTATTTTATTTTATTTTATTTTACGCTCCCTCCCTCCCCCGGCCAGGATGCCGGTGTGCAAAGTAACCCGGTGGCGTGGGTTCCCCGTCCCCGCTCCCTTTCCCACGGCCTGGCGTGGCCGCGTCCCCTCCGAGCCGGAGCCGCCGCCGAGCCGGCAGCATCTCTGCGGAGCTGCCGCTTTATCGCTGGAAAATGCAATTTAAAACCCTCTGTGCGGGGCTATTTAGAAGCGATAGTTTTATTTTGATTTTTTCTTTTGGTTTTGTTTTGTTTGTTGTTTTTTTTATCGCCGACAAAAGATGTCTTCTTTAATGACGCGGCTCTCCTTTCCCCCGCCACACTTTAAAACAAAGAGGGTGTTGCTTACAGGGGATGCTCCTGAGGTGAAGCTCCTAATAACAATTATCAGGAGCGACACGGGCTGCGCTTCCCTCTCCCTATTTATTTCAAGTGTAGCTCATTCTAAGAGATAAAATAAACCTGTCCCCCTAACAAAGCCTTTGTGTGGGCTTCGCTAATCCGCACCGAGCGGCAAGGTGCAGTCCTTTTTGTTTGTTTATTTGTGGTCTGGAGCGAAGGAAAACAATAGCTCGCACCTTTGGGCTAATCAAACAATAAACTAATCCACTTGACGGCTGTTATCGGGGGTGCGGTGCGGGGATGGGTTAGAGGTCAGTGCGAGTGAACCGCACAGGGAGGGGAGGAATAGCGGGAGGCTCCCGCCAAACCCCCTTTCGTTCATTTGGATATACATTGTATACTATTATATATAACAGAAGTATACGATATCGCTCGACAGAGGAGGGAATGAAGTCAGGGGCGTCGGTGGCTTAAAACAGAGGGAGAGAGACCCGGCGCTTTGCGGGGAGCGGGAGCGCTCGCAAAGAGAAACGCGATGGGGCAAGCGAAGGCACCACGCCGCTTAAAAACGCAACCCACGGGCCGCCCGTGGCGTGGGGAAACCCCGCTCCGCCTGCCCGCCCGGGCCGCAGGAGCTGCCCTCCGCTCCCCGGGTCGCCTGCTGGCTTTGCGGATTTACAGGGCGGCGGGGCCGGGTCTCCCCCTCCACGCGTGACCGTGGAGAGCCGGCCGGCCAGCGGCCCGCACACGCCGCTGCCTCCGCGGGGCAGCGCAGCCGCGGAGAGCCGCTCAGAAGGGTTCTTTCCCTCACCGAGTGCCTCTTTCCCCGTCTTAAAAAAAAAAAAAGCAAAGCAAGCTGTAACGCCGCTAAAATCAACACCCGCCGCCCGTGGGGAGGTGGGGGAGCTCCCCACGCAGGTCGGGGCGGGGGGGGTGTGTGTAATGGCGGGTGTTTGAGCTACCTGTGAAAGTAAACAGGTAAACACTCCCCCGCTGGCAGAGGCACTTGTCCTGAAGTGCCGCCACTCAGCCTGTGTACACGCACCGCGCCGCCGGCCTCCCACGGGCCTCCGCAAATAACCCCGCCGGGGCGAGCCCACGGGGGGGGGGAGCGGGCTGGGAGGGCACCCCACCGCCCCCTGCCCCCTCGGCAGGCCCCCCCCCCCCTTCTTCTCTACCGCCACCCCTCGCCCTAACGCTGCAGCATCTTTCCCCACCCGGCTGGTCCCGCGCGTGGGGAGGGCCTGGGTCGCCGGGAGGGGGACGCAGCGGGGTGGGGTGGGGAAAGGCACGAAGGGTGGCGGGGAGCGCCCCGTCCCCCCGTCCCCCCCGGCTCTGTCGCGATAGCCGCCGGCCTGCCGTCGGGTTTTCCCTCCCAACGCAGCGCGGCTCCGGGCACGGGCGGCGCGGGGCTGCGTTCCCGGTCCCGCGACCCCTCTTGACGTCAAAGGGCCCGAGCGGCTCTCACGTCAGCCCCCCGCCGGTGACGTCACGGCGGTCCGGGCCGCTCGCTCGGTGCGGAGGGAGAGAGGCCTCGGACCGCAGCGTTGCCCGCGCGTGGGACACCCACACGCACCCCCACACCCCCCCCCCCCCCCGCTTGCCGGACCGCGGGGAAGCGTGGGGAGGGGGCCGCGGCCGCCGGGGCTTTGTGTGCCCACCAGAGACCATTGTTCCCCGCGGGTTTAACGGGCCGCCAGCGCCGGCTCTCCCTTCGCCTCTCCGGTGGTGCCGGGGCCCGGCCAAAGTCCCCCCCCCACACGCCCCGGGGGGCGGCGTGCGGGGTCGGATTGGGCCGGGCCAGTCCAGCCCGCAGCGATCCGTGGGGGCCGTGCCTGGCCTCCTCCCGTGGGCATCCCCCGCTCCCACCGCCGTCGGGCCCCCACGTCGCGAGGGGTTCGCGGGAACGCTCTTGTCCGTGCTGTGGCATTTGCGCGCCTGTTTGGGCTTGGGTGGGCGTGTTATTTTTATTATTATTATTATTATTTATTATTATTATTTATTATTATTATTAAGTCCGGCTCTTCACCCCGGCCGCAGGAGTGGAGCTGCCCAAACGAAACGGGCGGCCAGCCCCGCCGCCCCCGGCACACGCCTCCCGGGAGATGCTCTGCCCGTCCCTCCCCGGGGCTCGCCGGCTTGGCTTCTGCCGGGGTTCTTTAATTCGAGACGTCGTATCGTCGTCCTGCCGCTGTCGCGATTGTCACCCTTATTCCGGCTCTTTCTCCCCCCCCCCCCCCCTCCGCCCCCTCGCTCGCCGCGGCGGGAAGGAATTGAAACCCCCAATCCTGCCCCATCCGAGCGAAAAGCCGCTGCTTCCCCGGCTCCGGGCAGGTCGAGCCGAGGGGAATAAATCAATCGATAAGCCCGAGATTTGCTGGAAATTACAGCTCTGGGCCTGGTGCGTGTCCCAAGCCCCTCCCCCCCCCCTCCTTCCCCCCCCCCCCCCCCGGGGAAAGGGAAGCGGAGCGGGGGAGCGCCCGCCCGAAGGGGGTTCCCTCGATATCGAGGAAGGACTCCGAAATGGATGAAGAGATAGCCATTGAGCGCGGTTGAATACCATGACAACTAGGAACAACCTCAGATTTATTCCCAACAGTTAGGACACACTGAAAGAGGGCGTCAATCACGTATTATTTCGCCACTGAAATAAATGCAAAAACTGCGCCGAGACAAAGGGTTCCAACAGAAGCCGGACATTTGTCTACATTGCGGACATTGTTTCCAGCTTAGCCATAGGGTTGTATTTGTGTTTGCGCGGGTCCGACCACCCAGGATGTGCTCAGGGGCTCGCTTAAAAAAAAAAAAAAAAAAAAAAAAAAAATCCCTGGGCATTGTCAGCCACATCACATACTTTATGGGAGGCAGGCTGGGGGCTGGGGAGGAAAGATGGGGGAGCGGGGAGGGAGAGGAGGGGAAGGTGCGAATACATTGATCGGCAAATAGGAGGATGTCTGAGGGACCGTCTTCCTCCTCTTCCCACCGCCAGCAGCCCCATTCCCGCTCCCTCCTCCTGGAAGAGAAACTCAGTCAACTTTTCTTTCCCAGAAATAAAGGTGGTGGTGAGAAGCCCCTTCCCAGATTGTAGGGCCCCCCCCCGCCCCGCACACCACCATCATCCCCGCGGACAAGCCCGTCCCGGGCCGGGGTCCGGCTGCGGAGCAGTTCGGGGAAGGGGAAGGAGAAAGGGAAGGGGAAAGAAGGCGAAGGGGAAAGGGAAGGGGAAAGGGAAGGGGAAAGGGAAGGGGAAAGAAGGGGAAGGGGAAAGTCCGGGCCGTGCCCGGCGAGTATACGCACGGCCAAGGGTCCTCGGCGGGCGCAGGAAAGGGGGGGAAGAAGGAAAAATGAAAATAAAAGTTGGTGGCAGACAGATAGAGAGGGAAGAAGTTGGGGAGGGGGGAGGTCTGCAGTCCCCGCGCCGGGCAGGGGGAGCCTCCGCGGCCGCGCAGCGCTGCTCCGCTCCGCGCCGCTCCGCCGGGACCCGCGGCCGGGGATGCTGCGGGGCTCCGCGGCTGCCGGCGCCGGGTGTGACACCTGGAGATCCGGCCTTCCAAAACGCCCTTTTGGAAAGCAACCCCTTCTTTATCCCCCCCCTTTCCCCAGATCCTGAAAAAGAAAGGAAAAAAAGAAAAGAAAAAAAAGAAAAGAAAAGAAAAAAAATAATTCAGTCATAGTTGAAAGTCCGCTGGGCTCCAGCCCATGAAATTACCTAAACGGGCTGGGTTTTATTCCCCTGGAAGAAGGAGGCAAAATCAATGAGACCTCTTCAAATAAAGCCCCCCCCCAAGTAATCACCTCCCGGATCTCCCCGGGTCGTGACTGACGATCGCATTTTGCCAGTTCGCTTAATTTCGGAGCAAACTAGAATCAATTACTTGCTGTTTAATTTCCAGCGTTCATCCCTAAGCCTCAACCAAAATATTGACCTAGGCGGTTTAGATAAGTTGGTCTCTTGCCATCTGAGCCGCCTCTCGTTTCGGTCCCGCGCGGGGCTTTGAGCGCGTCCCCGCGCAAAAGCGCTGCCCCCGGGCTTGCGTGGGCGCGCAGGCTGCGCGGGAGGGGTGGGAAACCGCGCACGCAGCCTCCCTCCCTCCTTATCACGCCCCCCCCCCCCCCCCGCCGCCCCGACTCCAAATTATTATTTCTTTTTTTCCTCCCTGCTTTTCAAGGCAATCGGTGGAAAACACGCTTTGGAGTGTGCGGAATATCGGTCTGGTGCGAGGCTCTTTGTATGTAAATACTGTGTTTTAAAAAAAAAAGGAAAATCACACCCTCCCTCTCTCGCTGACACACACACACACACACACGCGCGGAAGGGCCCTCCCCACGCCGGTAATTAACTGACACGTTATACCACTCATCACCAATGGTGGAAGCTCGGAGCTCGCCCAAAACCCGCAATTTCACATCTGCAAACACTGTCTTCATCCACTTGACTTCCAAGACCCGCCCACACGTGGCCAACCTTTCCCGGGTTTAATGTATTTTTTTTCTCCCTCCTCTCGGCAGGTTCATGTGTGGGGACCAGCCTTATATGGACTGTTCGCTCCAGCAATGGCTCGGTTTTTTCAAGCGGCAGGCACGGGTTCGGGGTGTTTAAGCAAGATCCAGAAGTGATCTTTTTTTTTTTTTTTTTCCTCCCCCCCCCCCCTTTTTTTTTTTTTTTTTTTTGGCGTGTCTTTCCCCCTTTCCCCTGGAGTTACAAACTATTTCCGAAGCCAGCTGCTGCTCCCGCTCTCTGAATTTCCCCCCGTGGCACAACAAGCCCGTAGAAACCACCACCGCAGAGATCCACCGCTGCGGCCGGGGCTCCGCTTCTTCTTTTGCACAAAACCCTTCGGTTATTTTTCTACAAATCTATATTATTCTATCTTTTCTTTTTCTTTTTTTTTTTTTTGGTGGGTTTTTTGGCGTGGGGTTGGTTTTTTTTTTTTTTCCCTCCTCCACGCGTGCCGCCGCCCCGCCGCCTCCTCCCCCGGCTGCCGTGTGCGTGTGGCGGCGGCGGTGTCCGCCGCTCCCCGCGTGTCCGCCCGTGACGCGGCGCGCTCGGCGAAGCTGCTCCTCCAACTTTCCTGCCTCAATTTGGCCGGAACATGTCTCTGACCAACACAAAGACGGGCTTTTCGGTGAAGGACATTTTGGACCTCCCCGACACCAACGATGAGGACGGCTCCGCCGCGGAGGGCGGCGAGGAAGAGAGCGAGGCGCCGGAGCCGCCCAAGAAAGCGGGAGTTTTGGGACAAACCCCCTTGGACACTGTTCAGACGCTGCCTTTGAAGAACCCTTTCTATGATAATAGCGATAATCCCTACACGCGCTGGCTGGCGAGCGCCGAGGGCATCCAATACTCCCGTGAGTACCGAGCAGCGCGGCGGGGACGGGGCAGAACCGCGCCGAGCTGCCCCGGCGCCCGCGGGGGCTTCCCCCGGCGGTGGGGCGGAGGATGGAGGGAGGGGTGTGGGGGGTGTGGGGGGGGTGTTGTTTAACCGCTCGCCACGGCTGGCTGAGCCCCCGCCGGTGCCTCCATCACCCCCCACCCCCCTCCCACCCCCACGGTGGGGGAGAACCGCGCTGCCCCGCGCGGCGGGGAGGGATGCGGGGGGCGGCGGGGGGTACGCAGCGCGGAGGACCCCGTGTCTCGTCCCCGTCCCCCCCCCCCCCCCGCCGCCCCCGCTGACGGAGCGCTCTCGGCCGGACTCTCCGCAGTGCACGGGCTGACGGCCGGCGGCGGCGGCGGCCAGGACCCCTCGGCCAAATCGCCGGAGCCGTCGGCCGACGAATCTCCCGATAACGAGAAGGAGGCGGCGGGCGGCGGGGACGCGGGGAAGAAGAGGAAGAGGAGGGTGCTCTTCTCCAAGGCGCAGACCTACGAGCTGGAGCGGCGGTTCCGGCAGCAGCGGTACCTGTCGGCGCCGGAGCGGGAGCACCTGGCCAGCCTGATCCGCCTCACCCCCACCCAGGTGAAGATCTGGTTCCAAAACCACCGCTACAAGATGAAGCGGGCCCGGGCCGAGAAAGGTATGGAAGTGACTCCTCTTCCCTCCCCGCGGCGGGTGGCCGTGCCGGTCTTAGTCAGGGACGGCAAGCCCTGCCACACGCTCAAAGCTCAGGACTTGGCAGCCGCGACTTTCCAGACGGGAATCCCCTTCTCCGCCTATAGCGCCCAGTCTCTACAGCATATGCAATACAACGCCCAGTACAGCGCTACCAGCAACCCCCAGTACCCCACAGCACACCATTTGGTACAAGCTCAGCAATGGACTTGGTGAGCGCTGGAGGGGAAGCGCGCACACACCCGCACACGCTGCCCGCACCCGCGCACGCCCACACAAAAAAAGGAGGAAAAACAAAAATAATAAAGAGAGAGAGAGAAAGAGACAGACTGATGCTCCAAAAATAAAATCAAAACTGCGGGGGAAGGAATGGAGAGGGAAACGCTATTATTATTATTATTATTATTATTGCTATTATTATTATTATTATTATGGGTTTTCTTCCCTCTCCCGCTTCTTTTCCCCTCCATTTTTTTTGGGGGGGGGGGGCTCGGTTTCATTTCGGGGGGAGGCGGGGGGGGGAAAGGGAGGGGAGGTGTTTTTGTGCGTCATTGTTTACAGAAATTTTTGCGCCATTCAGAGTGGTCCTGTCTACCTACAACTAAAATAAAAGGGGAGGTGGGGGGGGGAAATGATCGTCCGAATTTAAAAAAAAAAAAAACCAAACAAAAAAAATAAAAACCCCAAAAATAAAGAATAAAACATCCCCCCCCCGGCTGCTCCTGTGGTTTTGTGAGGAACGTGCGCCCGCCGTAAAGCCGTGCAGGGCACCCCGACACGGAGATCGCGATTGCTCCCCTTCGAGGACAATTTTCGTCCGGGTGTAACCCCCGACAGCTCTTGGCGGGCGTATTTTTATATCTCGTTGTGATTACCGCGGCCGCGAGTAGCAGCCGGGGCCCTCATTTTGTTTTTTACCTTGGTTTTGGGGGGGTGGGGGGGGTGGGGGGGTGGTCTGCGCACGGCTATTCCCGAATAACCACCAGCGGAGGGGGGGGGGGGGAGAAAGCGCAGATGAAACCCTCTCCGCTCACCGCCGCAGCAAAGCGGACTCGTTTGTGCACCAGACCCCGGCTTTCGATGTTTTAATAAGAATTTGGGTTTTTAAAAAAGCCCTGTTTCGAGAGGGAAAGGAAAGGGGAAAAAAAAAAAAAGGGAAAAAAAAGAGAAGGAACCGCTAACAACGACGAACCGGTTTTTTTGTTCGACTTCTCGGTGCGGCCGGCGCCTGCGGCCGCCGCTCAGCCCGGCGTGGGGGCCAGCGGGGCCGGGCGGGCCCCCGCGGGGAGACACGGCCGCGCAGGGCCCCATGCACCCCCCACCACCACCACCCCCCCTCCATGCCCGCCGCCCCCGCAACTTCTTTTTTCAGGGGAAAGCGGCTTTTTTTTCGGAGCAATCGGCTTCAGCCCGGCTCCTCCGCTACACCCGGAGCTGGAGAAAAACGGGGCAGGGGGGGAGAAAGAGAATTATTTTATATCTGTGATTATGCTTTTATACACACACACACACACACACCCCGTGCTGCTGGGGTCCTCCGGCTGCGGAGTTTTGGGTACCAGCATCACCTCAACGCCCCCGTCCCCGGGCTGGGGGCCGTTTGTACGGGGGGGGGATCTCGGAAACTTGGGGTTCAGCCTTCGGGGATGCGCCGGCGGCTCAGGCAGGTCGGGGGAAGGGGTTAACACCTGGGGCACCCCCCCCCCCCAAAAAAAAAACCAACCGGGAGAGGGGAGATAAGGGAGAAGAGAGAGGCGAGGCGGAGCTGGGGCAGGCTGGGCGGCTCAGCCGGGGTGAAACGGGGACCGAGCCCGGCCCGGGTGAAGTTCGGGCCGGTTTCTGGCAGGAGCAGCCCCGGCTCGGAGCGGGTTTGGGCAGAGCCGGGCCCGCTGTGTGCTCCCTCGCCCTCCCCTGCGGTTTTCTGGCCGGTAAAGATGCTTTTTTTTACAAAAAAAAAAAACCCAAAACCCAAACACAAAAAAAACCCCAAACCAAAAAACAAACGGGGGCTTGTTGTCCGGTGTGATGGGGCCGGGGGCAGCGCCCGCCCCGTCCCGCCGGGGCTAAGCCGGGCCGAGCCCAACCGGTTCAGTTCAATGCCCGAAGCAAAAGTACCGATCGGTACCGTCCCGCAGGACCCCCGGCCCCACCGTGCCCCTGCGCGCCTCTCCACCCCGGCGTAGCCTCCGCCGGCCACGAAGCCGCCGGCACAGCCTCTGTGCTGCGGCTGGGGTTTTTCCCTTTTTCCTCTCTTCCCCCCCCCCCCCCCCTTCCCCCTCTTTTCTTGTTCCTCCTTCCCCCCCCCCGCCGGGAGAGCCCTTATCCAAACCACCCGAGGCCGCGGAGCTGCTCGGCTTCGCGGCGGGGACGGTGCCCGCAACCTGCCTGCGCACCGGCGGAGCAGCCCCGGGCTGATTTACCGGGGGGCAGAGCCAGCCGAGCAAACGGAGGAGCCGGCTTTCCAGCCCGGGGAGGCTCCGACGGGGTCCCGGACCCGCACCCCAGCTGCGGGGGTACACGGACACGGGCAGTTTTTCCCCTTCTCCAGCGTACGAGCCAGGAGCGGGAGAGAAGGAAAATTGTCACTTTTTTCTTCTTCTTCTTTTTTTTTTTTTTCCTTTTTTTTTTCCCCCCAGGCTCTGCTAAGTCTATAAAACCAGTTGTGTGGCCCTAACCTCCGTGGCCTTATATCTCCCATGCTGCCGGGCCAGCTCCGGGCAGTCTATCTTTGCACAATATACAGTAGACTTCACAAAACAGCACAATGGGGGAGGCAGGGAGGTGAGCATGTTAGAGGCGTGCATATTAAAGAGACGGAGGCAAAGGCAGCCAGGGCTGGGCCGGGGAGGGGAGGGGGGCAGGAAAAAAAAAAAAAAAAAAAAAAAGGAGAGACAGTTTGGGGGGGGTGGGCCCCCTCCCTGTGCCTTCAATCCCTTCTTCTCCCCCCCCCCCCCTTCTTTTTAGGGCCATTCAATTCATTTATGGGAGGCAGTCCATCTCGGAGTCAGGGAGCAGTGTCCTTTGCGTTTTGTTAGGGCTGTCACTCGTGCTCATTGTTAGGCATGTTCTACATGTTGTATCCCATATGGCCAGCTGGGCCGGGGGACCCCTCACAAAACCCAAATTGTGCCCAGCTTTCAAAACCAGCATTGTTGTCTGTGAAAGGAAGACGAATTAAAAATTCGTGCTATATCTATTCTGGAAAAAAAAAAAAAAAAAAGAGGGGGGGACAAGGAAAAAGAATCCCTCTCTCTTTCTCTCCCTCTCTCCCCTCTCTCCCTCTCTCTTTGAAGACTAACAGAGGCCCTCCTCTTCTCCCAGTTCCCGCTGACAAGTTTCTCTCTCATTTCACAGGAAATTAGACCTCTCCCCCCCCCCCAGCCCCCCCAAGACCCAAGCGCATCTCCCCCGTAAAACACAAGGCGATGCCCGCTCCTGCGCCTCCAGCCCGCCAGCGGAGCTGCGCTACCCGCGCTGCGCGGAGGCTGCGCGGAGGCTGCGGCGGGCAGCAGAACAAGGCTGCATTCAGGGCCGGTAATGTTATGCAGGCTGCCTCCCTGCGCGGCCCGGCCGTACCGCGCGGCGGGCTGGCACGTCCCGCTTCTCCGCCGGAGAAACGGCTCTTTCTTGTCGTAGGTCCTCGTTGTGCAAGGCAGGCCGTCAGAGGGGGAGAGAGAGAAAAAGGGAGGCCAAAATGTTTAAAAAAAAAAAAAAAGAAAAAGAAAAAAGAAAGGGAAAAAAAAGAAAAAAGGGGGGGGAAAAGAAAAAAGAAGAAAGAAATAACGAAGAAGAAAAAAGAAGAAAGAAATAACGAAGAAGAAAAAAGAAGAAAGAAATAACGAAGAAGAAAAAAAGAAAAAAGAAGAAAGAAAAAAGAAAAAAGGAAAAAAGGAAAAAAGGAAAAAGTAATAACGAAAAAAAGAAAGAACGAAAAAAGAAAAAACGAATAAAGAAATAAAGAAAAAAGAAAAAACGAATAAAGAAAAAAGAAAAATAAAAAGAGAAAAAGGAAAAAGGAAAAAAGAAAAAGAGAAAAAAGAACGAAAAAGGAAAAAGAAAAAAAGAAAAAAGAAAAAGGAAAAAGGAAAAAGAAAAAATAAAAAAGAAAAAAAAAAGAAAAAAAGAAAAAAAAAGAGCAGGAGGGGGAAACCCCCAACCCAACCCTCCTTGGCATTTTCAGCACCCCAGGCCGAGGCAGAGGGGCTGCGCAGCGCTGCGCGGGGGCGTTGCTGTGCCCTGGAGTCGACCCGGTGTCGGAGCGGGCCCGCAGCGCAGAGACCAGGCTTCACCTAGGGGGGTCCGGCACCTCCGGCCCCCCCCCCCGACACCCCTCCTGCCTGCAGTTTTGGCAGCAGCCCCCCAGTTTACCCCGCTGCCCGTGTGTCCCGCCCGCGCTGTGCGCCCCTCTCCTCCACCCCCGGGAGCCGCACGCCGCGAGAGTCGCCCGTCGGGTTTGGATCGCGACACGCTCCGCGGATCGCGATTTGGGGCACAACCGGGCGCTTGCTCGGGGCGGGGGAGAACCTGAGCCGGGCTTCAGGCCCCTCTTCGCCCCGCTCCCTTTCCTCCCCCCTTATTTTTCCCCCCTTTTCTCCTTCCTCCACCCTCTTGTAGGGAGGAAACTCTTCAGGCGCCTCAGATAACCTGATAATGAGCGGGAAGCCCCCTTAAGCCCTGGAAATAACTTACTTTCGTCACCTATTGACTGTTTGGCTTAGTTTGGAACCGGTGTGGATTTTTCGGGTCTTTTCAAGAGAGCCGGTCAATGAAAAGCTAATCCAATATTTACAAAGTATAAGGGCAATTCTCGGCGGTGTTTATTAAGGGGCCGGTGGGTGAAGGGCTGCGGGGGGGGACCGCCCCCCCGCGACGTGCCCGGTTGCGGCCGGAGCGGCGGGATACGGCCCTGGAAATGTGCGCTTGTGCCTTCAGGAGCGCGATGCATCACCTCCCGTTATCCCCGCATCTAGCAAATAAACCCCCGCAGCCCTTCCCCAGCGCCCCCCCCCAACCCCCCCCAGCGAAGTTGTTCCCGAAAAGGGAACAACTGAGGGGTTTATTGCTTTTCTGCAGCGGCAGGGATGCCTTGGATATTATCACCCCGCACATACACACATCCATATATCCCCCCCCCCCCCCCCACGGTGCGGCCGCAGGGAGGCAGCAGAACCCCGCGCAGCCCGGCGGAGGACGAGGCGGAGGCCCGCTACCCCTCCGCGCTCCCCCGGGGCCGGGGCCGGGGGGGGGAACCCGGGGGAGCCGAGGCGGTGGGCACCGGCCCCCGACCCCCCCCCCCCGCGCCCCCGTCCCGTCGGGGCGAGGCCGTGGGCGGCCGCACGGGGGAGCTGCCGGATAAGGGACGCGCCGTCGGGGGGACCCCCATCCCCCCACCCCCCCACCCACCCTGGGACCCCCCCCCCCCGCCTCGGTGGGGGTCCCGATGGCGGCCGGGAGCTTGCTGACAGCAAGGGGAAGAGGCCTTCACAGCCGCCCGGTGACACGGGAGTGGCACGGAGAAGACAGATGGACGGGACGGGGAGCGCTCCCCGGGGGGGTGAACGGGAAAGGTCCCACCAGCACCCTGCCTCTCCCGGCTGTCGGAGGGAAGCGTCTTGGGGCCTACGCCGATGGGTCCCCAAGCCATCGCTTTGAAATACAGCGCAGAGCTCAAGGTGTGAAAATAACCTCTCCCTTAATCCTTACGTGGGGCTACGTAATCCACCACGGAAGTGGGGAACCTCTGCTACCCACGCTGGTGGTGCTGCTGCCCCTTCTGCCCCAGGGCTCAAGCAGACCCACAAGACCTAGGAACCCATCTTTTGGGCAAACAGCACGTCTCCAAGTCCTAGGCGGGGTTTGGTGCAAAGCATTCACCTGTTTCATACAATTACGAGTATATCAACCACCCCAGAAGAACAAACCAACCAACCCGTGAGGATATCGCAGCGTTCCAGAGAGCTGAAGACGAAGCGAGAGCGCACGCGCGGTTTCCTCCCAGCACTCCCGTCTCTTCTCACCCCTGCATGAAGTCAGAGCGTTGGCAGCCGCGGGGATGGCTGCGGCTGCCTTACTGCTTTTGCGTGCACGGGGGGCACTGACAGCTCGCGCGCGCAAAGGCAACGAGGCATCTAAGCACGGCAGGCAGGTGCTTAAGGACGTCCCTTTTTTTGAATGACCCAACTCACAAGTGCTTTGGGGAAAGGCCGAAGAAATGGTAGCCTCTGGCTCACCTCGCTGTGCCTTCAGCGAGTCTCCCCCCCACCGGCAGATAGCCCACCGCACTGTGCGACAGCTGCAGGGATGCTCAGCTGAGCTTTTTTTCCTCCATGTGCCATTCGGCTTGTTGTATTAGCCAAAACAAGCTTTAAAAGACTGTCAGTACTCACTTTGTGTGTCAAAAACAAGAGTCCAAGCTATGGTTTTGTCCCCACTGCTGGCATTTGGAAGTACCTGAGCAGCAGGTTGAAGCTCATAGCAAGCAAGTTAGGACACCTTCGCAATAACAACAACAAACAAAATTCAGCATCAGCTCCCATTCCCGAGAGCAGCGTTGCATGCTCACCCCTCCTTACAGTGACCTCCCCAGGCTGACCCCATTAGGAAATGCTTCAGGAGAAACAGATACAGCCCTCGCTTGAGTAAACTGTGAGAATAAAGGCCTGGCACTGCTCACCTCCGTACCACAGCCAGAGTTGGTCTGCCATTCTCTCCAGCATACAGCACGACGAGCGCTCTCCAAACCAGAGCTGCCCATTCTCTTCCCCAGGAGATAACCCGTTTCCAGCCCTGGAGAGATCTTTTTTTCTTCACAGGCTTATCCATTCTGTGCTTATTTCTCACCAGGTGATTCATAGCTAAACTTTTGGTAGCTTACCCCGCCTTCGGCTCCTCCTCCCATGGCCCTTTCCCTCCTCCCTCCCCGGCCATACCCATGGCTGGGACTGGTTGGTTCCCCCCTCCAAAAAACATTTGAATGACCAGCAGGTTCAGAGCACCTGGGATGCTCCAGGTGCAAAGGACAAGCATTTGGTTGGAAAACAAAGGATTTAAGCCAGAAGAGTGGGGTGTAGTTTGGGTGCAGCATCCTGCAGGCTCAGCACATGCTCCATGGTGCTCTGCAAGTCTGGTCCCCCACAAAAATTAAAGTCTGGCCCATGGATAAAAAAAATAAGCATCAACGTGCAGCTCCCTCTAGGCGCTGCAAGAACATACTGGCATGCAAATCTGACGATAAAGTCTTTAAAAAAATAGTTTTGTACATCAGGCAACAATAAAATACGAGTCACTGCATCTCCATTTTGATGTTTAACATATTTTATTGTTTTACACAAACAAGGTCTGAGGAGTTTGGAGGTAAGTGGGGTACATATAACAGGCCCTAGTTCCACTTACATATTTGGGATTTAACTGCTAGAAATCATGTCAATGCTCTCAATAGAAAACATTCAAAATGCGATGTAAAAATCTGAGAGCTCAGAGAAACTTGCCTTGAATTGTTGCAGATTCACTTAAACAAACAGTCCCTTGATTCTGCATAGAGATCTGCTGTATTTCATGGGGTTTAGCACCATTTCAGGGAGAAAGTTATCCGTGAGATAAAAACTGCAAGCAAAGCTGCTCCGAATAAATTGTGTAAAATCGTATTATCACCACCGCAGCTTGGGTCTGGTCGAGCAGGCTGAACTATTTCAACTATTTAAGGAAATAACAGGTTTTAAAAGTGTATGTGTATTCCGAATTTTCTTTTTTTTTTAGTGCAAAGAACACACACACACACAAAAAGTATTCCAGTCTAACTCCCAGAAACAAACACACAAAGAATTCGAGCATCTTAACGTACTAAACCCTACTCTGACCACATGGAACATATAGGATGGGGGAAGTTTGGGGGACTTGAAGCACAGGATCCTTTTAGTATCTAAGGCTCTATCTATACCAGTAAACTAAACGGTGCTGGCGAGCATTCCTGGGAACAGTGTGCTCCACAGCACCAAACTGCCAGGAGAGTCCCTGCCTCTTCCCCAGGTTACCGGAGCATCGTTTCAGTGCCGTCCCCGTGGTCGTGGCAGGGGCCGTGTCCCCCAGTCCCCTGCCGTGCGGTCACACCGCCGACGATGAGCGCTCACCGAGGCTGATGGAGACGTGCGGGTTGCAAACAGCACACAGGAGAGCTTCTCTCTCCCCGTGGCCTGGGGGATGTGTTGTACACATCTTGCAGGAAGGAGGCATTTGCAGGAGAAGAGTTCACCTCCTGTTGTCCAAGACTGTAAAAAAAAAAAAATCCCTGGAAAACTTCCCCAGTCGTGGAGCTTTCCAGCTATTTCCTTATTCAGACATTTCCCCCCCCACTTCAGTTGTCCCACAAAAGCCTGAAAGTCACTGACTCCTAAAAAAGATAAACACACACATGATTTGTTACCCAAGATCAGGCCAAGTAATTCAGCTTCGATACACTTTTGATAAAAACGGCCTTAAATCCCTCGTATCCTCTGTCCGAGCCTCAGCCCGGTCTTCATCCTCTGCTACACCATGGAGAAGGACTCGGCACCGTATCTCGCAGGGTAAAACAAATTCCTGCCCCTCTTTGGTGCAGGGATGGCTTGCTCCGCTCCGCCTTCGGCGAGCCGAAGGGGTACGGCGCGGTGCTGCTCCCCGGGGGAGCGCAGAGCCAGATAACCCTGCCAACGAGGGGATGCGACCGCAATGGCGCGGGACAGGAGAGGCGCCTGCGACGCACGCAACGGGAGAGGCACGCTCTTTAAAAACATCTCCGCGGCTGCCTGGGCGCAGGCCGGACCCGCTCCCGAGAGAGCCGTGGCATCGGGGCGCGCGGCTCCCCACTGCATCTGCAGTGATGACTCCCCCGGCTTGTCAGATAAAGGAAGCTCATGTCGTGCAGCGGCTGGTGGGTTTGCTTCTTCCTCTTCCTCCCCTTTGCGCTTCCGTAATCGCTCCAGCGGTTGAGAGAGTCCCGTCCGTGGTGCAGCTTTCCTGCCACAACCTATGCACAAGCAGGAATATGCTTAGTTCAGAAAATACGCCAGGAATCAGCCCGCAACACGTGCTTTCACGTAAAGCTGCAGCGAAGCAACCCTTGAGGTTTTTTTTCCCCCCAGGTATATTCACACAGGTCAGCAACAGCCGTAAGAGCCTGCTTAGAAGTATATTGTAGCCCCCTCGACTGAACTGGGTGTAAATCAGAGCCCACGGAGCAATCCTAGAAGACCCATTTGTGTACAACACGTGTGACTTCTAACCTGACCTTACTTTGCCCCGGGAGCGAGATGAGACATCGCCTTTGCCGAGATGCACGCAGAGCTCAGCACGCGCCGTGCGTATCCAGAGATTTCTGGAATCCCCACGCTGCCTTCCTCCCAGGTGGAGA
Source organism: Gymnogyps californianus (assembly GCF_018139145.2). Taxonomy (NCBI): domain Eukaryota; kingdom Metazoa; phylum Chordata; class Aves; order Accipitriformes; family Cathartidae; genus Gymnogyps; species Gymnogyps californianus. Next base: position 947,239 of record NC_059473.1, on the reverse strand, counting down.
GAGGCAGGGGCTACACGTCAGCGCCGTCACTTCCGCGCTCAAGTGCCGTGACGACAGGCGAGGAGGGAAAAAGGGAATTACTGGTGATTTTAGAGGTTGCCACAGAGCCCAGAACAAGGCAATGTCGCACCAGCCCTTCCCCTCTGGCACACTGCTGACGCTGGCGTGCCAGGTAACCGCATCTTCAGCGCCTTCCAGCAAGCCGTTAGAGACGTTTGGGGGGAAACACCCTGGCTCTGCCAGAAACCAGCCCAAGTTTTGCAGAGCTGAGATCTCCTTCCTTCCTTCAACCCGTCTCCTGGGCGCGTGGGACAGCCAGCGGGAAGAGGGCACTGGCTAACACTCTCACCTCGCCCCGCATCCCCACGCTCGACTCAACATCCCCCGCAGCGGCCTGAAGCCCCTGGAGAGCCAAGCACACCCTCCCAGGCAGGAGGTGGGAAAGGGTGTCCCCAAACCCACCAAAATGGGCTCAGAAAAGGGGAAAACGGTGCTGTGCCTTCAGTGCCATCCAATTCCACCCTCACAGATCCTTTTGCCCCACCGATGCTGCCTTCACCCGCTCGTCCATCACGAGCCAGCCGAAACCAGGACACCGCCAATCATCTGTATGCGCTTCTGTATCCGACATGCATGAATTCACATACACGTGTAAGGCAGGCAAGGGAAGTGGTGCTGGCGGTGCCAGACGTCTCATTAATTTACTCCTGCCACAGCAGCATTTCGGCCAGGATGAAAATACGTTAGGTTCATGCGATTCTTACCACCAATTTCCAAAGACAAAGGCTTTAAAGGTCAAAAGAAAAACCTCACTCATGGCTTATGGGATGCTTTTTGAAGTAATGGATAAACGTGGAACTAGCCTTTGATGGTTCCTTTCAGAGTTAGGTAACAGCTGGGTGAAAATCCACTCCAAAAGAGAATTCGACGTTATCATCAGCGGTGACTTTGGATAGCAGCTGTTTGCTGCATTTTTCAGAAGACTACTTGATTTGCCCCTCTCAAGTGAGGCCACTTAAAACTCCATATTACGGAAAAAACAGCAACTGAAACATCCCCAGCTTTTTGTATTTTGGCTCTCTTAAGGTAAGTGTTTCAGAATGAGGCAAAAATAAAACTCGACCCAGAGTCAACAAAGAACAAATCAAGCCAATTAAGATGAGGAGGGAAGGAGAAGCGAAGAAGGTATGGTCACCCAGTCTGTACCAGCAGGCACCCGACCACTCTTTTTGCATTTTGTGCTGGGTACTGCCCATATACAGTAACTATGACCCCCCACCCCCAGTAAAAAGATTTGGGAAAAATAAATCAATGAAGCTAGATGGATTACAAAAATTAACCTAAAATGACAGAGGAATGGTAATATTGAAAGTAATTTTGCCTTTTTTGCAGTCCAGGACATTCAGGATTTTTTTTGTTCTTCTTCTCCATTCTTCTCGAACCAAGTACTTTTGTGTTTGCAACCTGTAAATAACAACAGCCTGACTATGAAACTGCAGTGGTCCAATTTGACAGAAACCTGGTCAAAATTTGGTCTGTCCAAACTTGCTCTGGAACAAATGAGTAGCAAATTAGTGACTGCCAGCTGGTACACACGATCACAAAACCATGACATCGCTGTCCTCAGTGTGAGCATAAATTTTCAGAAGGGATTTAAAGACGAAAAGGATTATGGCAGTGGCATATCAGCTCTGGGAAAATGCTTCAGCAAGAAGCGTATGAACATGAAGCTCCATCTATACTGATGTGTATGGGTCCGTCTCCCGCTGATCCCAAGCCCGCCTAAGTCTGAAGACACCTATTAACCTCATTGAAGAACGCTTTTGCTGTTGGAAGACTTAGACTTTGGAAAGGATTTTTTCTGGACACCCCAGCATCTGTAAAGGAATAAATCAACGCAACGGCATGTTTTAAGCCATCTGGCCTAACATATCATCAGGTTTTTACCACTGTCATAAAAAAACCTAAGTGTAGACTTTCCATTCAGCCAAAACCATTGTGCAAGTATTCAAACAGGAACCTAAAAGTAACCATTGTTAAACTTTATGCCCCTTTCAGGTCACATGTAAAGCTGAAGCTTGGCAGTAAACAAGATAAGACTGTTTTTCCATAACCAGTCAATTTTGTTCGGCGTAAACTAAAATTCTAGGGCTGCCTTTTCATTTATAGTCATGCTTTGCCTCTGGGTTAAGGACTTTAAAGTACGCTAAAGATAGGCTTTTGTTCTCCATCTACTTGCTTTTACCTCTCACTTACTACTGAGGTCAGATCTTCAGCTAGTGGAAACCAGCGTCTCTCCATTAGAGCCCGTGGGGTGTAACACTTGCTTCAGCTGAGAGCAAACTGCTACGAATGTGCTCTCTTCTTCACAAATCACCACAGGTCACAGCTCCGGAGGAGCTCCTGGACAAGTTTCTGTATAATTCATGATCGCTTCTGGAGTAAATAATGCTTTCTGCCCTCCCCATGCGCCTTTGGTTATTGTGCTCCTTCAAAGGCCCAGGCAAATAAAAGTTTGATGTTTATTTTATTTTGACTATTTACCCATCTTCCCTATTCTACCTTTGTCTTGTTTACTACCTCTTACAATAGCAAGAAGTCACTGCCAGGTAACCCCTTGCATTTCAGCCCTCTCCTTGGTAAGTAAGGATGCGTAGCCTTCGGTCGCGCTGCTTGCTCTGCAGCTGAGCAACGCGGTTTCGCTGCGAGGGAAATATGCCACGCTTCCTTCGATTCTCCAGGTAAAGTGCTGACATCTGACCCTTGTCATGCCTCCGGCTTTCTGTTGGGTTTGATCTGCCTTCTATACCCTTAAAAAAAAAAAAAAAAATCATATTCACCGCGTACACCGGTCAGGACTCGTTACTTGCCGAACATCCGTCATCGGGCAGGGGGAAGGTGGCTGGCCAGGGGCCAGCTTCGTGCTGGCGGTGGAGGTGACCAGCCACCTGGGATGCAGGGCTGGAGGTGCTGGTTGGGGATCCGGGACCAGCTCGGACTAAGAACTTCATCAGGTGAGCGCAGCTCTGCCGCCGCAGCTCTCGCTCACGTGGTCGTTCTTTGGGTGTGCTTCATGCGAGAGAAAATATTAACACAATTCAGAAACCGAAGCAAATGGGTCTTTGCAGATATTTGAAACAAAAGTTTCGGAAATGTGAAGGACCTGGTTTTCAGTAGCACCACCGCTAGCGTTTAGGTCATTGCGTTTTCTGAGGAGACACTTGGCTACGCAAAGCATGAGAAGTAGTTTAGTCCTGATGTCATCCTCTGCTCACACTCCGGCTACATCAGGTAAATGCAGAAAGCAGCACCTACCTGGGTTTCGGGAGGTTCCTGTTCCACCTCAGCCAAAGAGGAGCTGAAGAACTTTGCTGTTCCTCCTCCAGAGCGATGGCAAAGCAGAGCAGGGCTCCGGTTCACCCTCGAGAGCTTGGTTTCTTGGCTGTCGCTGCGCTGATGCGACTGTGGCTCTCACCGTGTCCCTCGGCACCACAAGAACAGGATAAGCAACCTTCTCAGGATAAAGATGATCTGTGTACGTTTACCCCCCGCACCTATATCCATCTTTAAAACATTTTTCTCAAAGCCTGTAGAACATATTAAAAAGCAATCAGGAAAAACAGCCCTCTCCTTAACAAGAAACATCTTAGTCAAGCCCACTGCAGAGGAGAACGGCACTATACAGTGAGAGAGTCAGTTATTTACAGAACTTGGCTAGACTCAGTGCGAGTATCCTTCCTTAACTTACGATAAGCCGTTAATGGAGCCAGGCTGGGGGAGATCCCACATACGCTCTTCCATCAGCTCCTGCTACTGGTGACCGCCAGGGACAGTGGTGGGCTGCGGGGACCTCTCACGTGACCCATGCAAACAGTAATCATGCTCCTAAACATTCAGTTTCTACTTTCTTCAGCCTGATTTTAAAGGCAAACAACAGCTTTTCTAGTTTTCATCAATTATTCATGGGCCACTTCAGATAGCCATCAAATATATAATCAAATTAAATTAACATGTCTTGAGTTTTGTAACCCAAGATTTCCTGTTCCAGCCCACAGGACGCCTGCTTCTGTTTGGGTTGCCACTTAATCATTGCATAATATTTGTTTTGGCTTCGTTGCGTGTGAGAAGAGATTTATGCTGTTCCATCTGGCTGCAGCATGTTAGTCGTCAGAGGATAAAAGCTACCCTTAACTCCTCTATAGGCTGGGTTAGTGTAACACTGCGCTGCTTCAGGAAGCTTTGGAAATCAACACCAGAACGGAGTAACTGAAAATACATATGACTATCTAGTTTGCCACACTGTTCACCAACCTTATCAGCCTTTACTAAATAATACATGCCACTTGAGACTTCTCCCACCTCCTAAATTGCGCCCACAAAAATACGCATGCAGGCCCACGCTCTGCACAGCTCTCGAAGAGGTAACTTGTGGTTATAGTAATCCTAGTTTTGTCTGCGCCCTCCAAAAACAAAATATAAGATGTGGTGTGATACAAGGCTTTCATCTGAATTTATTTAGGATGATTTCCCTGTCACCGTTAAAATAGCTCTTCGGGGCCCCAAGATGAATAAGGGTCCCATCGTACTAGGTGTATGACACTCAAAGCCGATTCAAAGACAGTGCCTGCCATCTCAGTCTAAAGAAGAGCTTGACTTGACATCCACTGGAATCAATGGAAAGACTCACATTGACTTCAGGAGACACTGAATCAGGCTCTCAAAGGAAGACAAGCTACAAGAAGTGACTGATGGATATAGGCTTCACATTTATCGGCACTTGGAGATGTAACAAGGAGTTCTGACAAGTCACAGATGTAAAAAAAAAAAAATCAACAATAAAACTCTACAACATCATCTATAATCAAGTGTAAAATAAGTGGAAATAGCAGCAGTTGCAGCACAAAGTACTTCCAGCGGTACTTGTTGCAGATCTGCTATCAACACGTTGGGGTTACAAAGGATAAGAGCAGAGACTCTCACACAACAGAGCTGGGTTTGCAATGATTCAGTCATTGCAACGGCTCCTCTGGGAGGGAAAAAACATAACCAGAGTGGAGGGAACGTGCCTTCCCGGTAATCCTACGTGCCACTCCTGACCGATGCCCTGCAGCCAGCTCCCTGGGTCCCCAGCGCGACTTGCTACCAACACCCAGCTGGCCGGCTGCCACTCGTGTTGCCAAACAGAGGCTCCTCCAAAACCATCCTCCCAAGGCCCTTCAAACTCCGCGTGACCTGAGGGCGAGGGGTACATGTCCCTGTTTTTAGCAGGGCCGTTCTTCCCCGTGTACCCATCATTAGCAGGAGAGGACAGACACCCAGAGGCCATTTTAGCACGGTGTCCCTTCAAGCCAGTTCTCTTCCGACCGGTGGCAGCACTTACCACATCTCTGATGCTAGCAGAGTGCGCTTGCAGGGCGCTTTCCTCCACCACCGTAACACACACGTGACTGGGACCGACCTACCTGTGACAGCACTCCGGTGCCACTTGAAGGCATCATGTCATCCTCTCCCGTTGCTGGCCAGAGAACCACGGCGTTTGCCGTCAGGTCTGGAGCAGCACGGATGTCTCTTCTCTCCAACTCCTGCCAAGGTGGGTTTGTAAGGCAGGCTCCTCCTGCTGATACCTGCGAGCAGCACGGGTGCGGAGTACTTTGGATAGCATCTTCCTCCTAGCATCGGCTCACGCCTCCCACCAAAGAGGCTCCTCAAGTGTGAAGTCGAGCCTGGGACTTGGACTGCAGCCCCCCGTAGAGGCTAGGACCCTTCCTTCTAGCAGACCATGGGCAGACTCCTGCAAGATAAACGCGGCAGCTTTCCATGCAGCCGGTCAACCCCTGCACGTGCCAGAGCAGTCCAGCCTTTCCGAAACCGCAGGCGGGGAGACACCGTGCACGTCTCCACGGGCCACGCACAGGCTCCCTTTCCTTTACCGTGCGATCCGGGGCGATCTGTGGAGGATTGCTGGGCTCCAGTGGCGGGCAGTAGCGACCACCCTCCTTTACCTGCACCCCCAAGCAGGGGACTATAGGTCAGGAGGCTGCACCCACCCAAGCTTCCCCTCCAACCTCTCAGCACCGTACGGATGGGGATTTGGCTTCTTCACCCACCCACGTCACTGGCTTGGACGACTGCATTGGCCATTGCGTTGCATGGATGTACACCTGATAAAAGGGGGAGAAAGCCACCCCACATCCATCTGTTGGGTGAAGTACAGAGGATGAACCAGCCTCCAAACCGCAGGCGCAAAGAAACAGTGGGGCAGGTACCCCGGTACTTTCTCCTGTGGGACCGCCAACCCCTTCCTCAGGGGCTTTGCCCATCGGCTCTGGGGTGGGCATTGCATCTATGGGCAGGTAGGAAAGTTCCTGGAAAACCTCTTACCCGTGGTATGCTTGCATGGGTCCTTCCAACCAGCACTTTATTTCCCGGGGGAGGAAAAAAGCGACAATTTAAAATGTTATTTTACAGAAGGGAAAGGAGATACCATCAGAAGCCAATTCGCTGAGCTGAGTAAGAGCTGAACAGAAGCTGTTTTACTTACTGAGTGGCATTTTAGGCACAATGGTTTACATTTTAGATAATTCAGTGTATCAACTGTGCAACAAAAGTAATTCAATGATACCATTTTCAGCCTTTGAGCAGAATGGATCTTAATTGTCAAAGAGACATTTTCCTTCATATCTCTGGATCTGTACTTCATGATTTTTGTACTTTGAGCCTCAGAAAATTGCAGCTCTCTCCTGATTAAGTGCTTAATTGTGGTCAGTGCTTTTCAAAGTATTTTCAGCAGTTAGCTTAAGTTCCACTTCAGACGCACACCGTTATCGACTTCTTTATCAACTCGCACAATTTCCCTGCATCAAATGCTTTCTGAAGTATACTTGCTGGGCCTTGATCGCATCCCTGTTTCGCGGGGACTCAAGTGGAGAGCCAGATGCCCGGAGAGCCGGACAGCGCTCGCTAGCTCGGGCTCCAGCAAGACGTTTTCCTACCTTCCTTCAAGGCCCTTTCTCGTCTGAAGTGGCAGAGTTGCACTTCACCCCGGGATGCCGGGGCGGAATCGGCAGGCAGCTGCCTGAAACGCTGCCTGCCCGGCACCCACCACGGGATCGCGCCGTGCACTGACCCCCTTGCCTGCCCTCCGCACCCGGAGCGGCAGCAGCTGCATCCCAACTATTTAGCTGGATTCGCCAGGAAACCAAAGGAATTTAACCGTGATTGTTAAACCGGGAAATAACAGGCTAACAGGGGATGAAGTCTACGGATGAAGTGCTTAGTGGAAGTCTACGGATGCAGGGCTGAAAGCATTCCCCTAGTTTTAAGACCTTGCTCTAAATTAGGAAGTATAAGGGCTAAACCCCCTTTTTTCCTCAATTCTGAAGCAGGTGACCAGTTAATACTGTCAGTTCCTCGCGGTGTGGGAGCTTTTGCAGATGCCCAGCGAGCCCAATCTCCAGCCGCCTGCTCCAAAAGGTCTGCACGGGCTCGGAGTGCCCTTGGGACAAGGGCATGGGTAATCCCTCACCTCAGAGCCCCTCCCAAGAGAAGCGGTCACGTTTTTTTCCAGGGATTTCAGTTCCAGACTAACGGAAGAGAATAGGGAAGGTGGCATTTGCCTCAGGGTGCTGCTCCCGGGGCTGTTTGCTCCCTGCACTACGTACAAGTCCTGCTGTCCCACGTCCGCAGCCGAGGACGATCTAGATGAAGCACGCAGGAGAGCTGCCCAAGCAGCAAAGTCTGGTTCGCACCAGCCTTTCAGGGTGATATCCTAAACACCAGCTGGAGCACGATGGACTGGTCACCACTGGGTTGCACCGACGTTGTTCCTACGTTTTGGCGCTGTGGATGCCCTCCTCCACGGCAAAGACAAGTCACAGCCGCTCGCCGAACGGCACCCGCTCCCGTGCCAGGCTGCATCAACAGGCACTGACGCAGGGTCCCTTTGACGGGACCTAATCACCGCTGCGCATCGGTAGGTGCCAACAAGGAGTCACAACTTTATCCCTGCCCCTTCCGAGGCCGTGGGAACACGCTGATGGAGGGTTTGAATTTCCAGCTTCACAGCTCGAGGAAATGGAACGTGGCGTTTGAAGTCCTTTCTAGAAACCTTGCATTCGGCCTCCGCGGATCACTGTCGCGTTTTAAAACTTCGATTGTGTATGGTACCGCTCTGAATACCAAGTGTGGATTACTGCTGGGGTGAAACTCCCACAAGGTTTCCAGCCTGGTAGTTTTCACAGCTATGTGGTAAAACACACATATTGGCTGAAACATGCCAGGCCTTAAAACCAAAGAATATCTCAGCACAGTTTAGAAATACTTACGTTTGGGCAAGTGTATTGCAAATCAGCCCAGCCCCTTACCTCCGGGCATTTGAGCAATCCCCTCGCAACTGAGAGAAGCGAAAGCAGCTCCTCATCTCCCCCCAGTAACTCGCAGGACACGGGACCTCTTCGGCAAGAAATCGGTCAGGTTATTTACCCACCACGAAAGCCAGTACTCACATCTATTTCAAACACAGCATAAAGCCTGTCGGCTTTTTGCTTTCAAGCAGCGTGAAAGCTGTCAACGCACAGGAGCGCTCGGGAACACATGACAGGGTCAAGCCTCGCACGGCCAGAACTTAAACCCTTGTTTAAGCTCAGTCCTGTGCCTCCGGTTTGCACGAGCAATGGCTGCGATTGCCAAGGGAAACTGAACGCTTGCCCGCGCCAGTGGCCAGCAAGGACCGGTGACGGATTTTCTGCTCGTTTAGATGGGCTCTGCCTCAGGAACTAAGACGCCGTTAATATGTGGAAATACAACAGCTACTCACAGCCCAGAGCAAGACGTCGGATCTCTGCAGCGTCGGGCTCACGCTGTAGCGATGGCCGGGGTGTACCTACCTGAGCTCCACCTCGGCCGGGGACAGGCTGCTCCTCGCATCATCGCATGAGCAACAGCGTGCGGACAGGCACGCAAGGGCTGGGAACAGCTCCAGCCTCGCCACGCAATTAATTGCCTTCTCGCCATTTTATGTGAATTTGCAGAAAGCTCTTGAAAGGTTTAATGGCTCCTCCGCACTGCGGTTTTGAATTTAGTGGGTCAAGAAGCTGCGCCAGTGAAGATCAAGTCTCACTCCGGGCACCCCGGGGTGTCTCAAGGGGCTCAGTTCAGCTGCACAGCTCTGAGGAGTTTTCCATAAATTAGGTGTCAGGAATGGAGCTCACTGGACCTCAGCTACCTGTTCAGCCATGAAGTCTTGAAGAGCCTCATCACTTCACGAGCACTTCATTACACTTGAGCCAATTACCACCTGCTCAGAAGAGCCGTGCATCTCGTACGCCGTGGTTCCTGAACGAGGATCACCCGCAGCTCCCCAAAAAGTTTCCGGCTGCGGGAAAACTTGTGAGGTTTACATCTACAGCAGCAGTGGATGACAATTGCAAGTGGTGCCACCGGCCGACGTTCAGACAGTAGAGCCACTAATGGTTAATACAATAATATTTTCATTTCGTTGTACATGAGAAAAGGTAATTACTTTCAGGGTTTAAGAACTGAATGTGTTGATCCAAATGTAATCTCTGTATTTTAGCATTTGATTATTACATTAGAAATACAAATGTCAATGGGCTGTAGTAACCTAAGTTATCAGAAGGAAAAAAAAAAAAAGAGATGTGTTACTTAAATTACAGTACAGAGGGAAGAGCAGAAGCCAACGAGGGATTTGTAACTTCTGTTAATTAAAAAGATGTTACTTCTGAAAACCATTTCAGGAGCCGAGAGCTTTTGTTTTTCCTAAATGACCCTTTTGCTACACCCAGAACAGGCGAAGGCCAGGATGGTGCAGCCAGAAAGGAGAACTGCGGATCATTTCTGTTTCTTGATCACCTAAATCAGAGCTATGAAGACCCGAACGGCGGATCTTCCATGGCGAGGGAGATCCACGTTTTATAGCCATTTAGTGACAGTGTAGCTGTAGCCACCTACTCAGTTGTCATGAGTTAACACGGGAATCCCAAAATACACTCCTGGAGATCGAGGTCTGAGCAATGCTTCGTCAACACTTCTCATGGGCTGAAACACCAAAGATGCTTTTGTGTTTCCATTCCTTATCTTTTTTTTTTCCCCTCCCAATCCAGTTGGCGTCTTTCTCTGGCATCTTCTTTCATCTTTGTAAGCCCAGATGGGCTTGTTTGTCCCGCTTATCCTAAACCCGCTCTAATGAATCTGGCATGCAAAGAATTTTCTTCACGCCTCAGCCCAATTCAATGCAAAAACGATGCAGAGTCTAACCAGCGGCCCCAACGGAGCAAGGCCCATCTATTAACTAGTTCAGAAATGAAGCATTGTCCTCCAGGAAGAGATCTCTATGCTGAACTTCTTGCTAAAAGCATCTAACACAAACTGGAAGCCAAGACTGTGTGTAACGGTTAATAACAAGAGTGTGCTGCCAAGAACTGATTCAAATTGTTATGATTTGCTGTTGAACAAGCTATTGCCTTGATTTCTCAGCAAAGTTCAAGTTTACAGCAGACTGATTAGTCCCGCTAACATTCCTGAAGCACCTACCGTTGTATGAAATTTTATTAAATTGCCAGCATCGACGGCTGTTCAAAGTTTGTGTGCCTTATTGCAATTGATGACAGCAAAATAAGGAAATAAAGGAAGGGAGAGGGAGGGGAACTCTGTTTGTTAAGGTTTTTTCTTTTTCCTTTTCAATAAAATGTCAACTCCATTATATAGATGTCAACTCCATTACTGTAATGCTCCTTCTGTAACCTCAGCATGTAACTATCTGCTAATAAAACAAGTTTCTCAAAGGGAGTGCTGAGGGCAGGCATACCCGCCGTGGGTTTCAATCTGTTTAAGAAAATGCCTGTTTATCCCTGTAGACACAAATACCATTTTCATTGTTCCGTTTTCCTGGTTGCCTTTGTCGCCCCAAAATAAAAACCTGCTCCATATCCTAAGGAACCCGCAGTGGGCACAGACCTGTTCTTTTTATAGGAGAAGCCAGAAAATATGACGAGCGATGCCCGGCATGCCGGCGAGGCCATAAAAAAAAGCTGCATTAGACAGCAGCAAAGATGGGAGAAATAGAGGACCAGCTGCCCCAGGGTCCTGCTTCAGCTAGGAGACCCCCCGATGTGCTGCCAAACCTTCTGAGGGACCTGCCCCAGGCAAATGCCCCCCAAAACCAGTAAGATCTGAAAGCCTGGGCAACCCTACAGGCAGGAACCATCAGCCCACGAGCACTTTAAGCCCCTCGAGGGGTTCAGTGACATGGCTGAGACAGGTTTGTGTGTTCCTGAGGTCAGGATACATTTGGGAAGAGAAGACGGGTGTATGAAACCAGGGGCTGTTTGTAAGGACCATTCCCCCACAGCTCCTTTTTTAAAAAAAAACCCTATTTTTAAATAAATAGAAACATGATGGGGAAGACCCTCACCCTTTTGCAGGCAATAGCTGCGAGAAGCCTGGAGGGGGACGGGTCGCCTCTCCTGCAATCTCAGGTTTGCTGGCTGTACACATCAATACGAAGACAAAGATGAGTACATATTTAGAAAAGAATAAAGAAATCCATTCCAGAACGGGAGTTGTTTAGATAATTGATTTCCCTTGGACTTACAAGCACTAAATAACACCCACTGAGCCACATCTCTGAGATAACCTTTTCCTTCAAATCTCTCTTCCAAAGGATTGGCCTTTGACAGAGGCATCTTTGAAAGTGCAAATCTAGCAAGCTTTAAGCCAGCTCATAGGTAAGACCTTTCTGAAAGAATGCGATGATGATTCCTCAAGCAATTATTTTTCCTTGGTATCCTTTGCATAGAGAGAGCTAATTAACTGCCTGCCAGGTTCTGCAGATTCACAGTGAAAAATGAAGTAGTACAAATGTCATAATTAATTAGCAGTTTAATGCTAGAATGAACATAGCAAAGGCGCTATAAATATTCAAGCGACAGGACCTCCACACCAGCGTGCGCTGGCTAAGCAAGCCTGCCCCAGCGAGGATGTTGTTGGGGACTTCGTATGCCGGGGCCCACATGCTGGGGCCCCAAATCGCCATTCCCTGAGCAGTAAGCTCAGCTGGAATCGCAGAGGAATGAGGAATAACCTGTCATCTCCCACCCTGGTGCTGTTGGCCGTCTTCCCCTGAGGAGCCGTGCAGGGGAAGCTCACGCCAGGCAGCGATCTCGCTGCTTGGACCCCCTACGCCGCTGCAGGCTTCTGCCCCGGTGAGTCCCAGGGCTCAGGCTGGTTTGCACAGCCCCAAACCCCGCTGCTTTCCAGAGAGGTAAGGTCGGTCCTACCTCTCCCCCCACCCATCGGGACGTTTTCTTTCCGTATTTTTAGTGAGCACAGTCATGACAGCGGAGATCAGCCAGCTTCCCAGCACCTCTCGCAACACAGTTCTCACCTTGCGTGGGGTAGATATGAAGACACAGCCATTTTTTGCACGTAGACCTGAAGCCTTCAAGCACCTCACGCGGGTCGCAATCCCATCCCGCAGAGAGCAAAGGAGCACATCGGCGCGCAGAGTTACCAGCTTCCCCGTGGACCAACGCGGAGAGAGGGTTTTAGATCTGGGTCAAACCCAGCGCCTTACGCCAGGCATGCAATGCGAATTAAAAAAAAAATAATTTAAAAAATCATCAAGATTGACTCTCGGCAAGAGCAAAAACCCAAGAACCCCCCCCCCCCCCGAGAAGACACTCAGCCCTACCCTTGCCCCTTGAGCAGATATGCCCAGCGCTTGCAGGCACTGGGGAGCATACTCACCCATACTTGGAGCCCAGGACAGCTCTGCGTGGGACACCTTGCACCCTGCTGTGGGCTCATAAGCCCACAAGGCATGATGGAGCAGCCCAGGCACGCTTCCCACCCTAAAAATAAATGCCCCTGTGGCTCAGGCACGGTTCCCACCCTGAGTGGCCCAAGGTCTCTGGAGCAGAGCAGGCTCCTGCAGGGAAAAAAAAAACCCAAACCTAAGAGGGGGGAACTTACAGGTGTCCGTGGCTCCTTTCACACGTGGTGCCCAGGCACCCACGGCTCCCTCAGCTCCACTCTCTTCCCCACCCACCCGCGGGAGATCTTTAGGGGTAAAGAGTAAACAGATAAATGAAGCCACCCTGCCAGGCACCCGTCTCCAGAGCATCCCGGGCAGCGGTGCCATCGCTGCCATCTGCTCTGCTTTGCTGGTTATGGAAGGCAATGCTGCTTTTGAAGTCTTTTTTCTTTCTTTTTTTTTTTTAAATGCCACTATCGCTTTGCAGGCTGCAACTCCATGGTGACAAGCACCACTGGGAAACCTGTGACACTCGCGGGTCAGAGCCTGCACAGCACATGCGGCAGCAAGGGAAGAAAACAATGAAGTGGAGCAGTAACCCAGGGTATGAAAAAGAGGATAGCCTTGAGGATGAGAAAACACATAGCAGAGAAGAGAAGGTCCTTAACTTAAGTTTCCTCTTTTTTTAACCTAATGAAATCTTTTATTGACACAATCTGGAAGAGGCCAGCACCTCTTAAACATCTGCTTGGGTGCTTTGTTCAAGTATCAAACTTCTCTTTCCTTCGCCTCCGCTGTTTTAACGTGCCTGGCCCATCAATGGCGTATTCCAGCACTTCAAAAATGTGACGTTTCCAGGTTTTTTTCCCCCCAAAGTGCTGCCTCCTGCAGGTGAGAGCAGTGAAATAATGGCTCAGTTACGTTCATCAGTCATTAGGGTACCAGGCACCATGGAGCTCAGCCTGTGAACGCCACTCCTCGGGATGCAGCGGCCTATTCCAGAAGCTGGGAAGGCATCAGGAGGGCACTCACCCCCCTACAGCCTTCCAAACCCCAAAGGTAATTTCCCTGTGCAACAGCTTTGGATCTAGGCAAAGGTGGCTACAGCGATGGGGATTTCTGTGGAGGGAATCTGGGAGATGCCTTTCCAGAGTGCCTTTTACCACCACTTGCTCATCTGAGAGCAGAGCTAGTCTCCTCCAGGTTCACATCATTCATAAAACCAGTTTAACCAACTCCTCCTGACTCAGCCTTCACCTGGCGTGTTATTTCCAGCTCCGGTCGTTCACTGCACCGCTCTGCTCCCCTGGATTCGGATCACCTCCTTACCAGGCTGTCCCACAAACTCTCGTATGCATTGAGAGCCACAAGATGCTAAACTACAGGCTCACTGGATATACAAATCAGATTTAAAGAATGTCTACGTGGCCCTTGCCAGCCCTGCGCAAGAGGCTGACCCTTTACAGGAACGGCGCGGTGCCGGAATCGAGCTACTAATCCTGGCTGAGCCAAGCAGGGCAGCACAGCAGAGAATGGCGAGACGGTAACGTGGCTGCCCAGTGCTCAAACCAGAGCTGGCTTCGCCCCAGTGGGATTCATAAAGTTATTTCCGTACCTGGAGATGCTGACAGGCAAGACAAAGACGAGTCGGTACCCAACTGCAGAGTGCACGGATGCTCTGGGTGCGCTGGAGCGGTCCAGCAGCAGGAGATGGCAGCCTGAAGCGCCCGATGCCCTTGCAGAAACTACCTCCCAGTTAGGAGCATGACTCCCACTGGTTTTTTTCACCAGGGTTTATGGTCCTTCATGAGGTCTGAAAGACCCCACTCACATCACACGAACCGTCGGACAGCCTGGACACCCCCGAGCAGGCGCCGGGTAGCCTAAAGGGAAACCTCCCTCTGCACAAAAGGGCAGAGAAATGAGGCAACCAGGGCACAGAGACTCCCTCTCCCAGCCAAAGACCACCTTGCACCCCACCACCAGCCGCCCCCTCCCATGCCAGCTCGGCTCTGCTCAGTCCGTGTGACAGCATTCGGACCCAAGCTCACTTCGGTTAATTAATTTCAAATGTTGCCTCTTGATTCCCGATAGCCAATACCGTAAGTCATCTTACATGCATTGGCTTCCCTCAGTGTAATTTAACTAAAAGAAAAAAGCTCAGACATGATTTCTTCTTTAGGAAACTGTCTTTCTGGTGGCTCCATTATCCCCTTCGGATTTCCTGAGAGTATCTGTTCTTTTATTCTGCATATTCCAGTTCTCCCATCGCAGGGAGCATCACCGCCAGTAATTGCCCAACGCCAGCGACCCCGGGGACCTGCACGCAAAAGCCGCAGGCAGCCGAGTCGGAAAAGCCGACTGGGGTGCCAGCACGCCACACGCCAGCTCAGGTGCCCTTCCCAAGGTCCTGACTGGAGGCGATCCGGCGGCAGAGCCGGCTGTCACATCGCAGCTCCCGCAGGTCTAGCCCAGCGAGAAAGCTCTGCCGTGGCTGCTCTCTGCCCCCTTCCATGCCAGGGGACAGGGGAGCTGGGTACTGCTCTACGGCGTGCAAACCCCACCGCGTCCCCCCTCCAGGGTAAACACCCACTGAGGGAGGGAAGAGAGAGGACAACGTTTCTACCCGCTTACCCACAGCTTTGGCAGTCAGTGGTGACCCCGCTACAATCCTCACCTCCCCAAACACCCAAATCCCCGTTGCCACAGGGGAGGCAGCCTCACCTCACGCACCCGCGCTGCCCCGTGGAAATGGCCTCGTCCTCCTCTCCTAGGTGGGACGAGCAGGAGCTGCTCCTCAGCTCCCCTTCCCTTCATCGGACCAGACGAGGCGAGCCCTCCCCTCACAGGCAACTGGCAGGGGGGGCGGATAAACACCCTTAAAGCCCAGCTTCACAGTTGAGTGCCGTTTAACACCAGCACCCACACCCACACCCGCACGGCTGATGAACGAAGCCCCACGCACCGGCTTCCCTCACTCTCTGCATCACCGGGAAACGAACCGTTCCCCCGTGCCCCAGCCTGTGCCGGGTCTTGCACCCACGCTGCCCATCGGACACGCTCCTACTCCGTAGGGCTTGCACAGAAACTCGCCCTCCAAAAGAGGTGTTTTCTCCCCGGTCTGGTTGCCACCTTGCTCTGCTCAGCCTCCCGGAGCCAGGGCTCCGAGTAACTATGGTTACTTCTAATTGTACAAGGAATATTATTCTGACTTCAAAGGTGATGGAGAGGATCCTTCAGGAAGTCTCTCTACTTTGCGATTTCCTCGCGCCATATCCAAACCTAACCCAAAGAGTCACCTTGACCGCGCGCTGACATAAGGATGCCAACAAAAGAAATCAGGAGATGTCATCTTCCCTGTGAGGGTGGTGAGGCACTGGCACAGGTTGCCCGGAGAGGTTGTGGATGTCTCATCCCTGGAAGTATTCAAGGCGGGTTGGATGGGGCTTTGAGCAACCTGGTCTAGTGGAAGGTGTCCCTGCCCGTGGCAGGGGGGTTGGAACTAGATGATCTTTAAGGTCCCTTCCAACCCAAACCATTCTATGATTCTATGACCAAATGAGTACGGAGGTTTTTTCATCTTTTTTTTTCTTTCCTTTCCAAAGAAAACCCATGTGTTGCTAAATGCCTGTCCGGGGTTTTGCGTAGAGCCAACCCCGTGTCTGAAGAGTGTCTAACTTCCCAACCTACTATCCAGGCTGGATACGGGCACCCTTTAACTCTTTAATCCTCCCCGTTAACGCAGAACATTTTGTACAGTTTGCTAAACAACTGTTTGCAGCTTGGACTCCTGAACGTGCATAGAGACCCGTGTCTGAGGGCCTTCCTGCCCTCCAGAAGAGTTTGGCCTCCTGAAGGGAAAGCAACACACAGCGGTGAAACCCTCGGGCAGGTGAGGACCCAGCAGCTACAGCCAACACCAGTACAAACTGGGGGTCAGAGTTTTGCAAACCGGCAATGATGTCAGACCTGACAAGGAGCTCAGCTCGGCTCCCTGACCTGGGCATGGGAGAGGATGGGTACAGGGAGGCAAAAACTCAGTGTTAAATTAGTAAAATACTTAAGTAAGGGGGCTTAGGGGAAACACTGAGCCTTCTTCGACAGAGGGAAGAAGCCACACGGATTTGGGTAGCCTCCGCATCAGCAGAAAGATCTCTCCTGGATGACAAGAGCCGGACAGGAGAGGCGTCATTTAAATCCCCCAGCCCCACAGAAGTATAACAGAGCCCCGGCATCCCGTGCACGCGTCTAATCGAGCTGCCAAGGAGCATGAAGAGGTTTGATAATCCCTCTGCCAGCCCTAAGCACAGCCCAGGCCAGCTACCACGTGTGGACAGACAAACAGGCGCGTCCCGTGTGAAAGGGCTCCTCTTCCAAAGCCAGAAGCAGTTATGAGCAACATGCATCGGGAGGAAATTTTAAAGAGAGACAGAAAATAACCTGAGCAGTAACTCAGGAGCCCGGATTTTGCCGGCGTTCCCTAGCAGAGAAATCATCGAGCCCCACACGGTGCAGTAACGAGGAGAGCCAGCCTCGTTATTCAACCCTGCTAATTAAAAAGGAAGGGAAAACAATATGGAATAAAAGAACACTATATCAACAAAGAGAGAAGGGGAAGTTGGCCAGGAGGCTGCGGCACAGCACAAAGGAGCCAACAGCAGCACAAGCCCGCTGCTAGCCAGAAGCGGCGCAGGGTTCAGTGAACCTTGCAGAAAAGGCTGGGATGCCAAATAAATATTTACGTTCTGTTATTTGAGGAAGAGCTGGACGAGACGCCGCTGTCACACAGCATTGGAGTATGTTCTCCTGCATCAATAAATTAGGAAAACGTTAAAAGCAGCTCTTGGGTATTTCACGTAACCGGGAGGACCAATGTTCCCCGCACCTGAGAGCCCCACAGGAGATGGCTCCGCTCACATCACCACACACCACCACGTTTCTCTTGCCAGAAACTTGTCCCAGCCAGATCCGAGGACACAAGACATTTACCTGGGACCTCTGCAGCTGGAAACATCCCCTTCCACAGGCAGGAGGAAAACTGGCTTGTACTCCCACGGCCGCAGAAGCTGCCACCCGAGCCCCGCTCCAGGCAAAGCAGAAGCCGGGCAGAGCCCACGGCAGCTCCTGGGGAGCACCTCGCCTGCCCACGGGGCCTTAATAAAACTCGCGTGTCTCCACGCAGGAGTCAGTCGAGGCTCCCGATAACAGCCCACATCTCTGCGAGCCCCAAGCAGCCGCCTGCCGGGGCTCGTCCCTGCGGGCTGCCAGTTCGGCAGGGCACGAACCACTGGCAAGAAACGCAAGGATCGGGAGCTGGCAGCAGAGTCGGTGCCCGTTAATGCGCAGAAAGCCTCGGGGTGAACAATCTTGTCATTATTTCAACGAGAGGAGAACACGCTTAGCGGAGGTAACCGCTGATATCATCTCACCCAGGCCCAAGGGATTCACTGAATAGAGAAGCGGCGCCGGATGAAATCCATGTAACCCTCGTCAACGGGATCAGCAACCGATCTCGGGCGATAGCTGCACCCGCCGCCAACCCGCAGGGTGTTTCTAGAGGGGTCTTGTGCTGCTCAGCATCTTCTCCAGTGGTTCGGAAGAAAATCTGAAAGGAATGCTCATATTTTCAGCGCCCCCCCCCCCCCACTAACAGCATGGTAAACGGCTCCAGGAAGAGTTTACTTCCAAAAAGCGCTCGGAGCCGCGCAGCACCCAGCTGTGGTTGCACGCCGTGGGTTTAATGCACCCAAACGCGGCGTCCGCGCGCCTGGGCATCAAGGGCAGAGGAGGGATGAACCCTGGTGGGCTCTCTCGAGGGCCACAGCCAGCCATCCCCCCGGGTGATGGGCTAGGCACTGCCCCGAGCCGGCAGCGAGGACGGGGCAGGCACAGACAACCAGATAAATGTGTCCTTCCTCTGCCAGGCTGCGCCTCCCGGGAGCAGCAGGTGACGGGACGGATAGTTGGAGGCTTGGGAAGTGATTTCAGCCCAACACGCAGCATCCGTGGGGCACTGCAGAGACCCTGCCCACTGTGGGCGCTGGGAAAAGGGTGAGAGAGGCTCCTCGGGAAAAAAGCCCCAAGAGGGGAAAAAAAAAAAATCCATCTAGCGAGCAGGACTTTCAGGGAAGGATTTGAGAAGTCCCGTATGTTTAGTGGGGTTTTTTACCCCGAAAAGTAGCATGAGGAAAACCTGCAGTCCCAAGGAAAAATACTGTAAAGGGTAACTGTCTGATGGGAATTGTCACCGCGTAGAGAGGCAGGATGAAGGGAACCCTAAGGGTGGGTAGATGTCAGGTGCACAGAGAATAACACACACACACACACACACACCCTTAAGTCTGCCATGGACTTTAGTATAAGCAACCCCCCCAAAATCTGCGACAACGTCTCCTGCAGCGGCCGTGCCCCCCCGCGGCGGCACCGCCAGGCGTTCCTGCCGGCAAGCGCCGATCCCCCCCGAGCAAACACCCCGGCCATTAATTCCTGCCCACAATTACTTTCTAAGTGCTCGATTTCCCCGGGAAAGGGAGACGCGCACCCACCCAGACGCAGGCAGCGAGGCCAACATCTGCAGCAGGAGCAGAGATCTCTTTATGCCGTATAAATATCTTTCTTTCCCTGTGAACGGACCATTTAGCGACACTTAAAACTACTAAATCTGGGGTTTATGTGGAAATGATTTTAGAGTGCACTGGAAACCCCAGGTTCCTTTTTCAATCTAACAACGTCTTTAGAAAGCAATTCTTTAAGCCTCCATTTCCAAGACCCTTTTAATCTCTGCAAATTATTGGTAAGAGCCGAATCAAGGCAAACTGCCATCAACTGTGATCACCACACTGTAACTGGGCAATGAGCGACTATCGCTGATTATTTAGAAGAAACTATTGCTTTTAGGCAAGCTGCCACAGAAATAAATTAGCATTTATACTGGATTATTGAAAAATGCCTCCCCCCCCCCCCAAATCAGCCTCTATCTGTATGTCAATTGTGTCTTGCCAAGGTCGATATCTTGACTGTAACAGGCACGGTCTCAAATAGCAAGAACAACTTAGGTGTGGAAATGAGCCCCGTACGGCCAAAATATGTCATTATTATCAGAAAGACAAACTGATCTCTGAAATAACATCTGCACTCCCACAGCTTTAAATAAAGGTGACCTTCTGTGGAAGGTGTGTAATCAAGAAGCTAGGAAAATAATTCAAAAAATTAAAACGTAATAGTTGGACTTCTCGGTAGGTTCTTTCCTATCGCTGTCAGCCTTATTGCATTTCATTGCGTCTTTTTTGAAAATCTGCTTTTGAAACTACTTTGCTTGAAATCTGCAGCTTGATCTTCCCAGGCTATGGAAGGACACGGTCCATTTTCACATGGCGCTTCCAGGTAATGACTGATTAAGTTAGAAAAATACACGTTCCGTAAATGAGGATGATTTTAAGGGATTTTTTTTTTCTGTGAAACGTTTGCCATATCCACAGGATTTTCTTTACCACCAGTCCAGCACATCCTAACGAAATGAAACATCTTCTCCCTGTCAGAAAATCCAGCCACTGAAGTTGAACTGGAACAAAGGAGTGCATTGGGTTTCTGCTAAAGTAAGACAGCAAAGGGAAAAATCCCCTCGATACTTCATCTCAACGGGGGCCAAATATTTGCTACTGGCCCTGCCAAAAGGCTCCCTTTCAGGGAAGTTACAACGCCTGCTTTAAGAAATGATGAAAGCCTTCGTCGCAATGTTACGCATTTTATAAAAAGCCAACATGCTAGTGATGCGGGAAAAAATTCTGGGGTGTTCTCAGTGCAAAAGAAACATGAGGGATTTTGTTGGCTGCATTTTTTTCAGCTCCCCCCCAGGCTGGGCTTCCCCTCTGGCTTTGTAAGGGGATGCAGGGAGGAGCGGCCTCTGCCCCCAGGGAATCGGGGCGAGGGGTGTCCCCCGGGTCTCTGGAGGAGCCCGCGGGCAGGAGACCCGGGTCAGTCCCTGCTGCGCCCCCAGGATCCGCCATGGACCTCGAGAGCCCATCCCAGCCCTGTCACTGGTGAAACACCCCGCATCGCTCCTCATCCCAGCTCCTCTAACCGGAGTTTGGCCGTGGCTGTTGTGTTCAGGGTCGTTTTCCTACCGGCTCACCCTTCCTGGGCTGCTCTCCGGCTGTATTTCACTCCTTGTGCACAAGGTCCCCAGTTAAACGCCTCGGTGCGGAGGCGGAGGCCGCAGGGGCTGGAACCGTGCCCCATCGCTCGAGTCCTTACGGGCCACCTCGTTTGTGCCAGATCCCGAAAACCCAGGTCACACCAGCCAGGCTCACGTCCTGCTCATCCCTTCGCCTTCTTTCTGTCCGGTTTGTTACCAAAGCAGCACTGAGGCCTCAGTGAGATCCCAAACCTCCTCCCTGCCCCAGCGGCTTGCAGGGCATCATCCCCGGAGCACCAGGAGCAGCCTCTCCCCTCCTCGCAGAGGAGCAGGAACACCGCTCACCGCCTCTCCCCGCCAATCTCCATCCATCCACCTCCCCAGGGGTCTCGCTGCACAGAGCCGGGGCTGCGGCGGGGTCCTTGCTTTGCCAAGCTGCAGGTTAACCCCAGGGCTGTTTCCCCGCAGGGCTGACCGGGGTCCCCCTCCCTCCTCCCGGCTGGCCGGGGTGGGGGCTCAGGCCCCCGATCCCCATCCGCCGGGGCGATGCCACCTGCTCCGACAACAAAAGGGCACCTCGAAGTCTGGGGAGGACGGAGTTTTCAGCAGCTCCTTCCTGGAGCGTGACTCCCAGAAAGGAGGGGACGTGCCCCAAAAGGGACAGAAAACTCCCGTCAGGAAAAAAATAAAATAAAATAAAATACAAGCATAACTGTCAGCCTTTTGAGGAAGACTCTGGCAAAGGAAGAGCTGAGCTCAGACGACGCTCAGCAGCACGGAGCACAGCGCAGCTCTACTGCCGGTGACTGGAAATGCCCGGGATGGTGGGCACGGGCACGGGGGGCTCTGCTGCAGGGCCCCGTCCCTCAGGGCAAGCGGGCAGAGCTGTGGGTGCCCCCCCACCCCGGCCCAGGGGTGCCCTGACGGGCAGGCGGGTCTCACCGGTGGGTCACCTCCAGCCGCAGGCCGCCCCGTGCTGCTCCCACCAGCGCGGCAGTGACGGAGGGGGTTTTAAAACGTGGTGGTGGGGGGGGTGGTTTGGTTTTTTTTTTTGAAGCAGGGAGGGGGAAAACAGGCGCAGGAAAAAACAGCGCAGGTGCCAGGAATTCTGCCTGAACGGTGGGAAAACTGCGACTGAATAAAGCGCTGCAGGTAAAATTGGCGGGGAGTGGGAGTTGCGGACAGGCGAGCAGCGAGAGCAGCAGCGCACGCAGAGGTCTGAGCGTGTTGAACAACTGCCCTGTACCGGGGGTCTTCAGAGTTCAAAGCGGGGAGCCCAAGCTTTAAGAAGCAGAACTGTCCTCTCTCTGATTTTTTCTCTTTTATTTTTTCTTTGGCCATCACCCCAGCGCTGGAGGGGCTTTGCCCAGCAGTTCTCACCAAAGGGATCAGGGAAAGGATGGGGTTTGGAGAGGGGGTGGGAGGGGAAGGGAAGGGTTCGGTCCCGAGGTGCGGGACACCCCCAGCTCCCCAAAATAGGGCTCAGCCCCTCCCGGAGCAGGGCATGGGGAGGGCGGCCAGTGCCTCCGGGGCCGGCCCGGGGACACACACTGGGAGCGGACGGACGGACAGACGGACACCCGTGGGGTGCAGCACCGGTGCTGCCTATCGCACGCACCAAGTTTTATCTCTTTGTACGGAAATCGCAGCTCTGCTGGTCCCCACTCGCAAGGGCCGTGCGCGGATGGGTGCACCAGCCTGTGCGGGTGGGCTGGCACCCCGCGGCACCCCCGGCCCGCACCGTGGGGCGGAGCAGGCAGCGCCAGAGGGTGCAGGCAGCGCCAGAGGGTGCAGGCAGCGCCAGAGCACCCAGTGGGTGCGAGCAGGTCGGGGCCAGCGTGCGGCCGTTTGGGAGAGCGCATCTACCCAGCGAGCCGAACCCGCCGGCTCCTGCGGCGTTTGTGCGGGAGCAGCTCGCTGCTGCGGAGCTCGCCGCCCCGCCCGGGTGCGCAGACATATAGCGGTGTATAGGCGGAGCGCCTGTATCCGCGCAGAGATGCGCGGAGCTCTGGGCGCCCCGGGGTAGAAAAAGCAGAGACCGCCTGCAGCACCCCACGGCACCCACCCCGAAGTGGGCAAGAGCCCGGCCCGCCCCCGCTTCGCACAGCCCCGGGGGTGCGGAGCCCCGGTGCCCCGTCCCGTCCCGGGGGGGGGGGTAGGTGGGGGGGAGCAGGGGGAATATTTGGCCGCGGGATCCGGCTGCGTCCCGTCCTCTCAGCCTGCAAAGGGCCGTCCAAGAGACCCCTCAGCTCCCTCCTGCCCGCCGGGAGCGGCAGGGGACGGGCAGGCGGCAGCCCCGGCCGCTGTGTCCCCCCCCACGACGGCCGCCGGGTCCCGCCGCTGGAGTCTCCGCAGCCGGGGCGGGGGGAGCGCGTCCCGCATCCCCCCCGGCCCCCAGCCGAGGGCACGGGCAGCCCCGAGGGAGCATTTCGTTGTCGCAAAACCGACGAACGAACGAACAACGACCAAAAAAGAAACCTCGAGCCAAACCGCAAACGAAGCATCAGCCTGAAAAGGGCGGCGGGCGCTGCGCCGGTCCCCGCCCGGGCCCGCACCCCGGCGGGAGCGGCTCCGGGGAGCGGCGGCCCCGGGTCTCCGTCCCGCCGCTCCGAGGGGCCGGGGCCAGCCCACTGCCTCGCCCCCGGCTCGGAACCGCACACCTCCGGGAAACCGGATCGGGAGAGGGCTTTCCCCGGCTCTTGCCGTCGGGTCCGCGCCGTCGGGTTCGGGTCCGCGCCTCAGCCGTCGCGCTGCCCCGGGGGCGGTTTATTTCGGGACACACGCACACACACTCACACTCACACACACTCACACACCGCACCGCGGGGCGGGGGCGGCGGGCGGGGGGGAGCGGGCAGGTACTTACGGGTGAGGGCCGCGGGGCTCGGCCCGGGGCCGCTCCGGAGCCGCTCCGGCGCTGCCCCGGGGCGACCGGGCTTAAGAGCCGTCCGGCGGGCGCAGGACAATGGCCGGGAGGAGGGGGCCGGGGAGGGCGGCGGGAGGCGGGGAGGGGACGGGGCCGCCCGCCGCCGCTCTCCCCCGCCGCCGGGCGCGCTCGCTCCGCCCCCCCGCGTCTGGCGTAAACCCGGCGCCGGGCTAAAAGAAACGGCGAGCTACCGGAGCCCGGGGCTGGTGGCCGCCGCGCCTCGCCCGCGCACGGCTCGCCGGTGCCGGCGGCAGCGCCCGGCCCGGCCCGGCCCGGCCCGGCCCGGCCCGGTCCGGCTCATCCCGTCCCGTCCCGTCCCGCCGCGCCATGTCGCTGAGCCCCAAGCACACGACGCCCTTCTCGGTCACCGACATCCTCAGCCCGATGGAGGAGAGCTACAAGAAGTTCGGCGGCATGGACGGGGCGGGCGGGCTGGGCGCGCCCCTCGGGCCCTACCGCCAGCCGCCGGTGCCCGCCGCCGCCGCCGCCGCCGTGCCGCAGCACGTCGTGGCGGGCCCCACCGGGGCGGCCGCTTACCACATGCCCCACGGCGTCTCCCAGTTCCCGCACGGCGCCGTCGGGGGCTACTGCAACGGCGGGCTGGGCAACATGGGCGAGCTGCCCGCCTACCCCGAGGGGATGCGGAGCGGGGCGGCGGCGGGCGGCGGCTGGTACGGGGCCGGCGGCGACCCCCGCTACTCCAGCAGTAAGTGCGGGCGCGGGGCGGCGGGGGGCGGCGGGCGAGGGGCGGCGGGCGGGCGGGGGGAGCCGCTGCCCCCGACGGGGCGGCCGCCGGCGCTGAGCCGCCTGTCCCGCTCAGTCTCCAGGTTCATGGGCCCGTCGGCGGGGATGAACGTGGCCGGGATGGGCGGCCTGAGCGGCATCGCCGAGGGCGCCAAGGCCATCGTGCCGCTCCACGCGGCCCCGCGGAGGAAGAGGAGGGTGCTCTTCTCCCAGGCGCAGGTCTACGAGCTGGAGCGGCGCTTCAAGCAGCAGAAGTACCTGTCGGCGCCGGAGCGGGAGCACCTGGCCAGCCTGATCCACCTCACCCCCACCCAGGTGAAGATCTGGTTCCAGAACCACCGCTACAAGATGAAGCGCCAGGCCAAGGACAAGGCGGCCGCCCAGCAGCTGCACCCCGACGGCGGCGGCGGCGGCGGCCTCTGCCAGCAGCACTCCCCGCGCCGCGTCGCCGTGCCCGTGCTGGTGAAGGACGGCAAGCCCTGTCCGCCGCCGGGCAGCGGCACCCCGGCCCCCGGCCAGCCCGCCCCCCCGCCCTCCGCCGCCTCCGCCGGGGCGCTGCCCGCCGCCGCCACCGCCGCCCCCCCCGCCGCCCACCCGCACCCCGGCTCGCTGGGGCAGGCGGCCGACCTGGAGGAGCTCTCCCCCAGCCCGCCGGCGCTGCACGGCCAGGTGCCCCCCCTGGCCCCCATGGACTCGGCCGGCGTCGACTACAACGGCGGCATGGTCAGCCCCAACCTGCTCTACGGCAGGACGTGGTAATCCCTGTGTGTGTCGTCCCGTCCCCCGTCCGTCCGTCCGTCCACACACACACACACACCCCCGTCCCGCCCCGGCGTCGCCCCCTCCCTCCGGGACCGGACCCTCCCGGCTCCGACGGCCGCCCCGGCCCGGCGAGGCACCTGCGGGGGGGGAGCCCCGACGGCCACCCGTGGGCCCACGCCTCGTCCGAGCCCCCCGCTCTCCCCCTGCCCCCCCGCGTCGCTTCGGTTTTTTTTAGATTCTCCGGGGTTTTGGAAACTTGGACCCGAAGGCAGAGCCGCAGCGGGGCGGGCGGCCGAGTGCGCGCACACGCGTGGGCGCAGGCCTGCGGGCGTGTGTCTGCGCCGCTACTTGCGTGTGTGTGTGTGGGGGGGAGTGTGTGTGTGTGTGTGTGTGTACGCGCGTGTTCGTGGCTCCGTGTCCCGTCCGCCTTCGTGCCGCTGTGCGCGGCCGCCGGGGACCCGCCCGGGAAAGCCGGCCCCGACGGGGCGCCCGGCCGGCGGCGGGGGCGGGGAACCGGGGCGGGGGGCGGCCGGGAAAAGAGGGGGGACACTCGGGACTCCGCTCCCGGCCCGGCCCCGCTCTCCCGCCGCCGGGCACCGGCAGCCAAACCCGAACGCACCCGGTGCGCGTATACCTTACAGAGACCCATTGAAGGCGAACAATAAACCTTCTGAAGTGCAACTTATCTCGGCAGAATTAATTTTATAAGGGTGCCCCTGAAGTGCAATTTCATTATGATTTGATTGAAGGTAAATCGAATTGTAACTCAAGGTCGAGGAGGCGGCGAGCGGGGCGAGCGGCGGGCAGCCGCTGCCTTTTGGAGGACGGGGAGCGGCTGGAGCAAGAAAATAAAACAAATCCAAGCCTGGCAGCGGCAGAAGGTGTTTTGGCGGCAGAGCTCTCGAACGCCGGTGCTCAGCTTGAAGGGGGAAAAACGTTTTTTTGCCGGTTTTTTTGGTTTTTTTGTTTTTTTTTTATCGTTATTATTACATATTGCATAGTAAATGAATGTACGCGCCTGGACACGGGGCGCGAAGACGGCGCCGCAAACCCCGGCACTTCGCTCAGCTTCACGACGAGGTGCACAGAGATCACGGTGACCCCCCAGTAATTCCCGGGGCCGGGCATCGCTTCCCCACCGGGAAAAGAGAGGATCGGGCCCCGCAGCGGCCGGGGCCGCCGGGCTGGAAGAGGAACGACGGAGAGCGGTGGGACGGATCGGGGCGGCGGGGGTTTGTCCCCTCGCCTCTTCCCCGAGGAAATCCAGCACATCGGGAAACGCTTCTCGGAAGTTGCCGGCAATTTTTCTTTCTTTTATTTTTAATTTTTAATTTTTATTTTTTCTTTTTTTTTTTTAACACAATAAAAGGAAACGTTGTTCTCAAGAGTTGGCTGCTTCGTTCTCGGCGTACCGACGGATGCGGTTTGACCGCCCCTGGACAACCCCAAACTCCCCCCCGCCCCGTTTTTCTCAGCCGCGAAGACGATTTCGTTCCGCGCTCCCCCCGCCTCTGCCATCCTCGGGGGGCGCGGGGTGTTCCCCAGCCTCGGGGACCGCCGGGGCTGCGCCGTGAAGGAACGATTTTGGGGCGGAAAATAGGGATTTCGGTCTCTGCGAGCCCACGGACCGACTCCCGGTCCTTTTTCCGAGCGCTATCCCGGGGGCCGGGAGGGGAAAGGGAGGGGGGGATCCCCGCCGTTCCCCACCCGGGTGGGGAACGGCGGGGATCCCCCCCCTCCCTTTCCCCTCTCGGCGGCCGCTGCACGGGATCGCTCCCTCGGGGGACGGGGCGATGCGCAGGGACCCCCACAGCTCTCTCCCCCCCCCTGCTTCCAGCCAGGGTTTCTCCCTGCTGGCTCCCACATGGGACAGCTTGCAGGATGTGGCTGGGAGCAGCCGGGATGACCTTTGGGAATGGGATGGGTCTGAGCCTGGTGGGGTGAGCCCCCCCCTCCCCACCCTGCTAAAGGGGTTGGCATCAGGCTCTGCTCCAGCTTGGAAAACATTATATATAGAAAAGTAAAACAGCTTCAGGACTGCCCCGGGGATCCTGTCCCTAAGGGCCATCCCCAAATACCCCAGCAGCTCCGGATCCCGGAGAACGCTGGGATGCAGCAGGGCCACACACCTGGGCAGGGGGATGCACAGGCAGCCGAAGCAAAGAGTCAGAGGAGGGGGGATGCTCCAGCGTCAGGCCCTGCATCCCACCCCTGCGTGATGGAGCAGAGGAACCGAAGCCCCCGGCCAAGGCGTCGCTCCAAGCACCGCGCCGAGGGTCCGGGCGGGCACCGCATCTCCTAGGGCCGAGGGGAGGCTCCGCTTGGGAACGTCAGCCGGCTTTGAGACTCGGGGTGAAGAGCTGGGTAAGGGGGAACCCGCAGGGACAAGCCCTTCCCGAAGCGGCCCCCTAGAATATTTAATCCCACCCCATTTTCGTACCCCCCCCCCCGCCCTCCAAACACGGGGAGCGAGGGACAAAAGCCCACTCACACCCGGGTTCATCCCCGGGAGGAGGGGGGCACCTCCGAGGATGAGGCACCCGGCTCCTTCCTCCAGCCTTGCACTCAACCGCCGCATTTGCATGAAAATTCACGTTCGCTGCTGGTTTTGTTCTGCTCGAAAAAGCAAAATTACTTTTTTGAGACCCAAATATTTTCCCGGCTGAGGGAGACGGCCATTGGTGAAGGCCGACGGCGTTTCCCAGCTCCGGGCAGGATGGCAACTCTTTGCATTACAATGAAGGATTCTGCTCCACCCTCAATCACTTGAAAATAATGAATCCGGTTTCATGATTTCTTCCTCCCAAGGTTACATTGGTCCGGTCTTTTTCCTCGTTGCTGGTGATTAACATCTGGGCCCTCGAAGGAAGGGGCTGAAAACACTACTCCCGGGAGCACCGTGCCTTGCAACCTTGCGTAGGGGCGACAGCAAAGCTTTGAAGTTTACTGATGTATCTGATAGATGTCTTTAATGGAAAAGTCCACGCGTGGCACAACAGAAAGATGTTACGTTCGCATTAATGCTGCTCATTTAACTGGATGCTCTCGCCTTTTTTTGATTAAACAAGGATTTTAAAGGCTAGCGTAGAGGCTGTGTGGAATTATTTTCCAAGAAGTTAATATAAATGTGTGCACACAGGTATAGATAAAAGACACAAATGTGTTCAGGAGGGGGTTGGAAATAAACCACTCGATACTGCTCAGAATTTCAAAAGCCACTTTATAAAGCAAATAAAAATATTTACTGGATTTGGTACACTCACACGGAGAAATCCCTAGAAAGAGTGCTAAAAATGAATGGAAACTCTGTACTTGGCAGCTATTTTAAATTATATATCAAAACAGACAAATACACCTTCCGTGCTTGTTTATGTTACAATAACAAAGTCAAAAACAGGCACAAGTTGTAAAAGTTGAAATGTTTAGCTCCAAAGTCGGAA
The DNA here is from genome assembly GCF_018139145.2 of Gymnogyps californianus. Lineage (NCBI taxonomy): Eukaryota > Metazoa > Chordata > Aves > Accipitriformes > Cathartidae > Gymnogyps > Gymnogyps californianus. Next base: position 918,461 of record NC_059473.1, on the reverse strand, counting down.
AAAAATCTCCTCTCTTTGTGAGAAATTCAAGGAAGCATCTGACAAGGAATACCGACAGACGTGTCTTTAAACACCGTGCTCCGCAGGCTGCCTGCTGTGTCTTCCCCAAGAGTTCATAAAATCCGATTTCTATGCATTCTTTAAAACTCCGTGTCTGTTTTCAGGCTCTTATGTGTGAAGTAAAGGATGTTTGGAGTTCAGATTGACAGGCACAGCTAAGCACAGCTTGTATATGTAATAAAGACAAAACAGCACTCCTACCTCATCAAATGTCTCACAGGCAAATTAGCAAGTCTAGTTTACTCGTAATTTGCAAGACGCTATTTCCAAGCGACATAGCCCACCCACCCCCCCAAAAAAAATCAGTTCAGTAAGAAATGTGCACATTTAAAATAAGTATCATAGTTTAAAAACTACAGGGATGTTTCTTAAGGATTCCATTTTTCCCCTCCCAAATAATAAAAGAACAAAAACAAAAAACCCGGACATTTTCTATACTTTAAAAAAAAAAAAAAAAAAGTCAAGAGCTAATTCCAGCTGTATCTTCCTGAGGGAGGTGGTAGCGGGTAGGGCCTCCCGGGGCCATATGCCTACAAACAAACAAAAGCAAGCATTTATTTTTTGGATTAACATCACAGTAAACAAGCTAGGCGAGCTTCGGGCGCCACACAAAAATGAAACAATACATCCTTCGCACAGAAAGGTACCGCAGGCAGAGCCGAACGCCTCTCGCAGATGCTCTCCTGAAAACACAAGCTTTAAAAACTTCCACCACGGGAGAGCGGTTCCGTACAGCACCGGCCTCAGCTTCCAGCCGCGCCGTGGAGGAGCGACGCTTCTAAACCAGAGACAAATTGGCCAAAAGACGGCACTGAGGACAAGTTACCTCCAAGACCTCCGCACGTTCTTTGCTTTCAGCAGTGCTGGAAGCAGAGAGCGCAAACCGTTAAAGCCACACACATACACACATTCACACGCGCACACCTGATGGGCAGATCCGAAACGCCGATTTTTAATTCCTACCGAAACGTGGGCTGTACGTTTACGCTTTACACAGAGTAATGACATAAATGTCATTTTTGTGGACTAAAGTATCAATTTGAGATGCGCGATGCCTGTATGCTGTTAGCAGGATTAGCCAGGTTTATTTTTTCAGAGGAAAAAAAAAAAATTCCCTCAACTACCAGCTTTCTGTTTTAGCTGTAAGAATCTTAAGCTAAAGCAAGGCAGACATTTTTACAGATATGTATTTTAAGGGGGGGGGGGGAAAAATTGTATTTGTTACAGAAGCAGCATTTTCCAGCACTCATTCATTTTAATTAATAGGTGAAAGATGCCTAAATCCCCACCTTGGAAATCACTCCAAATTAGACATATTTTTGTATTTAAATTTAGATGAGGCATGCTGTACATCAACTATCCAGTGAAAAATCTGTTGGAAAATTTCATAAGAAGTCCCCTTGAAACATTTAAAATTATTTCAAAGCCTGGCAGACCGCAGAGACCAGAAGGTTAATTAAATGTGATGCACTAACGACAGCTATAGGGCTTTGTTTGTTTCTTACTTGGAGGGTTTTGTTTTGGGTTTTTCTTTTTTGGTGGGTAGGGGAAGAGGGGCTTCCTTTCATTTCTTTAAAAGAGAAATCCATCTTTACCCTGTCCTACGGGGGCTCAGAGACAAGGGCTGAAACGGAAGAGAGACAGCGAGCGAACCTGTGAGAGGGGAGGTGCGCTTCAGCCAGCTTGTGTCAGGCAATCAAAAAAAGACTTTCTGAACAGAAACCCGATTTGCTACACCCCGTTGTTAAAGGACTCTGAAAGCGACGTGCAGAATACACTGTTTCCGCTATCGGGAAGGTTTTACGTTTGTTTTCGGTTTTGATTGCCATCAAGTAAAAAAAAGAAACAAGTTGACTATATCCCTCAAAACAATCCTGCCAGTTACAGAAGCAGCAGCAATCTTGCTACACAACTACAATTTAGAGGTCTTGTAAGAGCTGCACCAAGACGTTTATCTGGACATTCAGCTGTGTATTACTACAGGCTACAATAAAAGTGTCAAAACACCTGCACAACACGATCAAGTTGATTCTTTAGTTGTCTGGAACAGCTGGAAGGCACCAACAAATACCCACTACCACAGCGCAACCCATATCCATGGCAGTTGCATTAATTTTGTAAGCACTTTGTAGCAGCACATTTATTAACCTCTTCAGACCATGTTCTGTATGCTGTAAAAAAAGAATTCAGAGGTGAAAGGGACCAAAGATAATTATTTATGCTGCTATGTGTCACCACTTCCACTTGAATCCCTTTTCAAGGCTTTAAAGCTTTGAAATTTACAGGCAGCAATGCTAGGATTCAATTATTGGTTTTGCACCCTAAACCCTTTAAGGTAGCTTCTAATTTTACTCCAGTGCTGTCAGCCCTGAGGAAATAATGAAATCTGAAAGTTCATTTTAAAATAACAAAAAAAAAAAAAAGGGAAAAAAGGCAAAAAGGCAACAAAAATTTACAAGGAGATAAAAACCAGTCAGAAAGCGATACAACTGCAAAGGAAATTTTTTCAGGAAGCAAATTTACTTGAGCTGAAAGATTTGTCCTTAATAACCATCACGTACGTGAATACAAATAAAACCGTTGTCACCACCCAGTTTAAACGTGATTTCATGATCCAGCAGGCACGTCCCGTGCTAGTGACAGGTGATTTACCTTTTGGGCAAGACTGCAATATTACCAAGCAGCAATATGCCTCCTATTTAATCACTCAGGTGGCAAACAGCTGGAGAGCGGCGAGGGCAGAGGTTTTCTGCCGCTGCCAGGCTGCAGATGTCCACGATGCTCGGAGACCCCACAGTTACGAGAGAGCTTTCCAAACGTGAACTAGCAGGGGATGCCCTCCCTGAGCCCACACTGCAACCACTTCTGGAAGACAATTCCTGTTCACCTTTGTGATTCCAGCTGTAGCTGTTATGCATGAAGATTTAAGGTCGGGAACGAACTAGTTTAAGCACCGATTCCTTTTGCAAATTTATCCACCTATGCTACCCAGGGTAAAGGGTAGGGCAGAGTATGGCGTAGCAGACAGACTTTTTTCAAGTATCTCTTTTCCAGCCCTAATTAAATACCACCCAGACTCCACCAGCATCAAAATCCGCCACTGATTTTTCTACATTATTACAGCAGCCCCTGTTACGGATTAGTGCAATCCCACATTTATTCCTTTGTCTCCAGTGTTTTGGGTAAACCTGTGTTAACACAAAATGAAAGATTTTTGAAAACTGATCCTATCATACACCTCACCCAAATTTGAAATATACTTAAAAACCATTGGGGACTAGTTGGGCAGCACAGCCAGGATTCAAGCCCCACCGTTTCCCCATTAAGCCCAATGTGATCATAACCCACGCTGTCTAGTTTTGCTTATAGCCAAAACCAGTCCTGGAAGGATTTGTACTGGTAATGCCTCCCCGCTGTACTTGGAGCAAGAGTGCACGGTGGCATACTTGCCTCTCTTTTTCCCCTGTTTCTTGCTGCAACACCAATAAGGCAACTGAATGAGCTAAAGACAATTCTTACTCCAGACTTAAAAGCCACCTCCGTACTAAAAATGCTTCAGGGTAGGAGTTGGGGGGGGGTGTGGGCTGTGTGTGGAGAAGGGAGTCTCACTGCTGCTAACAAGGGTTCAGCTGAACAAGAGTTTAAGAGTTGGGAGCGCTGGGGCAGACTGCTTGCTGGCTATAGATCTTTTCAGCAGCACCATGTAATCCTGCAGCCGGCAGACAATGCTGAGGACGGTATTAGCAGCTCACAGGCTGTTTCTGCTGGGCTTCGGTCCTGACAAGCTGAACCAGACGGAGAAGCACACGGCACTCTGCAAAAAGCTTCCCCAGCAAAGGCCAAAGGCTCTTCTCTTACAAACTTGGTTTGACAGTACCTGTTTTTATTGTATTAGCTGCCTCAAAACCCCCACACCATAACAACGTCATGGTGCAAAAGGGGTTGTGGTAGATAGCGCTACCTGAGTCTCCCAACCACAACAGAAAAGAAAAACATAGAGCAGACAAAGAATCAGAGAAGTGGTAAAAATGCTGTAAGAAGACTTTCACATACGCTGTAGGACATTACAATTTAAATGGGTTGTACTTGCAGTCCCTGCTGTCTAAGCAAAGGAGACTGGGATATTATCCAATACACACACTGCAGGACAGAATTTGTATCTACGTGAAAATGACTACATGCTGCCAATAGCATGGAGAAACAGTCCCAGAAATCAAACACCAAATCTGACTGTGTTGGTGCTGTACCGTGTAACACAACTGTTTGCGTACTGGGGAGATGGGCAGACTGGGAAGAAAAGAAAAACTAAGAGCATACACTAAGAAGTGACTTATCTTGAGCACGTTTCTGAGAGGCAGCTGAACCAGGTCCCAACAGAAGGCAAATTTCAAACAGTTTGTGCCTTAGTTTCCATATAAAGGATTGGGAAACAGTGCTGTTACCAAGCAGCTGAGCACTCTTCCTCCTCTTTCCCCATTACCGGTCAGTAACCTTCCCACAGCTGAGTAATAGTTCTGACTTACCAAAACAGCAACAGAGCTTAAACTTTAAAATAAAATTTCAGGTATCTATATTAAACTAGCATACAGCATTGTAAATACTCAAATTTCTAGTACAAGAGTATATGCAGATTATGTTTTTACTGGGAACACACACAGAAAAAAAATATCACATAAGCAAAGTCACCTGCTGCTTTCAAGAAGCATTTTCATTCTGTGGCATTTTCATAAACTGATGACAAAGTCACCTATAATTTTGGATGAGGTTCTCCTATCACGTTCACTTGTTTTCATTTAACCACACAAAGCTATTTTCACGTGTACTTTCACAGACACGTTTATTTCTCTGGCTACTAGAATCTAACGTTTGCATTTAAGTAGTTTTTCAGCTAAGAGAAAGCCAATAAACATTCGAGGGGAAAAAATAATGAAGTCGTAAGAAGCTACGTTTTAAACATACTGGGGAGAAACCCTTCTATCCGCAAAATGTGTAGCTGACAGATTTCCTTACAGAAGAGGAAGACTCTGATTGAAACGCTTGCCTTCAGATTATGTTTTCTCAGGCTACAAGTGTGTGACTTGGTAGCAGGTTGGATCTACTTTTAATGAAAAGCAGTGGCAGCATAGGCATGTCATGGGCCTTTTGCCAGGGGGTACACACGGAGGGGCTGGACAAGGCTGGGAAGCTTACCTGTCAGTGCTTTCACTGGTGACACAGCTACTGGGCTAAAACCAGCTCAGGAATGCCTACCCATGCTGCATTCACTCTCCACAGCCACACATGGAGGAAGCCTTACTCGGGAAGAGAACAAAACGCGCAAAAAAGGGGCAACGTCTTCATACCTGTCTTCCCCTGTCCATCCGATCTTCAGGTCTCTGTGGGTAACTCATTGGTCCGCCCAGCCCCTGGTACTGACTTGGCTGGTACTGATTTTGAGATTGCAGCATGCGGTTCCAGGCAAGAAGAGGAGCAGCCCCAGCAGTTCTGTGTAAAGAAGAAACACACTGCAGCATGAACTTAGCTCCTAGAGAGAGTTTCACACCACAAAATCCAAGTTTCTATAGTCTCGTATCATAAATGATTCGATTTGTCTCAGAGTTAAACACCGTCACATCCAGCTATGCCTGCAGTGGTACTGCAGACGGCCAAGTCGTTAGAGATAAATCGGGGAGGGGGGAATATCTTCCAAGATTCTCCTACCAAAAGGCCACGTTTGCTTACTGCTTCCTTCATCACAGCTTGAAAGCTACAGAACCAGGTACTACCACAAGCAGCAAATTCCGTTTTACAGATCAGAGATTTTTCAAATTCCTTGGAAGGATTCTGTCCATCTTTTATTTTAGGGGCAAATTTGCCAATTCATCCACACCGATCTTGAACGTAGATTAAAACCCAGATATCACCAAGCTAGCTAAATGTAACACACCATCCAAAGAGTAAACATGTGCGATACAGGAGAATGAGGCTTTCTTTTCTAAATGTCCAGACTCTTTCTGGGAGTCCATTCTTTCTAGTTAATTGCAGGTTGCAAATGAATTCTTACTGCGAGTATTCTGAATCTAGGGTAGGGGCCTTGGCTGCTTTTTCCCATCCATTATTCTGCTCAATATGTCAGAAGGTCTGATCGGGAAGAAACCTTTTCAAGTTCTATTGATGTCGTTTTCAATTGACCACGGTGACCTAGCAACATAAGCACTAATTGGCATGGACTGACTGACATTTGGTGTACAGTTTATATGGGAACGCAAATTTAACATCCATTATAACCTAGTTTGCCACCCTAGATTACTAACAGCAAGAAATGTTTTAATTGCCTTCAAGTACCTATTCTAACATTACAATTATAAAGCAACAGGTATAATACATCAAATCATTGTTTGATTAAAAATATTTAGAAAAATGATATAGCCATGATATTGTCTTTAAAGCTGAGCACTGGTAAGGGTACAATTCCTTACGGAATTCATGGCAGTTATGTTTTGCAGTACAATATGTTGCTGTAAAAGGAAAAACATTGGATAGTCGAGACAGTTAATCTTTTCTGACCCCTGTTTAAGAGAGAGTCAGTTGAACAGTGCGCAGCCAGCCTGCTGAGAGAGACAGGCAGGAATAGCAGAGAGCATGAGCACTGCGTTTCCTATTTACCTGCCGCACCGCTGAACCGAAAGTTACTCTGTACGTCTTCAAAGAGCCTCTGCCTAGATTTGCTGGATTAAATTGGCAGGACTTCAGCCTTGGAGGAGTAACCCTACCCAGAGGCTGACAGATTCTTTCAAACGCCCATGCAGTTCAGGGAGGAGGTATGACTTTCATGACCAAGGGAGGATTCACAGCCAGCTGTACAATGTTGGGCAAACTGAGTTTTGAGCGACTGAGGAAGCGATGCTGGGAGAGGAAGGGCTTTTAAACACACATTTCACCCACCGGAACAGAGGCAAAGTTGGAATCAAGACAGGTAAACGTAAGATTAAAAGAAATGAAAACAGGAATTTTGGACGTGAAGGCTTTCTGCTTTTGGATGCAAATTGCTTTTGGTTTCGCACTAAAGCCTGCATGAGAGCTGCTCCACCTGGTCAGATTAAGACCTGCCTGAATTTTAGAAAGGCAAGAGAAACTCCTACCATCACCACAAATAAACAACTTGATTCCTGTTTATAAACGTATGAGTCTTACCTGATAAATACGCAATTGATAAATATGATGTGCAATACATGTAGTAAAAATGAACACACAAAAGCTAAGTGGTAACACCGAACTGTGCGGTTTTATTTTTAGCTTCAGAGGTATGTCTAGAAATGCACAATGTTATCTGAATCATTCATTAGGAGGAGCAATATTGTATTTAAAGTTAATAGCACATTACACTTTCAGGGGCTAAACACTCAAAATCAGTATTCTAAGTCTGATATTCCTTTTCATTAAGTGTTTTGAGTACTAACTTTTTTTCCCCCCCATTATTCCTAGAAAACAGCAGACTCTCCAGGAAGAATACACTGCCCAGCCTTAGGGAAAACTACAGGGAATTACCTATACAGCCCCAGCTCTAGGGCTTTCATCAACAGTCACTCTGTCTCCACAACTTTGCTAACGTGCTTGTGATAAATACCCTCAGCGACTGATGATCACAGGCCAACACTTGTTACATGCCTGGAACGGGAAAGTTTGACACAAATTTCATTTGACTTTAATATGTATTTGGCACAGAGTTTAAACTTTTTATTTCAATGAAGTGCTGCTTAGTGAAAAGTTGGGATATTTAACAAATGAAACACATTAACACTAACATCACTATTATGTTGGGGCATTTTTGCTTCGAGGCCATCTCAAAGAGTGACATTGGTGATTTTCAGTTAGAAACACTACATATTCTAGAGGACAAATCCAGTAGGAAAAGAAAAAAGCTGCAATGCATTTTCTGATCTTAAAGCCAGAAAAGCAGCTTACACCTTTTGCTGCTCTTAATTCACAGAACTATGTACTATTTTTAAAAAAAACAAGATTTTAGATTTTCATCCGGTAAACAGAAATCAGGAAATTATAGTCCTCGCAGCACTTGACTTCATGTTCGTCTAGTGGATGTATTAATTGGCGATTCAAATTAGCTGAGGGTGGAGATTTGTATGCAACAAAGCTGTGCCTCACGGGTAACAAAAAAAGAATTGTGCCACTTGGAATATCACATGAGTTCACATTGGCAGAGTTACTCAAATCCACTATCCAGAGTTAAGTCAACTTACGATTAAACTAAAGCATATACATACAGGATAGCTAAAACACAACTTCAGGAAACTTTATACAGTAAAGCATTTGTGTGTTCCAACCTCAGCTTCTTTGGAAATCTCTTCTATCAGCAGGTTAAGCAAATCCTTTTGCTTAACCAGATTACAAATTTCCATCAGCCAGGAAACCAGGTAGCAAATACATATATAACCTCTGAAACATATCAGATCACCAGCACTGAAGATAAGAGCACGAAATAATCTTCTGCAATCTCCAGTAACGCAGCCCAGTCAGACCAGGGCCTGAACAGGACACGCTGAAAGGTGTCCTGTTCAATGGCAACTCACCAATTTTAGTTTACTTGCTGCACGCTGAATTGCATCACTAAATTTATAAGTAAGAAATCTTACGCAGGAGACAAGATCATCTGGACTATGAACATGCAGCTTTACACTACTGGGTTTTTTCCACCCAGGCCAGTGAAGCAAGAGCTACTTTAGCCCCCACTGCAATACTCTGTCCCCGAAATGGCACAAAGGCTCAAAGCTTTCCTGGCAGGGACAGGGCTCCTTGCTTATCCCTTGCTTGACGTCACAAATCAAGGATACCGTAGCCTCCTGCCAACCCACTTCATCTGAAAAGGCTGGAGCAGGGGCTGGCCTCTCCCTCGATTACTTTCTTCCTGGGAGCAGAGGTGACGGAGAACAGAAATTCCTCGCTGCTCTCCCCGGCGGCACCTTGTTGCTCCTGGAGCACCTGAAGCCGCAGCAGCAAGCGGGGACAGCCTTGGGGCTAGCAGTACGGGAAACTGGCAGCTCCCAGGGAATTAATTGGGAAATTGAAAACCTCTGGGGAGGGTTTCAGTTCAACAGGTTCAGCCATTTTTTCCTGCACCAAGCCTATCTATCTTTACGTTTCTGGTGAAACTTTTGCTTAAGTCTCCATGCATATCTCTGTATGGCAACTAACTCAACATCAGCCCTAAGCATCTGTTTGACTTGTTTCCCAAATCAAACACCTTCCAAGAACATGGCAAAATTACTTCTCCTCAGCACTGAAACTGGCAAGTTAGAGACTTTCATGAACCATCAGAGGTATAACAAAGCACCATCAGGGAGGGAAAGCATTGTAAATATCCTGTTGTCACTTGAAAGCTAGAACGGCATTCTCCAAGCTTCTCTAAAGCTTATTTTCCAGGTGAAGATGATACATCTTCAATTTAAAGTCACCTCAGAGGACACCAGTTTCCTCAAGTTTGGGAACTGAATAGTGAGGTCAATACTGCAACACTAGAAGCATGCTGGACAAGTTAGCAGATCGAACCACGAACACCGTCTATCTGCAAAAATGCTCGGAAGTACCTGGGCGGTGTGCAGTCGCTTCTAAAAATATTAGAACAAACCAAGCTCAGTAACCTTCTGATAGGATTCTGATTAGAGAGACAGTCGATTATTACAATTGTAATAAAAATGTGTATTTCAAGTGAGAAACAAACAGAATTTCTGGTTGAAAGAAGTTGTTTATATGTGAATTGATAAACTCTTCCACTTTGCAAAAATAAACAGCCTGGTAAAATGATAAAAGTATAGCATTGTAAAAGTAACGACAAGTTACAGACCTGTAGCAATATTTCACAAAATGGTCCTATATAAATTGGATTTAATTAAGGTGTGGGAATAGCAACTCCCATGGACAAAGTTAATATTAAAGTTTGTAATGCAAGATTCATTTATAATGCAATATTCCACATTGATGTGGCACAGGACAAGGGAGCCGGACTTATTTCAATAGGGATCAAAATGGTTGCCATGGAAAGCGTGATTGCAGAGAGCTCAATAAATTCTCCCAAAGCTCATATTTTCAATGGTTAACATTTGCAAATAAAACCATGGGGAAAAAAAAAAAAGTTGTGCCTCAGAGCAGAAACTTCAAAGATCTCACATATGCTCTCATTCCTCCATAAATATAAATAACTATCATTATTCATAGCTTTCACAGGTACGCTGGAGTTTATAAAGTCCATCTGACTTAAGGACATACAACCTATCAATGAAGGAACGCATGTAAAACATCCCTTATTATCAAACCATGTCACATTCCTTCTATTCGATGGCACTTATTGCACTGCAGATTCCATAATCCTTCCCTGAGTCCCTTCTGCATTTAATTCAGTTCAGTCTTAAGTAGTTAAAGAAACTGTTTTCAGTGGCAACTAATAACTACTGACCTACAGTGACACTGCCCTACAATAGGCTTGTCAGGCCTGAAAAACTTGTACCAAAGAAGCTGATTAGGACTTCAAGAGGTTTGTAGCAAGAATCAATGGCTAGTCTGTACTAATGCTGCGGCTGCGGCACAGAAATGATAAAAGTGGAACACCATTAGTTATGCCTCATTAAGCTCCACAGCCCTCCTAAAAAGAAATTTGTTTAGCCTGTCCAAAATCTAATGCAGTTTTAAGCTCTCTGTGTTCAATTTCATAGTATCTCAAAAGCTTCAATAAGATAAAGGCCAAAGAACCAAGAACGGTACCAAAGCACCAACAGTAAAGTTAATTTTGAAGTCTGAGTTTTAATGGAAAGTGTTTTTGCCTTCTTTTTTTAATACAAAGTACTCGAGCCTTTTAAAGGATGAACACCACATAGTGCACTCACAAAATATAAATAAATCATGGACATTAATTAACTTAAAAAACCTGCTGTACAGCATGATTTCAACAAATTTAAGCCACAAAGTTCAAAACAAAGAGGAAAAAAAAAAGCTGCGAAGCCTGGCAGAACCAAGTACATCCTCCTGGCCACATTTTACAAAACTTCAATCCCTTCGCCTTACCTTTGTGGTGTCTGTTGAAACAAGGGCGTAGGACCTCGCCAAGACTCCTGGGGTCTTAGATCTAGAGGGTAAAACAAAGTGTTAAAATAAAAAAGAGCAAGTATACTTAAAGAACTGTGCTCCACTTACTCTCACACGTGCCCAAGAACTTGTTTTTGAAAGTCAAACAGAAAAGCTCAAACTGGATATACCACCAAATACATTCCACTAAGTCGTTGGCTACTATTGCTGATTTTGATAGAGCCCTTATGTCCATCAGTGGCAAGCTCAGTATTAATTAAAGGCAACTTTTTTTTTTTAAATATGTCCAATAAGCTCCAAGTTATAAGAAGAATGAATTTTAATTGCTAGAAGTAGCATTGGTTAGTGCTTGGACACTTCACAGGTATCTTCTCTTGAATTTTTAAAAATGCAAACCCATGTCTGTTACCGTAACAACGGGAGACTTCATTTAACGTTTACATTTCTTACAAGTACATTCATCGCTACACTATATGAAAAAATACAGATATACACATACGCACACCGCTGTGTCATCATCACAACACACTATGTTTGTGAGCAACAAATACTTAATACTCAAAATATGTGCAAGTTTCCCTCTGATTAGGCTAAGTTATTCTATAAAGCAAACTAAAAGAATGACTAGAGCATGTAATAAAGCTAACAGTTCCACTTTATTCACGTTTAAATATATATACTATAGTTATATTTAGGATATATTTAAAGATAGTAAAAATATATTTAAAAGTTAACCTAGACAATGATAATATAATAATAAAAATCTATTAATGATCTCTCAGATAATGTAATCAGACTGAATTAAACCTTTTCGGGTAAAAACTTGGCCAGAGACCTAGCACTGCAGTTATAAGAAACTGCAGTGGAAAAAGACCACCCACTTCTCAATTGTTTCTTCTACCCAAACTAACTCTTTACAAAGACGTAGCAGTAACAACATCGCTTTAACAGGACATGCAATTAAACGCTTGCTGTTCTTCTAAATAAACTGGTCAGTAAACAGGATAAAAGAAACAGCTAATCAATAGCTCCCCGGTCAGTCCACAACACTCAAATTGTGCATCAATCAAAAGCTTCAGTTTCAGTGACACCTTTGATTATTTTCAATGGTGTTTAAGTGTGACCTAATTTCAACAGCTGGCTCCAGAAGCTGTCTAATGGACGTACTGCGATGGGACAGCAACGCCCTGTTAAGCTACCAATATTCAGGTACGCTAAAGCTTTGCAATAATTTGAAAGAAAAGGGGGGAAAAAACCCAAAAGGACAGAAGGAAAATCTGCACCTCTCTCCTAACTCTGGCTGGATTGTCAGCAGGCTGTAATAGTCTGACCCGGACAGAAACCTTTCACGGCAGCACTCGAGCACGCAGGGGAGGGTGCGGGCAGTCCCCGTTGAAGATAAACACAGCTTCGTCAGGGGAAATAAATTCTGATCCCCAGCAGCTCCGCTGTTCCCGCCTGGGCCTCCTCTGGGCAGAGCTAATCCAGCCCACCCAACCCAGCAACGGCCTGAGCTGCAGAGGGGTACACACTATATTTTATTTATTTATTAAACATTACATGTATACACCCCCCCCCCGCCCCAACCAATATATAAACCTCTCTGTCTTTTTATATATATATACACACACACACAGAGACACATATATACTGTTACCAACTGATGCTCATGATCAGGTATAATTGGTTATTCCATATACAGTGTAACCAAACCAGTCTAAAGCATCACAAGGTCTAAAGAGGGATATGTGGCACTTTTATACTGATCAGCCTGTGAATTACAAGGACTTTTACATGCATAAACAGGCTGTGCTAACACGATGCTTTAGTGATGCTGTGTTTGCTTTTGAATACAAGATTAGCGCAACACAAGAAAACCCAGGCCCGTAATGCTGTCTTCAGCTACTTTGGGGGAAATGAGCAATTAAGACACAACGTTAAACTGAAGCTTTAAAATAAAAAAAAAAGTACAAAGATGAAATTGCTAAAAAGAAAAACATTTTAAAATTTAAAAAAATTTGGTAAAGCCCAAGAGTGTCATTGTTTTCAATAAAAAAATTATCGTAAGAAGACTTCAGTTCTAACAATTTCAAAGTTTCAGACACCAGCACCACAGAAATACATGCAATACAAAAGAACTGAGTTCTGCTACAAATGTTTTCAGATGTACAAACCCCTCCTTATCTGTCATTACTAACACCAGTAGTTCTTCGCCTGCAGCCGCCAGGATGAGGGCTAGGTTTTGGCTCCATCACCACAACCAGACCTGCAGGTCTCCTAGGCCTGGCTCAGTTCTCCTGTGGCTTGCTGGGAGACACAAACTTCCAGAAAAAAACCCCCTCTATATTCCAGGAAGAATAATGGCCATGTTTCCCCCTGCCAAGTATCCAGACAATTTTACAGACGGATACAGTCTCTCCCTCCCTGACCCTCCCTGGTCAGAACTTCACATTTTAATTGACGTTTATTAACACGTTTTCCATTCCACTGCCAGGGTCAAATGGTGCTCTAGTGAGAAACCCAGTGAGATGATGCTGGTCTCGCCCTGGTACAGTGTTTCCCATTCATACAGACCCCTGCTTAAGGGCTAGTTAAAAACATGTGTCCTATTTAATCGCTTTTTCCCCCCCACCTGAAAAATAAAGGACCCAGCTCTTCTGCTGTAACCAGATTTTTTTTTGCAGCTCTAGGGAACAGTTTAAGAAAGAGTTTAATGAAATCATCATAAAAACATTTAAAGCCACCTTATTACTATTCATTTCTATGGCTCTGACAGAGAACAATCTTTGAGGGAAAAAGCTTGGAGCAGTGAATCGCACTTCAAAAAGGTACAAAATTGGAGAAGAAATGACAATTAATATTTTCTTTGGTCTTCAAAACTTAGGCATTTCCTAGAGCTATAAGGCCAAATAAACTGCCTTCTCTAGCAGCTCCTCAAGTAACAATTTATCTAATCAGTGTGGCAATCAAAGACGAGATTTTGTGTTTACTGATTGCACTAATCAAAATCACTTTTCAAATGCAGCTAATTGACAAGTTTACTGACTGAAATGAAAGTCATAAATCAGATATCCTGTGCTGCAGAAACCAAATATGCCATTCACAGGGTACTGCCATACTGCACTTGACTCCCCAAGTTATCAGCACAGACAATTATTCATCAACCGAAAATTGGCACATCAAAGTCAAATCAGAGAACAACAGTAAGGAACACCCACAGCAGGCTCTTGAGGAAGAGATGGCACTTTGGTTGACCGCATTGCCCTTCTAGAGTCTAATTTTACTTCATCATACATATAAAAACATAATACATAAAATGAAAAGTTGCTCGGCATCAATCCCACAAAATGTGGGAGTTTTAACCACATCAGCTCCAGTTTTTCAGGAACATGTGGGTTCTGGATGCTTCCCAATCCAATTATGCCACAACATACAGCTGTTCTCTCACAATTACATAGCTGATGAACACAACTTTGACACAAGAGATAACCTGCCCCATTAAGAAAACTCAGCATATGCCTTCCCATTCCTTCTAATTTGATTTTCTAGTTGAAGATACCTGTGCTTTGACAGAGACATTTGTGCTTGAACTGAAGGGGGCGACTGCAAAAGGCAAGAAGATAGCTGTGCTGTCAGCTCTAGGAACACCTTTTGGTACTCCTAGACAGAAGGCCGCCTGGGTGACATTGGCCCGTGTGCTCAATTCTGACCACAAATTTCCATCGGAGCAAACACACTGTCCATGCAGACTGTTCCTGTTCAATAAGATGACCACCACCTACTGCAGTGAGGTTCAGAGAGTTGCTGACACGCTCCCATCTTGACGGGTTTGCTTCACACTCAACCCACACAATCCATAATCCAGGATGTGTTACGGTGTCCGGGTGTGGTCCCATTTGCAAAAGCATCCTTCAGTGTGAATGTGAAAAAGACTGATCTCAGCAGAAATTTTGGGCTATGACACTTGGAGGTATTCTTCTAAGAAGGCTTTAAGCAAGGGTTTAACCCTTTTAGCAGGGTCTCTATCCAGTAAAGGAGGAGTTAAGACACATGCGGCCACTTGGCTTCAATTAAGTCAACTGCTGCTGTAGTTAGTTGTAAAGACTTCACATTGCAGTCAGTTTAAATCAGAAGTTAATTAGAGTTTAAGACTAATCTCCTAGGACAGCTTGGTATCATTAGTAGAAGAGGAGGAGAAACACAACAAAATGAACTGACAAAGAATACTTTTGCAGCATGTTGCACTGCGGTCTCCCACGAAAACAGAGAGTGCCAGGAACCAGCTTCTCGACTCTGGGATGAAGAGCCTCGGAGAGCAACGGCAGGCGCACAACCCCTGCTTTGTGAAAAAGCCTTTGTATGACGACTGCTGGCAGCGTGCGGAGCAGCGCGCCACAACGGCGGCTGGAGGGACCAGCAGGTTGACCTGGCATCTCTTTTTGCTGCACCAACAGGAAAGCACGAGATCAACCTCTGCCTAATGGAAAAAGCAGCGTTAAGAAGAGTGGCACAATGAGAGAAAGGAGGGAAAAAAAAAAAAAACCAGCCAAAAAAAAAAAAGAAAGCCTTGCTTTCAGATTTGCCAGGCACACCTGCAGAAAGGGGCAGATGAGGAGAGGAAGGGATGCGTGAAAGAAAGCCACCAGTTTTTCCGAGGCCAACAGATGGACTGGGATTTCATATCGATCAGTGGATTCAAGCCTCCTCAATTTGAGAGAATGATGGCATCGGGGCATATTTGCATGTGGAGTGCTTCCTATACAACGCAAGGTGCTCAGACGCCACGAGGATAAGAGTTTTCTAAGTACCTGATTGGCAAGATCAGCTCCACGTACGTAAGGAAGAGAAAACTGCTTTGAAACAAGTATTTCCCACAAAGCGTTAAGACTCAAACTTCAGAAGACTTGAACAGCAGTATAGGGACTGATGGGCTCACGAATACTTTCTCTCTCCCCAAAACCACACAGACTTTCTCTTTTTGGAGATTAATACAAAAATGTGATGCCTGTCTGTTAGTTCTGCCTCCCCATTCCCCACTCTTCTTTTTAGATCATATTTCTTGTTTGTTTAAAAAAAAAAAATAAAAATCACTTGTTTTCCTTTAATCAAAGTTAATAGCTGCAGGATCTCATATTCAATCCGTCTCTCCACTTAAGCCAACCTGACTCCTCGCACAAGAAAGCTTCTGCACCCACTACTCAACTACACTTCATCTACTTTGGGACTGGACAATAAGTTTAATTCAGAATGGCCATCAATATTATTTATTCTCTGTTTCAAGTGCAGCAAAAATGCAAGTCAAGCATAAAAAGGCTGACAGCTTCACTATGCAGTAATCTGGTCTTCTGTATGTGACAAAATGTTGGAGTTCAAACTTTATCTGTGTCAGCTGTTTAAACTTCAAACACTTGCATAATTCAATATTGCAAGAATTCAGCTGAACAGTGAGAACTTCTTACTTTAAAGCACCTTTTTAGGCAGTTTAGCCAAGCTTCCTCCTGTCTCAATCCCATCGTTACAGAAACGCAGCTCTTGATCACAGGCGAAGAGACAGGACTCTTAACTAGTGTGCTTTTTGGGAGCCCTTTGCACAAGCAATTCCTTCCCAGGATGAAGAACTCCACTTTAGGCCACACAGGATTTATCTTACCACTTCCAGTGACCCACTTGTTCACCAAGCCAACAGCAGTGGCATCCCTGACCTCCTGACCATCTCCTACCACCTCTTTGCCAGAAGTTGCAACACCTACTGCAGGCAGGCAGAAGCCAATACAGGACTGTGAATTAGCAATTTCGGTTCAGTTTGGCATCTCAGCACCAATCACAGCTCTTCTGTCAGTCCTACAGTCTCTCCTGATCAGCCACCATTCCTTGTGCGTTAATTATTTTCTGTGGCCAGCATCCTCCTCTTGTTCTTCTCTTCAGACACAAAGCACCAAGCTTCTACTAAGTCTGCTGATGCTGGTGATGTTGAGATTCAGCCGCATACTGAAAACGTTCCGGATAACAAACACTGGGAACCCTTAGTAGACAAAGTGCTATTTTTCCTCTTGCATTTGAATACAGGGCGCAGTATTAAAAATGGGATCCCGCTTACAGGCACATAATTACATTTTAGTACATTTCACTACAGCAATTCCATAAAGGAAGAGAAATAGAGAAGAGAAACACAAGGTTAATGAAGACAGATGCCTGAATCCATTTTTTCTTTGTAATAGTGCAACAGACCAAAACGAAACCGAAATATTTTTCAAACTCGGAAATGTAGAAAGCAGAACCCACTTACTTGACAACAATTTAGGAATCTGCTGCTGCCCACTCAGAAGCGGCCTGGTGTATGGGCTCCCGTAAGTTCCAAGAGGTACTGCATTGGCATACATTCCTGGCATCCCTCTTTCCCTTGGCATCGTATGGCTATTACGTGTAAGAAATGGAAAGGAAAAAGAATAAGATTTTTTTTTGAACGCCACCTCACAGCACAGCTGCTACCCAGCCCATCAAACACCCCAGCTCTCTCCAGTGCGTCACTGGAGATGTGCAGAAACATGCTTACAGCTGCTTACAGATGACTCGCTTACAGATCAGGGTCCCAGGCACGCCACCACCAAAGCACATGTTTTGTGAGCTGGTCCCAGCAAAAATTCTGAAGTTTCTATAGCAAGCCACAATAAGCAGAAAAACGTGTATTTCCTGCAAACTGTGTAAGAGTTCAGCAAAACTGAACTGCTGTCATGTTTCCTAAGAAGTGAGAGTTCATAGAGACGAGGGATCTGCAAACATTGGTGCGTCAATGTTTGCCAGGCCTTTGGTGTTTTTCCTGTACGGAACTACATTCACATTAAGACTTTGATGCTTGTGGTGTCTGCCACCCTGGGCAGCAGTTTAATGAGACATCGTATGCAATCAATAACACAGCTATACTTTTTTTTTTTATAACTATGACATGGAAAAACAGAAGACTGTTCACAAGTGTAGCACTGGAACAATTATGCTTTCCAACACACGAATGAAGGGAAGGGTGTTGCTTTTTCTCCTTCCAGCTCCTCCAGAGCCATAAGATGAAGAAGAAAGTATTTTCTCTTCCTAAAGAGAAACTCATGTTCAGTTGCTCAGAGGTTACTTTTATTTGCTAGTAATACAGTCTCCTTTAAAACATTCTCTTTTCTGGCCCTGATAAACGTATGGCTCCTTGCACTCCCCAGTAAGGAGAAACATTTCATTTTATCTGTAATACATAACCCCAGCTCATTCTCTCATCCTGCACTCAGAAGCATTCTCGTACTACACTGCAGCACCTGAGAAAGTTACTTGGACTTTTGGAGAACTAA